>NC_092864.1:18893086-18900656 GCF_032062135.1 Pyxicephalus adspersus | reverse complement strand
TATATATATATATATATATATATATATATATATACAACATGCCAGGGCACAAGAGCCTAAAGAGACCCTGTCACTTTAGGAATAGTGAAAGCTGCTGACAGGCTTGATCAGAACACAACAATGTCTGGTAAAAGGGTATAATTAAAGTTGCTGCAGCTACGTTTGGATACCTCTGGGTGCTAACACTGCTTTTCAGCAGCTTTCAATTCTTCAAACTTTATTATAATTCAAATTGTGCTTTTTTCTTCATTTTAGACAAAACATTTTTGTTTTTCTCATTTGTGTCCCATTTGAGACATTTCCCTTCCTGTAGACACAATGGGAAGATAAATCTCAGTTTAGACAGTTGACAGAGGAATTGGTGTCCCTATAGAAAATTCATACTTATTTTGCAGTGATAGTGGTCTCCAAGCAAATAGAGAACTCTTTTAACCCCTCAATATTGTTTTAGTTTTAGAGAGAATTAGGGATGAGTTAAAACCCATATTAGTTTTTGTGTGGGTAGATTTAGGGTAATTCACTACAGGAAGTGAATGGATATCTCTCCAAAGTGAGTGGAATTCCCATATAAGACATTTCTCCCCATTGGTTTTCCCACCCACTAACAACTTCCTGCAGTTAGTATTCCCCTCCAGTTGGCAGTAGTCACCAAGACAATAAAAGGGTTTAATTGGCCCAGGAAGAAGAAAGACTGCAGTAATAGCTTGGCAAAAGGTCTAACACTTTAACAACCTATCCTAAAAAGTTTTGGCTTTAATACCCAACTCTAGGACCCACCAAAAACAGTTCCATTGCAATGTAAAGGTAAATGCTCCTTTATATCATATAGGATATGAAGAGCAAACTTACTTACCTCATTCCCCTGCTCGTGAGCTTTACTCCTCTGTGCCACCAGTCACCTGCAGCCTCTTCCACAAGCCGCTCTGGGGTGCGGTTGTAGGCAATGACGTCATCACTTCCAATGTGGAAACGGAGGAAATGTAAAATGTAAATGGAGGACATCAAGGGCCCATAAACAACCAAGAGGTTAGATGGAAGAGAAGCTGTATTGGCCACCAGGGAAGCAAGGCTAAAGTAAACCTGCTCTTTGTTTTTACTCATTTAACCCAGGGAGCATGGTGAGACTGTAGTTCCAATGCATGGACATTTCTGGGAGATCCTGCAGTTCAGATTCAGTAATGGGTCAGTAAAATGTGTAACTAAGTGTATCTAAGTGTAGCTAAAACAGTGTTCCTCCAGAGGTTGCTAGGGGTTTCTTAAGCAATTCATGACTCTCAGGTCAGTCTAAGTGACACAAATGATCTTTCTGGAAGGGTGGCAATCTTTCCATTGCCCAGCAATGTAAGAGGCATTCTTCTCGCTGTGGGTATAGTAATTATAGAAGAAGTTATGTAAAGACCTGAAAGTTGTTTCAAGGGTTCCGCCATGTTAAAAAGGTGGAGAAAAACTGATCTAGAAGATGGGGGAACGATGACTCCATAAACAGCACCTGCATACCATAAAAGGATTGCAACATTTGTACAAAAGTGTGCTAAAGTTCCGTTCTAGTTGAAAAACAGTTTTGGAGTTTATGAAAGCCTTTTTTATTTTGTAAGAAGGAAAAAAACACAAACTAAGAAGAGCTCTAAAACTTCATCAATGGTACTTTCCTTTTTGGAAGTCTGTTTTATTTCCACTAATTTGTACTTGCCAGTAAAATACATGACTGTGGCATCCTTCCCTTACAGCAAATATTTAATACATAAGAAATAGGGCACAGCCGTGTCAAAAAAAACCCTCACAAAGAAAACATTTGGTTACCTCCTCTAAATTCAAAGAGTCGGCATTTTGCAAGCTTACTTACAAACTTGACCTTTCGTTATGGATATTGGTCGGAACGGTCTGCTGTGTTCTACAGCCTCCCAGCGCCCTCGCCGGTCCTGACGCTTCCCTTTGTATCAGGATCTGTTATTGGGTCACTTTTCATGGTGTAATAGTATTTTGTCTGAGTCTTTGCTAACAAAATATTAGTCAATTTGCGCCAGCTTACCCTTCTGGGGAGGAGTACATTTACCGAAAGGATCAGGCCTATATTTTCTTTTACTTACTGATATCATTCCACAGCCAAATCAGATAGGAATAATTATCCTGGGATATTAGGCGGTACATCTCCAGGACCAGACGGACGACAGCTGCTCTAATAGTCAATCGCAGAAAGGCAAAGGATTAATCGTGCATCTTAGTTACTCCGGGAATGACAATGGAAGGGCCTTTCTGGAGATTCATGATAAGTTGTTCTCAATTGTTTTCATAAATTTGACAGAGGATTTGCAGGGGAAACGGGGGGATTTTGCGGTGAGGTTTAAGTCAAAGTTTCTGACTGAAAGGACAGGGTCTGTAATTGTCCTCACCATAGGATGCCAAATCGCATTGGGAAATGGTTTTACTTCACTACCTGCAGCTGCTGTGTCTATAGCCCATACATTGAAAAAAACAGCTCATAAATTGGAATTTTGGGAGGTTTTGGATGAGGGACAATCCAAATGAATAGGTCCTAGTGAGTATGGAAAAATCATTTAAAAAAGAGTAAATCTTAATTTAATCATGTATCTAGGCCTCAGGCATACTGGCCATTAAGCCTATTTTTTTCATCTTTGTTGCTACTACATGCTTTTTGTGCTTAGAGCACAATAAAATGCCTCCCATATAAGACAAGTACAATCACAAGAAAATTGTCTCAAGTGTAAAAAAAAAACAAAAATTAATACAAAATATAAAAGCCATTAAAGTGGATTTTCCATTTTGGTTACACTTTGAGGTGTAACTTATTGCAAGTGCCTCCCCATTTAAAGCTATGTACACAGGCTAAATGATTGTCACCAAAGACGATTGTGATTGTGTATTCAGCCCCCCGGACACAGCGTATCACAAGAAGAAGGGATGACCATGGTCATATCCTATAAGGGAGTATACAGCAATAAGCATCCTGCTCATCCTTTGCCCCCTCTATGGAACTGATCAGCTCAGTCTGTACAGCGCTCATTTGTTCTACTGTGATTGGAAACAAATAGAAAAGATCATTTCTAGAAACAGAAAAAGGGGTAAAATAGGGGTCCTGATTTAGAGCTCTCCAAGAGTGGGGGGTGTTTTCAGTCCTGTTTTCAGTCCTGGAGCAGATAAATTACACATTTGCTGGATCACCTAGGTTCTCCCATGATAGTCTATCTTCTCCAGTCTTGGGGAGCGTTAATAAATCTGGCTCAATATCTAGTAAGTAGCATCTAGTTAGATATAGGTGGATACTTATCTACATAGGTGATAGTGACACCATCCGCCTTCCAGCCAAAATGTAAGTAGTCCATATCTTATGAGATGACGACCTTGCATTCTACTGCAGAATCCTAATGTGGAATTTGGGGATTTGAGGGTTTGGTCCACAATGAATAACTAGACCTTGCCTGAAGTTGAAGGTCTACTTTAAACATAAATTTGTGATTGACCTGAACAGAATAATTTAGCATACGTGTGGTTTGAAAGCAGGGAGGTGGATAATGGACTGTGCAGCTTGTGCAGCTTGTGCAGCAACATTCCAGGTCCCTGGGTTGCTGTGAACCATCATGCTCCTTTTGAATTGGTCTAGCCCCGTCCAAGTTTTTCTGTACCCCCCTATCTTCCTCAAGCAGACAATGAGAACAGCAATCTTCCCATGTACCATTTTTTTTCATCTCACTGTACTGCAAGCAAGTACCTAATGGAACAATGCCATGCATTTGTGGAATTTGAGATTTTTAAAGTGAGGCTAAAGTTAACAAGAACACAAACTGCCAAAGATGTTAACATTTTTTGCCTAATATTGTACCTCCATTTTTGTAGTTGATCTCCTTTTTGCTTAATAAACTTTCCAGCTCTAACCCATTGAGGCATAGTTTTCCCAAGATCGTTGAAGGTGTTCTGTGATATTTGACTTGTTAGCAGCCAGTACTGCTTCTGTTGGCCTGCTTTGGTCCCATAGTACATCCCAGTGTCATCTACTCCCCGGTGCCCATGCACCATAGATGTCGTGGACCATTTTCAGTAGGTACTAACCACTCCATACCAGGAATACCCAACAAGACCTGCCATTCTTGAAATGTAGGTTACAGATTTTCCAACATATTGCCTTAAAAAAATAACTCACTGTTTACCCTTTGACAGGTGCCATCATACTGAGATTGCTATTCACTCCACCTGTCAATCAGTCTTCTGGCTGATCTGTGTACTGGCCATATATAGAAATCAAATAGAAAATCGCTTTTACAGACGTAGAACATCTACATACATTGCTGCAAATGGTATTGACATTTTTTATGCGCAAATAAAATTAAATGTTTTGGGTTTAAGCTATCATAAAATAAAAGAAAAGTTTTGTTTTTTTTTTTAAATTCTTTGTATTGCCTTCTTCCATAAACCCATAGTACTGTAGTGCATATGAGAATGATTTTCTGCAAGAAAAAATAGAAATTGGAGAACTGTGGGTGAGTCATGGAAATGACCTACGAACTGGGAACACGTAACCCATCTGTTTGAAGGTTTTCCGCTCTATTAGGGGTACTGTATATAGATTTGACCTTATTTTTAGTAAGATAATATAACAATTTTCAAAGATCACAGGTAGGTCTAAATAGCTTTCAGGACCTTAGCAAAACATATCATTGCCAATCTAGCTTAGACAGAATGAAAGGCCAAATCAGAACCACCTCTTTAACAATCAATGGTGAAGGGGATGAGCAGGAGAAAAGAGCTTTAAAAAAATACAGGACTGAATTATAAGCAAAAGTTCTTAAGGATTTTGTTCTTTGTTTGACACTACATTATCACTCTCTGTTAGTTTCAGGCTTAAGACTCTTGTCTTTGTTTGATTGTCTTCTTTTATATCAAGGAGTTTCATATCTTAGAAAACAGGGAAGTTACTTGGATTATGTAGCATTGTCAGAGTGTGATATGTGCACACACATGGAAAGACGAACTGTAAGAAGCTTTTATGATGCTAATTTCTCATGCTGAAGGAAAGGCCAAATAAGACTATGACCACAATAACCCCAGAGGTGGAAGTTGGAGGGGTGCAAGATCATTATATGAATATGTGCTGAAAATAAAGTCCTATAGAAGTCTGTCATTGGCATGGAAAGGTGGATAAAATGTGCATAAGTGAACAATGGAATACATTACCTCAAAACTAAAGAATAAAAATCAGATGATCATCAAAAGATAGTTATCACTTACATTGTGTTTGTTTTTTCTTCCCTTTTATGTAAGATTAGTGAGATGCAGTGTAGTCTTGTAGCCCTGCTGTTCTGGTTTTAGTCTGATAGATCCCACAATGTCAGCATGGATATATGATGCGTGGAATCTGTATGGTCTGATGGAGTTTTCTGGGTTCTCTCAGGGTGATCCATTTCCAGCAATTTAACAACTTCCTAAAACTTTTCAGATTTAACAGGGTTACCTTTACTGGATTCATCTGAATTCTCCAAACTATTTGTGCAGCAAAAGAGGGACACTGTTTAACACAAAGTAAGTGATCAGAAGGTACCCCATGTCATCAATAATAAAGACAATGAAGAATAATAAAGACAAAAAATAATTGCCTGAACCCGCAAGTGGTTTTTTCGCCACTGTCTTCCCTCTATAGTTGATATTCAAAATAACACATGCAATAATATAAAAACTGTGTTTAGAGTAGTGTATTGACTTTGGTTCATTTCCTATAGAGGTCTCTACATCACATAAAAAAAGGAAATATGGGGCAATCTATATCCTAATAAGGAACAGTTATGTGCATGGTTGTAATAGACATATGAAATTCTAAATGACATTCCATGACCCAGATCTGAGCCTATAATATACTCTCCAGGAGCCCCAGATACTAATTGCATAATGTTAATGATGCTTCTTTCATAGAATCACTATAAATTTCATATAACTATTCGCTTGCACTGAAATAAAAGATGCACATAGAAAAATGGAGTTGGCTCATTGCAATGGAAACATATGGCTGTCCAGAGTCACAGCTTTTGTCCACCTTTTTCATAACCATGTATACTTGCTGAGCATAAATAGGAATGCAGGAGAGAATTAGCCTACGTTCACACATCAGATGATTCTTGCCTGATACCAGACCTGAATCGATGATCGGACAAGAATCAGTGTGTGTGTACAGTGCTAGTCGTCCGTCATTTATGGATCCATCGAGGCGATAAACAACTGCAATACAAGTGAAGGGGAGAGAGTGCAGAGGGGTGCCGCTTGCTCGTTCTCCCCCATCCCCTCGCCATAGAGCAGAACGGCGATGTATGTACATCGCTCATTCAGTCTTTTATCATTGGAGAGGATCGTGAAAGATCCTCTCCAACGACAATTATTGAATGTGTGTATGCAGCCTTAGGCTAATTTTGTGCTCTGATAAGAATCACCAATCAGATAATTGGAAGAAAAGAGTTCTGCCATGATTTTACATTAAAACAACCTATACCATGTAGAGCAAGACCATAGGAAGATGATAGAAACAGCTATTACATTTACAATTTTAAATCTATGAAGTCACTGGTAAGTTAGTGGGCATTTATTGTTTGGTATTGATTCCAATTACAACTATTGTATATGCCAGATATTTTTATGGGATTTTGGAGCACTGGTCACTACTCTATGGCTGGACAGAAAAATATCAAATACAGTCCAGAATAAATTTAGCATTGCATTGTATACTGGACGTGTCTCCATCAAAAATTTAAAGTGCATGTAATCCCTGACTAACATTTAATTGTTTTGGTCTGATTATTATGCCATTGAATTAGTTATATTATATTGGATCAATAAGGGCAAAAAGAACCTGTTGATTTGGTTTACAACTGTCCTGTGCACAGTTTGGGCCTGATTTTTTAAAGCTCTCTAAGACTGGAGAAGACTATCATGGGGGAAACTGGGTGATCCACAAAACTTGCTGGTCCAGGACTGAACTTGCTGGTTCAGTCCTGGATCTGGTCCAGGACTGAAAACATTTGCCAACCAAGATAAAATTTTTAGGAAATCCATTCCAGGTTTGCAAGGTTGCCCATATACCCCCCTGAAATTTTATCTGTGTTCAGCCCTGCTTTGGGATCGAGCAATTCAATAGGGCTCCCAAGCCTGGCACAGTCACTCACACCACTGCACTGGTTCTTAAAGTGGAACTAAACTCTAAATAAAAAAAACACACTTACCTTTAATCCCGCAGATCCATCAATCCATCAATCCAGTGGGAGGTTTCTTTTTTGGGTCCAGTGTCATTCCGTTATCCTTCTTCAGCACGGCGCAGAGGAAGAGCGGGGCACCACCATCTTTTTCATTCTCTTTCCAGTTTCTTCTTGGTATGTCACCTGATCTTGCAGTGTGAGATCTGGTGACATAGTTGTGGAAAAAGATTGGCGATCTCATGCATGAGCAGTAGTTTTTCTCCCATCAAAGAAAGGGCTCATTCTGCGCATGCCTGATCTCATCAAGAGCCTGCTGCGGCAATTAACACAAAAAGAGAAGAGGCTTTTGCATTTAAAAAAAATAAATACAATTTTTACTT
>NC_092864.1:18890644-18891576 GCF_032062135.1 Pyxicephalus adspersus | reverse complement strand
AACATAGTGATTACATTAATCTATAGTTCAAGATAAAAACTGGAAGTTCTACAATTTCTTCATTCCAGACAACCGCCAACCAATCATACAATGTCCTAAAGTTTATATTCATTTAGAGCTGCATTCATTTTTTATTAAGATCTTGTATTGATGTAAGAGTTGGTCCTAAAGTATAAGTCTTCTCCAGTACATCATAAAGCTTCACAATGGGGTTAAGATCTAGACTCAGTTTTGGCCAATCCATGTGTGGATTGGCCAACACAATTTGAGCCCAATGAATCCTGGTATTGGCATCTTGGAATATGTCTGTGCTATTGGGGGGAAAAGGTACCATCAAAAAAAACCTGGCCATTCTGTATATTCGGGTAAACAGCTGATCTAATTTTTTGGGAAAGTAACATTGCTGAACACTGACCCAACCAACTGAAGAAACCCCTGATCATACCATAGCTTCCACAGACTTCAGGACTTTTTAGGGGAGGCAGTATACCAGGATATGGCTCAAGGAACCATAATGGTTACTGATATTTCCATTTCCACCCATCAGTTGTTGAGTTAAAGAAAATTAAAAATATAAAAATAATGTAAAAAAAATAAAATCTGTTGTAGATTTGGTTGAAAGTGAATTTGGAACAAGGTTATAGAAATCTATGATATGCATATTCTTAATGAGCAGTAAATGAGTTTCTAAAACAATCATTATTCTTTTTATCTGTGGACAAGAGGGACAAATTCATTTTTAAAGTAGATGGAAGAATGGCCAGGCACTAGTGGTCAGTAGGTGAAAAAAAATGGCTGATGTTGGTCTCAGAAAGAGTAAACATACTGAGTTGCTTTTGGGTGTGTCTGGGGCTTTGGATGGACTTTGGGATCTCTGTAGAGAGCCAAGGGGCAATATAGAAAGGATGGGGTATTAGAGGGGGCTAGGTGAC
>NC_092864.1:18885082-18889169 GCF_032062135.1 Pyxicephalus adspersus | reverse complement strand
AATGTCCTCTGTGGGATCAGCGTTGTGGATTCTATCACTAAAATAAAATTCTGCAATCAAGGGCTCCCTGCACAAAGGGCCATGAAAACTCCTGCTGTCCACGGCACCATTTTTTGTAGTAAGAGAAACCAGCAACTGAAGGAGATGCTGCTGAAACCAACACTACCAGAATGTCAGTTTCCTGGTCCCCACCTCAATATTTGCCTATTAAGTTAAAAAATTACTTTTAAGCTTGTAATCTATAAATAAGCCCTAGTATTACGAAGGGTTGATAGATCTAAAGGATGTTGTTCAATCAGAATGTAAACTACATCCGTTTTAAGTTAACTCCAATATATTTTAAGTCACTGATTTAGAAGTGTATGCCAAGAAAAGTCAGAAAAAAGTAATTATCTTGTATTTAAGTCATAGACATAACTCATTGGTGAAAGGGGGGCAGTCCAACACTTTTGCTTCTCTATGTTCCTTTCATAGCAAGCTTCCTTTCAGTATGGCGAGACCATTGTGTTATACTTCTTTTGGCATTTCTCTTGGCACCACAAGAACAAACTCTGCTTCCTCCTAGAAAAAAAAATAAATAAAAAACACACAAGTTATATAGCCAGGCTGATTTGCAGCCAGACATTGTGCCCTGTGATGTTATTTCATGGCACATCATCTAATAGGTGTACTTTCACAGTGCTTGCTGCTGCTGAGAGCTTCTGCAGTTCCAAGGCTGCCTTACAATCTCACTATATGAAGAGTGGAATGGTGACGGCTAATTGATTTTACAGCAGCACCGAAGGACAGACAATGAAAGTACCATCAATTTAATCCACTATTTAATGGTTCCAATTTAGCCTCTGTAAATGCTCACTAAACTAATTTCTCTGGGTTCAGCAATCTGAAAAGCTATCATATCTCTAATCTCCTTCAATATATTCATCTGGAAAAGGGAATTTAGCCAATTCGGATGTGCGGAGATGATCTGTTAGCACAGTGTAAATGTTTATAACACGGCAATCTAGTTCGTTTATAAGGATATGAAAAGTTTTATTGGGGAGGGCAGTGGAGTGGAACCATGGGATAATAGGCAGTTACCCAGCAGTCTCCGGGAAACAGGGAGCAGGCAGGCATGCAGAAAAAGACTTGGATTTACTTAAATCCCAACTGGTGAGCGGCGGCTCTACCCGCCACATGACGCACCTGGGACTCCTTGGCAGAAAGGATACTGTTGCATCGCGTTATGACGGAAGGTGTCAGACCAAAGTATGATGGCACTGGAGCTTTGTATTAGAAGCACTCGTAAAACACAGGCTTTATGGTGTACATTTGCCCCATACTGTGCTGGACAGCTTGCCTCTTAAGTCAAAGTGCTTTTCCAATCAGTCAGCAGAGGTTTTAATGCGCTTTGTAAATTGCAAGCTCTTTAGGAGAGCAATTGTCTTTTTTCACGCAATAAATATTTACAACCGAGCCACTTAACACTAAATTGAGTAAGATGGCTTGTGCGCTGTTGTTGTTTGCAGAGTACAAGGCCAAAAACAACATCATTATATAGTCAAATCAAACGCTGAGGTTAGGTGTCCAGGCCTGAGGCGACTTATAACAATAAATATAAAAAGATAATAAAAAGACAAAGAAAAAAGACTAAAGGAAATTTACCTTGCATATAAGGTGCAGCTCACAAGGTGCCGTTCTCAGATCTCATGCTGTATACCGCAGCTATAGGCTTGCTACCTCGGATTCAACATTTACAACCTGAATCCACTTATAACACATCTGAAGTCGCACATCACTAATCCATGTACTTTTAAAAAACTTTGTTATTCCAGCAACATTGAGACACTCCACACAAATCAGCCAAGTTTTGCATTCTGGGGCTTACTCCTAGAACCTCAGATTGAGGTGAAATGAATCAGAAGGAACTTGTTTTTACAAACAACAAGCACAATAAAGAAAAAACAGTACTCTTTTAGAGCCGTACAAAATGCATAACTACAAAACTCTTAATTGTGTCATATTATTTATTTATTTTACACAATGGTGACACAAAGCGGTTGTGATGACAAATGGCATAATAAAGAAATAGCAGCCTCACTGATATCAGAAAACAATGCAGTTAAAGTAGCAGAACTGATAATGTGCACAATACCAGCAGCAGTGCTGCATAATGCTTGTTATGTATTCTGCATTTGCAGCAGTGATATCAGAAAGCAATGATGATGATGTTGATTACTTTATAACACATTTATCGGCCTGCAGCTTTGCCTGTTTGCAATCTTCTCTTGAATGTACAGTGAGAGTACACATGCAGGGTATGGTCCCAGCATACCCGGGTGCAGGGAATATCAAATCAGTCTGTCTATACAAAATGGCAAAACTTGGAAAAGGACAAAGTGAAGATACTAGCGCTATATAACAATACCACCAAACTTCTCAGTCTCTATGGCAGAAACCTAACTTCAACAGGAAAATCATTCAGCTCATGTCTAATATTTAAAATTATCAGATTTCACTAAAATAGTTCCGGGTGATTGTGACATAATGGTCCTTGCTCAGACACAGTTGTCTCACTGGACATCTATAGAGACCACAAGTGAATTTTTTCAACCCACAAAATGGAGGCATAGTCCACTGTTAACACAATAAGCAGCCATTCCATGAATGTAGACAGAGAACAGCAGCATTAAGATGCAACAAAAAAGGATCTTGAAAAGGTGAATACCTTTAGATTATTTCTAAGCTGTGTTCTAGCTTTACAATGATTCTTGCATAATTATAGAAGTGCACATTGTAAGCTTCATACAGTGTGCAATAGAATCTGCAGCTCATTTTCTGACTCAAGGACATCCAATTTCATCTAGTTCCTTGCTCCACGATTGAACAACCCCTGTTTTATGTCATTCATTTTATGTCAATTCTCCCGATCATGTAGGCTCAGCAACACTGGGCAAGGTAAAATATTATCAAATCAAATTTTAGCTTTAAATAATTGCTAATTCGTAATAACACACAGTGTTTTAGCAAACCAAAATTCCAAAAAAGGACTAGTATAAAGAGAGGTTCCAATTGAGGAGTCACCGATGCTTTAAAACTTTCAGGATTGGTGATATATAGACTTAGAATAAGGTATGGCCAGTTGATGTAAATGAGAATAAAGTCAACAAATATAAATTATTTGTTGCCTCTCTACATTAATGGCTAAATTCAGCAGGAAAATTGCCCTTGGCAATGGCAGTACTCCTGTTAGCCAGTAGCCAGAGTGAAAAGCCATTGCTGGAGAGAACCAGTGAGCAAGAAAAAGGAGCAAGCTTTGAATTCTCTCTGTCCCTTACCGGCCACAGAGGACCCATGTGGTACATAGGAAATGAGAATTACTGCATACTGCTTCTTGTTATGATTGCCTGTTTGTTGTCCTTTGTTGCTCATGCATTGCCATCATAATCCGTTGGTTGACCTTGTATTGTAACAATTGCCCATTTGTTGCCCACCTATTACACTGTTTGTTGTCCATGTTTAATCACCATTGCCTGTCTGTTGCCTGCATTTCTAACAATGATATGGATGTAGGCAATTTATTGTCAGGCTTGCTATTTTTTTACCCACATATTGTTAGATAACTGCTCTTTGTTTGGAAGACCGTACTAATATCACTTAATGCCCTGAAGACATATCAATATCAAACCACCTAACTGTTATCCCTATGTTTTGCAATGTTGCTCTACATTTGCTACAATTAAAATACTGTAATTTACCGCAGTGCACCACACATATCCCTACAATGACCTACAGTGCCACTGTTAGTCCTATATACATGACCCTGCTCCAATCTCAGGCTGGCTATTTCCTACAAGCCATTCCCTGGCATGATGATATGCAGGATTCAAGGCTGCCATGCTGTTATTTTTAATGAAATAGCTTGTTTCTGTTCTCTGCTCTAAAGAACAGTGGAAATTCATGGCATAACCATACAGTCTATAGGTGGTCTATCTGGACATAATGATGGGCATTCATAAAAAAATATAAAAGGACACCAGGTGATATATATTATAATACTAATCATTAATAAATATATATATATATATATATATATATATATATATAT
>NC_092864.1:18804882-18883076 GCF_032062135.1 Pyxicephalus adspersus | reverse complement strand
CAAGTCTCATTTTTTAAGTATATCTAATCCCAACAGCAAAAATGTTAGGAATTGCATTTTACTGATCCTTGAATATGGTGTCTGCATTAGTTTTCATTGATTCAGCCTTTTGTTTGTGTTTGTTATGTTTGTTTATGAATATAAATACCCATTAATACCAACTGTACTGTATATTAGGGGACGCAGGTTTGTCACCCCAGGTCGCGAAGTGTATATGAACTACACACCGCAATGCTATAATATTGTTCCGTAGTGCACAGAGAAAACTGGGCAGGGCTAAAGACACTGCCATTGTTCTGTAGTCCACAGAGAGAACTAGGCAGGAATGAAAACATTTCCATCATTCTGTAGTCCACACAGAGGGAACTGGGCAGGGCTGAATGCACTCCAATCCTTCTGTAGCCCACAGAAGGTCTGCAAACACTGGACAGTGCAAAAGACACTGCCACCGGTCCATTGAAAGATGAAGACGCTGCCATCATTCTGTAGTCCACAGAGAGAAGTGAGCAAAACTGAAAACACTGCTATTGTTCAGTAGTTCACAGGGAGAACTAGGCAGGGCTGAAAGCATTGCCATCATTTTGTAGTCCACAGAGAGAACTAGGCAAAGCTGAAAACACTGCCATTGTTCTGTAGTTCACAGAGAAACTAGGCAGGCTGAAAACATCACCATCATTCTGTAGTCTGTAGACTATCAGGGCTTCTGTTCTGGGCAAGACCATGGGGTGGTTTTAGCACTGAACACAGTTATTTAAACATGTTTAATGGTATAATAAACACAGTGAAAGTAAAGAAATAAGATATTGATACATTTCTTGATATTTACATATTTTTTTATTTATTGTTAGGGTTTACATACACTTTGTTTTGTTTCCATTCCTCTCCAATTTCCTTTTCTCACCCAGGCCTTTTCTTTTCTGTATTCAGATTTCATTACCCCATGCGTAGCAATCAGAGTTGTTACTAAATAAGAAGTGACTCCTACTCCGCCATTCTAAACAGTCGAACTTGTAGTGCTGAAGTCTTTCTTACAGTTCTCAGTAATTTGGAACAATTTATAGACCGGGAACAGATTACTTAATACCGCTGCGGCAAAACTAGGTGGAGATTGAAGCCAAAGCGGCACTTGCTCCAACCTATTTCCAAGCACTGATCAATTACCAGACAGACAATACGGTGTCACATGTGATTCACAATGTCAATTTTCTTGCTGGGGGTGACCATTTAAGAAGGAGCTGTGTTGCTTTTACATCTGATAAGAAAGCCCCGTTTGTATTTGTAAGAGGGCCGATCAGTGAGTGTGACAGCTACAAGAGATTGCTAAATACTATCAGCTGCTTGTCTCTGCTATGTCACGGGCCTAGAAGATTTTATTCCAAATGTGATTTTTTTTTCTTCTTCAACCCTCTTTCTTCCACCAAGCTGTGGAAATAAACTGTCAGTCTCTATTTACAGCTGGACTAGCTAGAAACGCTAAAGGATTTTTAGGTCAAATTGCCATTTAATAAATTTCAAAACTAGGAAAAAATAAATAGAGCCAGTGTTTATTGCTCATACGGGTTAGGAATAACCTTTGTTTTTTCCCAATTTCAGGATTCATTACCTGTGATGGGATGTGTCTGCCTACAAATGACATACGCTTGACATGTCAGAATGTTGTTTGAGTGGTGTCATGTGATCACATTTCCTCCCAATATGGCTACTTCATTGGTCGATCCATCATCGCCCTGAAAAATAGCGGAAAGAAAATAAAGTGAACCTGTGCTTTTGGAAGAGTTCATATGATGCAAAAGAGGCTTTTAGTGTATTTTAAAGGAGACCCAAAAATCCTTTGGTGCAGTCAAAAACTACATAGTTTATCTTGAAACCTGACCCCTGCACTCTTCACTCTAGGTATACCTTCTAGCCATCCTGAATTCTGTAAGATTGTCTTTTTTCAGAATCCCATGGTTCTGTTCTGTGTAGTACATTACATAATCCTGACCCCTGCACTCTACATGCTATGTTGTATACTACATAGTCCCGACCAACATTTTTTAAAAACTTTTTCTTAACAATGGACCATTCCTGAAGTGTGCACTAATTTATGTATACTTCCCAATCATCCCAAATTATGTCATACTGACCTGGGATTTTAATACAAACCCAGCATCCTGTGCTTTGTAGTACGTCGACCTGACCTCTGCACTCTGCATTCTATGTTGTATATTACATAGTCCCAACCAAAGTTTTTTGTCTTCCTCATAAAATGACCATAACTGTAGTTTACAATAAATTATAGTTTCCAATGCATCCATACTTTCTAACCATCCAAAATTATGTAGTACTAATGTGGGATTTTAATACAATCCCAGCATCCTACAGTTCCGTACTGCATACTACCTTGCATTGACATGACCCCTGCACTCTTTTCTTCTTTCTTTTCTTTTACTCAACAAATGAACAAGCTGCAGTTTACATTAAATTACGTTCTATTGTATGAATTCCTTCTAAGCATCCTAAGTTATGTAATACTAATGAGGGATTTTAATACAATCCCAGCATCTCACAGTTCCATGATGTGTAGTACCTTACATAGACCTGACCCCTGCACTCTGCATGCAATGCTATGTATTACATAGGCCTGACCAAATATTTTTTTTTTTCACTCAACAATAGACCATAGTTGTAGTTTTATTACAATCCCAGCATCGTACAGTTCCATGCTGTGTAGTATCTTACATAGACCTGACCCCTGCACTCTGCATGATATGCTGTATAATACATAGTCCCAACCAAAGTTTTTTTTTTCTCAATAAAGGGCCATAGCTGTGGTTTACAATAAATTAGGTTCTAATGTATGCATACTTTCTAACCATCCTGAATTATGTAGTACTAATGTGAAATTTTAATACAATCCCAGCATCCTACAGTTCCATGCTGTGTAGTGCTTTACAAAGACCTGACCCCTGCACTCTGCATGATATCCTGTACATTACATAGTCTCAACAATTTTCCATAGCTGAGGTTTGCACTAATTTAAGTTATAATGTATGCATACCTTCTAACCATCCTGGATTACATATTACTGACCTCGGATTAATAATAATTAGTATTGATTAATACAATCCCAGCCTCCTACAGTTGCATGCTGTGTAGTAACGCCTGACCCCTGCACTCTGCATGCTATGTGTGTATTATATAGTCCCGACTAAAGGTTTTTTTTAGGTAGGCTTAGATAAAGCGTTAGCTTGTTTTAAAATCTTTTTGTTTTTTAATAAGCAAGACTCACCCATAGCTCAGTAATTATGGGCTACTAAGTACAAGGAGCACATGTTGTGTACAATTTATACAATATGTAAACTTGGACTTTTTATAACCATGCTTCTTCAAGCCATGTCAGTTTTTTTTAAGTTAAATTTTTTTTAGGAAGTGTTAGCACCTGCACCTGTGCATTTAATATAGATGATATAGTACAAAGGGGGCTTTTAGTATTTAGGAGCCCCAGAAAACCCATCTGCTGCTTAAACCCGCAAGCAGTGCAACTTTAGTACAATTGAAAACTACATTCAGTTTACAGTCTGATATGGATCATTTCAGCCAGATTTCAGAACAAAATTGCATATTTGAATAGGAGAGGTTGGGACCATGGTGAACTCCAACACAGAACACTGTGGCTCACCGCAGGTCTAAAATGGCCTTACAGATAGCTAAGATTAGTGCTGTTGATCATTACATACATGGGATTCAGAAATTGTTCATTAAAAAACTTGTTTTTACATTGTTTTATCCTTAGTAGTAGCTGATCTCCTGCAATCTGTTTGCGAAGACTTCATATCTACCTCTGCTCAAGTAATGTTTGCCTAGCAGGTTTCTCAGGTGGTCACAGTGGACAATTGGATATGTTGGAAACACTCCATTCCCCATCAGAAACTTGCAGTAACAATGCTAGAACTCAAATGAGAGAGCGTTGTCACCCCAGAACTGAACACCTTACACTGCAGAATCTCTCGGCATTTATTTAAGAAAGGTTGCAGATGGAAATATTAAAAATGACTTATGAAATGACATTAATATGTTAAAGCCTACATAAAATTGTACTAACTGGTTTTTCTCACATTTTGAATAATAAATGTACTCTTAAATTGTAGCTCTTTATATATAACTAGGTAATTTAAGCAACTTGCTATTATAACTTCTCTTTTCTTGCTGGCTCCTGCTGTCCTTCCTGATAAAGCTACCTGCAGACACAAGGCAGTGTGCATACAGAAATTAAAGGATACCTAAACCCATGAATAAACACTGAATAAACTTCATCTGGTTCTTCTAAGTGTTTGCTGCCTATGTTTTATTTTCCCTGGCAGAATTCCCCCAAAATTCCAGTGTACGGTTTTGTGCAGTGTAGTACATTACATACACCTGACCCCTGCACTCTGCATGCTATGTTGTGTCATATGTAATCCTGACCCATTTTTTTTCTTTTCGTAAAAATGGACTATTGCTGTAGTTTGTACTAAATAAGTTTCTTTTTATGTATACTTCTCAACCATTCTAAATTCCATAGTACTGACCTGGGATTTAAAGTTCTCGACAATGGACTATTGTTATAGTTGGCAATGAATAAAGTTCTCTTTTAAGCACCCCTTCTAACCATCCTGAATTCTGCAGTATATTTTTACACAATCTTAGCATCCTATGGTTCCATGCTGTGTAGTATGTTACACAGACCTGACCCCTGCACTCTGCATGTTGCGTTGTGTACTACATAGTCCCAACCAAAACTTGTTTTTCTCAACAATGGACTATTGCTATAGTTTGCACTAAATGTAATTCTATTTTTTACATACCCCCCAACCATATTAAGTTCCCTAGTGCTGACCTGGGATTTTATTACAATCCCAACACCCTACAGTTCCATGCTGTGTAGTATGTTACATTGACCTGACCCCTGCACTCTGCATGCTATGTTGTATATTACATAGTCCAGACCAAAGTTTTT
The DNA here is from genome assembly GCF_032062135.1 of Pyxicephalus adspersus. Lineage (NCBI taxonomy): Eukaryota > Metazoa > Chordata > Amphibia > Anura > Pyxicephalidae > Pyxicephalus > Pyxicephalus adspersus. The sequence goes on along the minus strand of NC_092864.1, from coordinate 18,878,098 downwards.
TTCCTCTCAACAATGGACTATCACTGTAGCTGGAAGTAAACAAAGTCTTTTTAGTGTAGACTTGCATAAAGTTTTGGATTTTTTTAATATCTTTTGCATTTATATAAGCAAGACTCACTCTGAGCTCACTACATATGGGCTACTAAGTACAAAGGAGCACATGCTCTGTACAATTTATACAATATGTAAACTCGGACTTTATATAACCATGCTTCTTCAAGCCATGTCATATTTTTAGTTTAATTTAGACATGCACATTTTTGCATGTGGTACACCTTATGTCTTTTCCATCTCATAGTGTCATGCTTTCTCAAACTCAAAGGATGGCGCATATAGATAAGTAGCATGCACATCCATAGATGCAAGGAAATCATTGCAAGCCTTTATCCGCTCAACTCATTTACTCTTAGGAATACTTGAGGACACTTCATTGAATGTGTGCACATCCAAGATGTTCCGAGCTGATGCCTTTAGATTAAAGGAGTATGAGGAGCAATATTGCAGTCCGGTGGTATCATAGATGTGCACCTATTTCTTTATAGAAGAAGGGTGAATCTAAAGGGTTAACCATATAAACCAGCTTAAGAGACCCAAGTCTCTTCCAATCACCTTCCATTGTAAATCCACTTATGCCGCACAAGCTCAGTCACTTCATAGATAATAAGTGTGTTCTGAAGATCTCTACCTATCATGGAGAAATTATTTTCACAAACTGTGATGTTTCCTCCTGGCACCCCCCATCTGCTGGCAAGGGGAGAGATAAGAAAATGTCCAGGCTAAGTGAATATATTTCACACAGTAAAGAGCTAATTCTGTGGACGGTGTTACTTCAAATACTAGATATGCATTAAGGGGAGAAAAAAAAGACGGTCTATTAAAAAGTAATATACGGATTGGGTGTGATTGGTTCTAATGTCACCAGCACTTGCATATTAGGCTCGCCAGTAACAAATTTAATATATCCACACACACAGAAGTTTTATAGTTAATTTGTTTTGTTCAGAGGGCATTTGTATTTGTGTTTATGGACAATAGGGAATTTCTGTGATTTGGGTTAGAGAATTGACAAAGGTTGGGGAATGGCTAAATTCAACATTTTGATAAAATGAGAAGGAAGGCAAACTTAATGTGCTTTGTGGTAGTTGTAAGAGATGTTATGAGCTTTTAATGGATCCTATGGGTTATGGATAGGGATGAGCGACACATAGTTCTGCAGATGACAGTATGTTTTTGCTCTAATTTAGAATATTCTACCAACGTGACTTTCAATTGTTCCTAAGGCAGCTTGGCTCAATCTCTGAACTGCTCGTAGTTGATGTTTGAGGATCAAGTCATTGACAAAAATGGAAGTAATGATAGCCGTGGAAGATCAGATGTCTGAATATGTCAAAAAGGAACTAAACATCAGCCAATAGAACCATGGGTTCCTAAATTGTTATTCAGTAACTCTCAAGGAGGCAGTGAGGTCTCCCATTAACATCAGCTGGTTGATTCTGGAAAACCACTGTGGGTACCTCTGCCTGATGCCAAAGTTCTGGAACACAGACGCTGGCTTTGTCAATCAATCCGATAAGTGGGGATTTACGATAGATTTGTCCAGAACAGTCATTAACATGTGCCATGAACCTCAACATCTTCAACTTCAAGTGCAAGGTTGTCATGGGGCAAAGCTGGCAGTGTGACTTGAAATGAAGATCCAGAGCACAACTTGTATGAATAAGTGTAAATGTTAAACAATGGTAATCTACCAAGATAAGAGGTACAGTTGGAGGGTTTTTAGGAGTTACCAGGACAAATACAGCATTGGAACTGCTTGAGCACTGTATTTTTATTTGGTTCACTGTATTTAGTTTTCTTTCCTCCCTACAACCTCACCTGGTCACACAACTGGTGGATGCCTTTCTTCTTCAGCAAAGGTGATCCTAAAGGTGGATAGCAGGAGGGCTCTTGAGGGGCACAAGTGTCATCCACCTGAACTAAGCAGGTGGATGCCCAGAGGTCAATAGATGGTCGGGAATACATTCTAGGAACAATCAAGGTTGGGTCACCAGGTCCAGTCACCAGGTCCAGTCACCAGGCAAAAGCAGCACCAAATAAATAACTGGGGCCAATAACCTGCAAACTAGGCAGTTCAAAACAGTAGGCAGGAGCAGCTCAAGTGAGCAGGTCAAAGACAGCTCATTTGATAGAATATCACAGGTTCAATCATCAAACAGGGTGATAATACAAAATGATAGTTTTGGAACATAAGTGGGGTCAAATCAAAGCATTAGGAGTCACAGATCAAGTCAGGCAAGGACACGGACAAGGAGTCAGAAAAGTAGTAGTGGCATGCTGACACTTAAACTGCGCACTTGATGTCAGAACACTTAACAATCGTGGGCACACATGTTGTAAGGCATGTGCATGAACATGTGCACCCTGGCATTGAGATGAACATACATATGCACCATGTGAAGAAGCATGTACATGCATTTCAACCAATTGGCTTATTCTTCTTCTCTTTCGCTCGCTTTGACCAGCCACCAATAAAACTTAAGTAAAAAAAATACAGAATGGAAGAGTATGTGACTTCATCATATGGTGGCACTGATTCTTTGTGATTGGCCCAATGTTTGAAATAGAATTTATTTGCATACCTAGAATATAGCTACACACTTCCTTGTGAAAACATTGCTGAAAAACAGTTCTTGGCCAGCTTTTAACATGTTAGTTATACTAGCCCGAGAAATAAAAGGAGAAAATGATAAAATATTACAGATTCCCATGTGGTTTATGGAAAATTGAATATTTAGCACCAAAGGAATTTTTTTCACATAGGCCAATTCCAGTTAAAGATGAAAAAACAGAATCTGAGAGATCTTCCAACAAACATTTGCCATCCCAGAGGGAATGTTTTTTTGGTTTATTGACTAAATAAGGGTATTGATTTCTTAAGAGCTTTTCTATTTCCTTTCATTGGGAAATATTGCAGGGCGTTCGTCCTTCCCTGAGCAATAGGTGAGAAGCTTTATCTAAGGTGCCATAAATTTCTATCTTTGTGCTTCTTCTGCTGTGTAAACAAGTGTTTGCTAGTCCAGAGGGGTTAATTTGTCCATGTTAAACGTCTGCAATTCCCTCGAGATCTTTGCTTGTAGACAGTAACCTGAGAAAAAGTGGCGCATTAATATACACACCTGTCATCTGTTTTGTATATGTGTACAATTAACCCGGCTTCATTCACACGCAGCAAAATGTTGAGTGGCATTTAATTCCTTAGCACAATCATAATCTCAAATTATTTATCTTTATAGCCAATCCATCCTTCCCAACTTTCTGAGATAGAAAGAAACACCTTACAGGGACAATTTTAAACCCTTTAGTCCCTAAGTCTGTTTTTCCCCTTTCGGTGATACACTGCAAAGCACACAGGGGAAAATGGTTTGTCTAAAATAAATATGGCATTAAGCATGAATTGTTTCAGATTGATGAAAGCACAACTGATACAATGGCAACTTGTTCACAAATTTGCTATTTGAAAATTCAAATGGCTTTGCATTCAGTTATGTGAACATTTGATGCTTGTTTAGTAAACATAAATGTTATCTAGATCATCTGAACTCATTGTTTTGGCCTGGGAATTCATCGTGGGTGAGATTATTTCTATGTTCTATTTTTTCACATACATTTATATATTTTAATCCTTTATTTTTCATCACGTTGAGCATCGATTTGGTCTGCACCACACTCATACAACTGTGCAACAGATCACAATAAATAGTTATATATATGGATATAAGTCACTAAAGTTTTGAACTACTGTGAGAGAGGCTGAACACAGCTGGATCAGCTTCGTCCTGGCCTCTATACTAGAAGAAAGTGATGTGACAACACAAGTCACATTTCCTCAAAGGAAACCACACAATCCCAGTGATCTACAAAAATTCTTTGGTGCATTGAGCCTGATTTATCAAAGTTCTCCAAGAATGAAAATAGACTACCATGGGAAAACCTTGGTAATCCCGCATGGTTCTGGAATGAATTTATTAAAAATCATTTGCAATTAATTGGCAAATGTTTTCATTCCTGGACCAGTTCCATTTCAAGTTTGCTGAATCAAACAGATTCTCTCACAATAGTCTAACTTCTCCAGCTTCAATAAATCAGACCCATTGTGTAGAAGGATCAGAAGCCCAGGAGTGATTGTTTCAGCTCCTTTTCTTAGTGCTGGACCACAGCTATCCCCTCAAGCCAGTTGTTTCATTGCTAGGACCAATGAGAATTGTTGAAACTGGGCACTGTTTTAAGAACCGGGACAAATAACAAATGTAACTAGACCTCAGTGGTTAAAGTATATGTAGATCAACCCACTTAAATGTCCTATAAGCACAAAAGTGTAATATCAATATTATTAATGCAAAAAAAAAAAACAATTAATAAAGGGTTGGTTAACCAACAGAAACCAATATTGTTGCTGGTAGGTTCAGTTCAGTTAGCTTGTTCTCTCTACACCAACTATTTTTACCCAGGGTTCTGTGGATCCCCATGGTTCCTCCAAAGATTGCTAGAGGTTCCTTTGGATTGTGGCTGACTGACCTCATAATTGATGATGCCGGCATATTTTTGGGACCAAAGCCAAGGGCCAGCTAAATGACACTAATGATTTTTTAAGTTGTCTAAAAGGGTGGCATTTTTGCCACAAATTTTAGGGGGCATCCTTTCCACTGACCACCAATATAAGTGGCTATTCTTTCAAATAAAATGGTTTTATTAGGTGTTACACTCACTATAAACATAATTTAAAGGGTAAAAAGGTTGAAGGGTTGAGGCTGCTCTACACAGTCAGCAGCTGTTCCCTGTTGTGTACAATACCCCCATCGCATGTATCCATTGTAAACAACAGGGGGAAGGTCATTGTCAATAAAAAGCATTGGGGTTATCATTGACTGGCTGGTAATAACCAAAATAATATTTACAGCCATGCACCTTAACTACAGGTTCACAGCTCATTACCAAGAGCAAATACGAGCAACCAGGAGCATGGGCATTAATGAGGCTTAAAGAGCCACCAGTTGGTCAAGCCAAGTTAGTGCCAACTAGTTGGCCAACATCAGGTTTTATTCAAATATTCCCCATCTGAACATTTGCCTCAGACTTTGAACTAAACTCAAATTCAACCTACACTAGAATCTAGCCTAACACAAAGGTAAAAGCAATATTAAAACTTTTGGCTGTTAAAATAAAGCTGTCACAAACCTGGCAATTTAAACTGAACATATGATGGAAAAATGCAGAAGATTACCATCTGTGAAAAGATGTCAAAATGATCAGTAGATACGGAGACATACATAAATGTGGTGGTATGAAACATTTTACATTTCATCTCAAGTCTGAATTGTTTGCATAACCAAGATTTTAGTTTAAATAGGTCATAAAAAGATTAAAACCCCTATCAGGTCATTTTTTCATGCCTATGTCCCACCGAGGTAATTTTCATTTCCTGTATGAAGGTATGCCATAGGTGACACCCTTGTGTGATGCTAAGATTCCATGATTGAAAGAAATTAAATCCAATGTATGAAAGGAACAGGCCAGGGACAGTCAGGTACAGAAGGAGAGTGCTTGATGATGCTGGATGTCCTCCAGCTAGTAAATGAGACGGGCTCTATCTGCATCTAGTGCACAACGGGGGAAGCAAAGTGCCACCATCTATTTGCATGCACGTAATCCCATAAAATAATGGAGATTACCAATATCAAGCAGTAAAGTAGTGAAAAAGTCAGGAAAGTTTGGCAAATGTTTGTCATTTGGCAAATTGCAATGGAGATAATAGAAAAAGTCTATGCAATGGGCTTTAAAGACCCATGATGGAAGTTTCTGGACATGTGGGTAACCTGTAACAGTAACTCAAACCTTCTTATCACTGACAGAAGGATCACATGATTTTGCTTTGTTTCTCAACTAAACCATATCAAACAATGATTGGTTCTAAATTGCTAGTAAATAAAGCCAAGTCTGACAGCAGACTGGGGTTTACAGGATCCGCATTTACCCCTAGCAATATATGGATACATTTCAGTGGGCAGTGCTGCACGCCAAAACCTACGTTCTGAGTTACAAGAACACAGCATTTTAGACCAGATCAGGTATTTTTCTGTAAATGCAGCTGCCACATATAAAGACAGGTAAAGAGCTATATATTGTACTTCTGGTCTTGGATTTACGTTACACTACGTTACAACCTAACCAAATCTTTCTTTGGTTAGCAGCAAAGACTCTTTGCCTGTCTTGGCAATTTAGAAAATGTGAAGTCAAATAAAAGAGAAAAGATAGTCAGTAAATGGAAAAGCAGCCCAATGATAAGCTCATCTCTGTCATTCTGCTTTGGGTATGTCTAGGCGATTTTCCAAAGTTTCTTCTCACTGCAAAGTTAGGCAATTTGCAAAGGTAATACTGAATTAATATGATATTAAAATGCTTTGTACAAAAATTCAAACAATTATCATTCTGTGGATTTTGGGAAAATCTTGCTAATATGTAATATTTTTTTTTTATAAACAGTTGGTGAAATAGGCATTACGAGAGCAAAGTACGTGCTGTGTATGGCCCATACTGTAAAGTGAACTTGGTATTTTGCACAGTTCACATAATGTACTGGTTCACTTTGAATCTTAACTTGAAACTAAAATTATGCAATAGATTTTAAAAAAATCCCTTCCTACCTAACACTTTCTATGAAAAAAATGTATTTAGTTTGTATTGTGGCAGTCAACAGACCAGCAGTGCTTGTGTTATATTTATAAGTATCTTCCCCAGCCAACTGGACCCAATACTGCATTGGCAATCTTAAAGCAAAAGCACAGCAGGTCTGTTGGCTGTCATTATATAAACATCTGACACAAAGCCTGCATTTTTATTGATAGTATGTGCTGGGGATGGCAAATGGAGCATTTTATAAAATGAAATTATGAAATTATTTTACTTTGACTTTTAAAGGCCCATTCAGGGCAAAGTAACACTGCTGCCTCTTTCAACAACATGTGCCCCCCATACTGACTAAGCTTTGCTATTGGATCGTATCAGAGGAACCTGCTTGGGTGGATGATGTCATTGCTCCACTCAACCCTGCCCATCACCTGACAGTTTTTGGGCCTTTAGATTGGCTGTTTAGAGCTGAGCACTGTCACATGAGGAAGGCTAAAAGTGTTTTTACTGTTTAGTTAAACTCACTTGGTCCTGAATTGATAATTACTGTGTGTTTAAAGCTTTGTACAGAGACATAATCATTGGGCCTGATTTATTAAAGCTCTCCAAGGCTAGAGAGGATGCACTTTCATCAGTGAACCTGGGTGATATAGGAAACTTGGAATGAATTTCCTAAAATCATTTGCTATTTGTAAGCAAATGTTTTCATTCCTGGACCAGATCCTTTCCAGTTTTTTTGGATGAACCAGCTTCACTGATAAAAGTGTATCCTCTCCCGTCTTGGAGAGCTTTAATTAATCAAGCCCTTTGTCTTTGGATATTATCGTTAGAGTAGCAAGAAATGGGCCATGTTTAGAATTTACTGTTCTATTCTATACAATATTGCACATCTGGCTTTGGATTTAGATCCTGGATACCAAGCTAACAGGATCTTTCTCATAAAATTATAAAACAGGGAATCTGACATTCCCTCAAACATTTCTTGTGTAGAATCTTTTAGTTCCACGTTTTTTGGTGGAGGAAATCGATTCCTACCAGGGAATGTTCAAGGGAATGTGATATTCCCTATTTTATAAAAAGAATCCTATATGTGAATCTTGGAATTAAGCATGCGGTAAGTCAATAAAGGTGAACATGAAGAAAGCTGAAGATAGAAGATAGCAACCCAATAATAAATTCATCTCTGTTTCTGCTTTAGGTATGCCCGTTGATTTTTTGGAGTAGGAAGAAACAAATGTGATGTTCTGTTCTATGAAAAAGGGGGTCACGCAAAAAGAATAAACTATGCCCTTCCCAATAGCTGTTCTTATTGGCAAACTGGACCACTAACCAATATCTTTGTATGTCTGTACTAATACTATACTCACCCGATATGATCAAAAATGATTGTCAATGAAAACCACAATGCGGCTAGGTCACGTGATCTGTAATTGTAACATTATTGGTGTGCTGTTGCATGTTCGCTATCATGTGCCCACTGATTTATTCTTTGTTCTTCAAGTCTTTAGGAAAGAAGTTATCTTCATAGGAAAAATCCAGTTTATCCTTATACCCTGGGAACTAGAATCTGCATCTCTCAAGTATCTCTCAGTATTTATATAGAGACGACATATTATGCAGCACTTACAAAGTCCATAGTCATATCTCTAGCTGTCCCTCAAAAGGGCTCACAATCCCTACCATAGTCATATGTCATTAATGCAGTCTAAGGTCAATTTGGGGAAAACCAAATTATCTAATACATGTTATTTTTTTGGAATGTGGGAGGAAACCCATGCAAACACGAGGAGAACCTGCAAACTCCATGCAGAAAGTACCCTGGCTGTAATTCAAACCTGGGACCAAGCGCTGCAAAGGCCAAAGTGCTAACCTCTGAGCCACCATGATGTCCTCAAATCCTACAGAAATACAGAAAACACAGATGTGACAGAGTGCTGTAAGGATGTTTGTTTTGCCTGAAGATTTTGGCGATAAATGTAGTTTGCTTTCCATTTCAGAATGTTAGGAAGTACGCTGAATGTTTTAGGAAATAAAAGAGAAACCCTGTGGATTTCATGCCTATGGGCCTTGCGTTCACTAACACCATGCTGGCTACAGAAACAAGTAGGTACACCCTCATAAACAACAGATAGACCCACATCAAAAGCTTACCATTCTCACGCTACGGATTATAAATATCGCTGAACACAACTCCGACAGACTTGCCATTAACACCCATAAAACACTTCCCAGCTGTTATCAGATAGATGTCACACACTTCTATATAGAAACCGTAATATCTTCCATTCCCTACCATGTCCAAACCCTTGCACTATGCCAGAATAATCAATGAACACATCATCACTTCAGCTCAACTATCAAAATAAGGCCCAAATAGAAAAATGAAAGAGGTTAAAAACAGCTGGGTGATTTATTTTTAATTTAGATGATGCCAGTGTTAAAGCCAAACTCTGAAAAAAAACTTTGCTTTGGCCCTAGTCTAATGCACACAATGGAGGTTTATATTCTGTTCAGATTCAATAAAAGGGAGATCAGCAACCATCTGATTTTAGGTGATTTTTTGCATTTTGGAAATGGATAAAAAGATTGATAGAAAGTGATTGGAATTTCATTGGATTTGATATCTAAGAAAAACAATCAGAAGAGCAGAATAAAGCATACATCAGGGGTCGGCAAACTCCGGCCTTTATGCCAGATACAGCCTAGCCGGTAGTTTGTTCTGGCCTAATGCCCTATGGCCGATACGGCCTAATGCTGGCCGGCTATTCCGGAGCTGCGGGTTGCCTGGCCGGATCTGCCAGGGGGCGTTAGGAACTACCTGAGCCACCAGAGCTCCGGTGCCGCCTCCTTGCTGTTGCTCCCCTATTTAACGTGGCCGGCGTTGATATTCCGCCTGCGCGTTAAATAGGGAAGGCTCCCTGAAGGGAGATCCCTCTCCTCCGCAATGCATAGGGAGGAGGGGGATTTCACTTCAGGGGGTGTTCCCTGGTGGTGGGTGGAGCCATTAGGGCAGTACACTGAGTCCAGCCTAGTTTACTCCCGCACACCCCTGAAATGGCCTAGTGGCCATAAAAGTTTGCCTACCCCTGGCATACATTTTGGAATTCTAAACAATCGTTTTTGAGCATCCTTTTGTGATGCTCACACCATGTCATGAGGAAAATCTCTGTTGGCATCAGGCAGGGCTTTATTGCAAATGCACAGCTCTGCATTGGTTGCCAAGATAACTGGCACATCCCGGCTATCCATGTGGTTGCCGGCACTCCAGCACAGCAGTTATGTCATCCCAGCCCAGCCAATCAAATGACAAAAGATCACAGGAAGGAGAAGAAGGAAGAAGATGGCAGTGCCCTGTGATGAAACAATGACCTATGATTGCATCTTGGAATACTCTAAAAAAGAGGCATCAGGTGGCCCAAAGAAGGAGACCCAAGAGTGAGTAAAAAGTAAGTAAAACTAGTTTCTACATAGCCAAAACGATCTACTGTAATTGGAGTTTTTTTTTACATTCCTGGAGTAAAGCTTCATTGACTTATATACTCAACCCAATCATGGCAATTCAATTTGGAAACAGCTACTCTTACTCTCATAATGTGAAACTTACTAAAATGTTAAAACTAGTCTTGATGCATTCTAACATGATGTGCCCTATATTACAGTTGAACATATATGTGCCACATAAAATGATGCCACATAATGATATTTTTTTTACATTGTGCTTCATATACCTTCATTTAATTCTGAGAACTCTACTTAGGATATTACTTGATTCAAGACTTTACAGCCCATAAAAGTCATTTGCTTTTTTCTAAGTTTTCTTCCAAGCTCTAGGCCAAACCCCAAACCAGTACTATTTTTATTTGTTTAATTTCTAGAGACCTTCTTGGCATTGGCAGATCCAGACTGTCGATAAGTCATCTTTATGTCTGCCTGTTACTTCACAAGGGCAAATGAGGCATTTGGTGTATGATTGGATGGGTCCTATATTGCAGACAGTGGAGATAGGGTGCCCTTTTCTGTACCTACTGCTATCCTTAATAATGCCAATTGAAGGAATTAGTTATTCTATTACAATGCCCAGGGCCCTGTGTTACCCTAATCAATTTTTGAGCATTGGTGACCCTGCTCATATCTATTCTGCCACCAGTATAGGTTATCGTTATAGATAATAGGATCATTTGCCCAACTTAGTCCCCCCAAAATACTAAAGTATGGGTATCTACACGAGGTATTCTAACAACATTAGGATTTACAATATCCTATAACTATATATTCATTATATAGATAGATTATCCATGTTACATGAATTTTGCCTTCTAAAGCCAAATATAACATCTAACATTAAACAAGTATAATCTTTTTTTTTTTTCAAAAAGATTTTGGATTTTAAAGTTACTTGTAAATGTTATCAGCCAATCTTTTACACAAAAAGTTTCTTACTTGTCTTTTAACAATGAGCAATGATTTATGAAAGTTCTCCAAGACTGGAGAAGATTGACCACCATTGGATTAGCTAGGTGATCCAGCAAAGGTGAGATAGTTTTCTTCAAAATCATTTGCTGTTAATTGGAAAATGTTTTCAATCCTGAACCAGATCCATTCTAGGATTTCTCGATCACCCAAATTCTTTCATGATGGTCCATCTTCTCCAATCTTTCGGAACTTTAATAAACCAGGCCCAAAGTGTTTAGCCCCTATGCTGGAGCTAAATGATATTATAGGTATTTGCAGAGATCAAAAGTGAGACATATGTAATAGCATTGGGGTATTCTATTCACCCTTTCTGGATTCTTGTCTTCAGGTACTCACAACAGGTAGTGTTCTGAAAAAGTGTAACACCTATGGTAATCACTCTTCCAGTGGTACACATTATAGCATAACATAAAAACATAACATGTATAATATAAGACATACATCATATACAATTTATATTCAATAAATCATATTAAATAAATCATAACAAAATAAAATATGGCATAATTTTTGTTTTTGTGGAGATTCAAATCACATAACTGTTCTGAACATCTTTATGGGACTCTGGTGGTAAAGTATTCACACTGGAACCCTCAAGGCTGCGCCCCTGCTTTGGTAAATATGATAGCACATTGGATTTTCAGTCTATTTCATATTGTTGTAGATGTGGTAGAAGGATTGAGAGCATCTAGAAAAAATGAACAGGAACAAATTACATTTTAAATCTTTTCTAAAAGAAAATTCTTGACCCATTGGGCTAATGCAAGTTCTCAAGTTTAGGAACATTGATGAAGAGTCATGAAAGGTTCACTATCACAGCTTGTAAAACTTTGTTGCAAATTTACCAGCTTTTAATTTAATTTTTATTTTTAAACTGAAGGGACTAAAGGGATGACAGAACGCACAGGCGGTGGTGTTGACAGAGCTAATTTGCGAAGAGGTCGCAAATGTTTTTTTAAAGATCTGCGATCTGACAGAAGTATGTTTTAATTATGCAGAGGCAATCACTATTAGTCTTAATGACTGTATGCCGAAAATTGCACTATGGAGCAGCCTTAATTCATAAACAAGTAATGCAGTACATTTTTAAAGTGAACATATAAACAAGCATGAATCCTCTATGTGCCTCTGCTAGATGTTTGGATCAGAATGCAATCTTCCACGCGCTATAAACCTCGTTCTCCAAAGCAGCACTAGCGGTGGCCAATGAAGAGTTTCTAATAGGGACAGCCAACTTAAAACTTTCAAATGACTTAAAAGAGCCAATAAAATTAAAACTCAAGTTGTGTAAAATAGATGCTAATGATGTATACAAACATACACACAGAGAAACTTGTAAATACCGACGTCTGTCTACTGTTGTTGACTCATGATGACCCTTTGGATAGCTATCATATGGTAATTATCCTTCATTTTACCTTGGCAAGATAGGCACTCATCGGCCAAAACATTAAAACCACCTGCCTAATATCATGTAAGCCCCCCTTGTGCGGTCAGAGCAACTGCCAAGGCATGGACCTCACAAGACCTTTAAAGGTTTCAAGTGGCATTTGGCAACAGATCCTTTAGGTCAATTTGCCTTCACTATAGTCCAATTCTTTGGTGAACCTGTTCATTGTAGGTAGTGGACAGGGGGCCATATTGGGTCCTCTGTTGGTTGGTCTGTTGCTACACAGCCCCATAACCAACAAGCTGACACATTAGGTTTTTAGCAGTTATTAAAACACCAGCTACTGGGATCAAATCACATATTGCCACCTTTCTCCCTATTACCAGTTACCTGGTATCAGTACAAACTACCACTCTCTGTCCCTCTTGTTTTGTAAGCATGTTTATTCTATTACCAGTGGTCCCCAAACTGCAGTGAGTTAGACAGATGCAGTTGTTTGCTTGCCTTTAACATGCAATACTTCTTCCACTGGCACCAGTTATGGGACAATATTTCTCCCACTAACACCAACAATGGGGCACTTTTCCTTCTAATGATACAAATAATGGGGTGGTATACCTTTCACTGATACCAGAGATGGGGTACTATTTATTTAACTGACAGCAATGATGGGGCACTATTCATTTCAATTAAATCAATAATTGAGCGCTTTATCTCCAACTGATGTCAACAATGGGACACTGTCCTGTGAACTGGAACCAATGATGGGGCACTATACTTCCCACTGTTACTAACACTAATTATGGGGCGCTACTCCTCTTGCCACCTATGATCAAGCACTATTACTTCCAATGAAATCAGTTATGGTCACTGTAGCTTGCACCAATGATGGGGCACTATTCCTTCTACTGAGAAACAATAAGCCACTGATTCTTCCATACAGACATAAGCAATGGGACACCATTCCTCACATTGGCACCAATGATTGAGCACTATTACTTCCAATAAAATCAGTTATGGGCACTGTTACTGTAGGCACCAGTGACAGGGCACTATTCTTTCTACTAACCAAAACTATAGGGCACCAATCCTTCTACACCCATAAATGATGTCACACTTTTCCTCCCACTGTTACTATCAATAGGGTATTTTTCCTCCCATTGGCACCAATTATGGAGCACTAATCCGCCTACTTAAACTAATAATGTAACACTATTTCTTTACCTGGTAAAGAAACAACGGGTCTTTATTTCCCCTTTCCCCAAAGCAAAGATACCAGTCCATACTTTACTTCTGCTGTTCACAAACCCTTGGCATTTTTTGACTTTTTAAGCTTTAAGCTTTAGGTTAAGCTTTAAGCTTTAAGTTTGAGGATCCCTGCCACTTACCAACAGCACTTTTTAACGCAGTAGAGCCTAGAGTGCTGTCCTCCCTTTCCTAGAGGTGTCCTGGTCTGCTGTGGATTATGGATGCTACATTTAAAAATTTGGATGCGCATGCCAATTTTATTTCAATAAATGCTTTCCTGGTTAAATTTTTATTTTTTAATATTTGCCAGGAGTTCAGTTTCAACTTTACTCTAAAAACTGTTGTCCTATATCATAAGCCACTCTAGCCTGAAGGAGGCTTTCCAGTGGGATTACCGGGAAGGAAGTGAGCCATGTATAAGAAAACATCCCCTCTCCTCACCACATTATCAACTATATCTGAAATATATTGAGTTCTGATTAGCTGCTCAAACATACATATTTATCGGTGATTGTCACTATTCAGTATTTTTTTTTCCCTTTAAACGTTAAAGAGCAACTGTAGCTAGTCAGAAATTGAAGGTATCAAAAAAAAAAGAGTGGAATACAAAAAGGAAATCAGGTAATAACATTTTTTTAGTAACATTTTTTCCCCTAAAATGGTTATCCTGTTTGATCGAGCCAAGGCCAAAAGATCATGCAGTGCTAATGGGACAAGGCAGCTCACATTTCTGGCCATCTATACTTGGAGACTTGGAAAGAATTCTGCTTATAAAGAGGAAAAATAGGGTCTGGCCCAATGCTTACCGATGACCCCAGGAGTCGGCGGTAATGCCGGTTTGACTCTGGCACTTTAAGCCTGCCTTTGCTTCTGCGGTGCCTCTTCGCGTGCTGACCCATTTGTGCGGCGGTATTAGAATTGTAGAGTAATAAATGAACAGTGGAGAGTTTTTGTAATGATGATTAGGGCCTGAAATTGGCTCAGATTTACAGTGTCACTCAGGAATGGAAAGAGAGGGGGGAAAAGCATTCTGAGCGGCCTAATGGATCCATCAACTCGTTTCGGCTGCTCAGTGGGCCGAGCAGGGTCACCAGGCTTTCCGCTGGCAGCACAAAGCACTTCAATTTTGTTAGGAAATGTATCAATTTAACTGACTTGAGCAGCACACTGAAAAACCTAATGAATCTGGACTCAATTTTCCGCCACAGTGCTTCTGCGAACTGTCGAAAACAATGTCTATGGTCGGGGGTGAAGGCTGCCTGTGATAGGCCACCAAGCCTCTCCCTGCCTCTGTCGGGGTTAGCGAAGAGAGACAAGCTTTCCTTCTGCAAACCAATGACAGCCAGCAACCAGCCGCTGCCACTCTCCTAACAATGATGTCATTAAAGGTAAATTGGCCTCTATTTCAGCAGGATGATAGTGCTAATTGAGTGGCAAAATATAATATAGGGAGCTGTTGTCTGCAGTTAAAGGGAGGAGGGGGACAGATTAAAGGGCCTACAATAGTGGGTGTCAGGCATGGCAGATGTTGCTTTCTGCTGATAACTGCACTGACATATCTCCAGCTTGTCAAGGCTGAGGTTTTTTTTTTTTTTTTTTTTACCAAAAGACTTACAGCAAAGGGAAGCAGATGGCCTTTGCTGAATGGGAATGAAGTGCTTAAACAGGCGGCTGGCTGCTGAAGGCAGCTAGTTTGTAAATAGAGGCAGTCGGAGGTGTCTTATTGATTCCGTTCACTGCCCACAAGTACGTCTACATGGCAGGCCATGAACGCTCAAGTCAAGTTTCCGTGAGTGGCCGGTGCTGCAGCTGTGATTGATCTTATGCCCAGACTTGCATGAGATTAAAATAAAAGTCCACCAGACATCAGCTGGCAATATACAATGGTAACAAAGGTATATTTGAAGAATATTCACATGTACACCTTTAAATATTTCCAATGAAACTCAGTTTTAAAAATTATTTAAAGCTGAACTTTCATATAAAAATATAACACTTATCTTTACTTTTGAAGGGCCCATCCAGTTCCAGTAGGTTCTGTACTGTTCCGAATTCTTTCTTCTTTCTGGCACAGACAGTACATCAAACACCGCAATCTTCTTCTGAGTTCTTCTTCATATCACCTGATTTTGTTCTGCACAGGAGCGAGATCAGGTGATTTTTTCCCCTAAAATGTAAAAAAACATGATTTTACTGCAAAAGTTATATATATATTTGGGAAAGTCCCATCTGAGTCACGCGCAGAAGGAGCAACCCGAAACTTCCTCGAATATATGACATAAATATCCAAAAAGGCTGCAGGTTTCCTCAATCGTCTTTACCGCCGTAGCAGTAAAGACAGAGGAGGAGGGGTCTTCTTCAAAAAACAAACACATTTTCTCATTATATAAAAGGGTTGGCCACTGCTAGCCAATGTTAAAATATGTAATGAATGGTTTTATGATTCTATTGAATCAGTTTCTGCAAACCTTTCTCTTATGGCAAGTCACCAGCCATCATTGATTGGTTAAAAATATTCACTTGTTAAAATTATTTAGCATTACAACTGGCGATGCGGTGTTTTAGTAACTGTCAACTGAGCACACTAGTAATGACAGTTAGCAAGCTATGCTAGAAAAGGGAAAGTGAAGAGGAAATGGATTTGCATGGTTTACATGGCACAGGGTAAAATTAGTAGAGAATGTTTTAGTAGCTTGCTAAACAAATTAATTCAGACTTCTAAGCGAAAACAAGTTTTTCAAAACAAAGACAATAACTAATATAATCTAATGAAAACCATAGTGCTGGTATACAGTTTCCAATAAAAAAATAACAGACAATAAAACATAATGATTTATACAGAATATATGTAAACTGTCCAATTGTTTAATTTGAACCTATCATTGGCACTTTCAAGCTTTTCTATTGGTCAGTGAAGGGACCCATCATGTAAGATAAATTATGATGTTCAGGACAAAAAGGGGATTTTTTTTTGTAGTACCTAGGTTTATCATAGGCTTAATTTAAAGGTGGTGTTACGTGGTAATGTTTTGTAGTCAAGTCAGATTAAGTTGGACTTCAGGATAACAGCTGCACATAGAGAAGGAATACATATAGGGTTTTTTTTTTTTACATACCACAGGATTTATATTTCTGTCCTCAAATCTACACAAATGCAACATATATCAAAACTAGGTGGATGACTCTACATTTTCTATTGGAGTTAATAAAAATACAAACATGTCATCTTCCCACACCTCAGTCTGCTGATTGGGGAGTAAAAGAGTAGCAGCAGACTTATTGGGTCTGATTCTCCAAGACTGGAGAGGATAGACTTTCATTGGAGAAAAACAAATACAACAAATTGGGACTGAATTTTTAAAAAAACATATTATGCTGTTAGTTGTCATATGTTTTCAATTCAAGACCAGATTCATTCCAGGTGCGCTTGATCCCCCAGGCTCTCCCATGATAGTTTGTCTTTTCCAGTCAGGAAGAGCTTTAATAAATCAATCCCATAAATTAATCTCTTTGCTCATTCTGCTCTCCCCTCCTATCATCATGCTCGTATACAGTCATATTCTAATATTGATATGAATATACTGATCTTCAGCTACTTAAGCTTGTACCATAAAACACATTTACTAATATTTATTATTTGATACAGAGATGCATTTATTTGTGTATTTTAAATCTTCATTAATTTCATTGTTAAATATTGTTTTAAAGCAAACCACACATTTTATCATTTTAATAAGTTTTTAATAAATAAATAATAAGTTACTACATATCAGTTTGCACCAATTTATTGCCAGAAATGGGGTAAAAAACAGAATTAGTCAATGCTGTGAATGTGTTACTATTACCCAGCAACCTTTGCTCTGCGAGCCTTGCGTGCCGCCTAACGACAGTCTCAGGTCCCTGCCACGGTCACATTTTTGCTGCGTAATGTACGGCCACGCGAAGGAAGCTTTTCATTTCATCTTCAGATTGTCTGTAGGGTGAAGAGGCCAGTCTGTCATCTTGACCTTTCCGGTGAATCTGCCAGCCTAGGATGGAATAGATCTATAACAAAATCACTTAGTAATGCACAAATCTCTTAGATGTCCACAGACAAGCTCACTTATTAGAGCCTCTCCACGGCAAAAGTCACTTTTCCAAGCATCAGCAAATACAATTATTTTGACATTTCAGCATAGAGTGGAAAGGGAAGGGAGGAGGTGAAGGAGGGGTACAAGCATTTTTTTTTTAATAATGTAATGATGATTCAGTCTGTCACTTCCTGTCTAACAATAACCTCATAATGAGTCCTGGAAAGTCCATTTTAATAAGCAAATGATGCTTCCCTATTATTATATTCTACAAAAGTGACATTTCAAGTCATAAACAAAGTGACCAAAGCTCAGAATAACAACAGACTACCTGCGATAGTTGCAGTTTAAGAAAAGTGTATATTTTAAAGATCCATTAAAGAACATACTGTGTTATCCAATATGCTCCCATATAAGACAGTTTTTCACAAGCATTTTAACATGGGGAACCTTTAAAATAACTTTCAGGTCTTTGGGGAACCCTACTATAAATTCTTTATCCAGAGCTCATAATACAATAACCTTGTGGGTAGAATGCCTCTTACATTGCTGGCCTGGGAAGAATGTCACGCTTACAGATAGCCAAAAAGATTATTGGTGTTACTTAAACTGACCCGAGAGTAACTCATTGCTCGTGGAACCCCTAGCAACCTCTGTGGGAACCCTGGGTGAGAATCATTGATATACGTGGTACATATAGCTGCTATATGCAGTACCAGTCAAAAAAATGGCATTCTTATCCAATGTTTTTCCCTTTTTTATTATTTTCCACTTTGTAGATTGTTAATGGAAAACCATTCTGGATGACCATCTCTCAAAGCCGATTGAGAGTGCCAAGAATGTGCAAAGGAAGTAAGGTGAAATCGCACATCAATGAAGGATAGGGTGGAGATGTCCTTGGGGGGCCCTTGTGGCTAAAGAGGGCCCTCGTGCAGAGGCACACCTTGCACCTCTCTATATCTTCTTCTGGTACTACCCCAGAAATACAATGCACTGTAAATGTGACTGGCTTACAGCTACCGCAGACCCTAGGGCATTCCCTATGAACAGGTTGGTAATATAATCAGCAGGTAGAAGCTGCATGTGCTATGCGCAGATAAAGAGTTCACTTCAGCTCAGATTTTGAAAATTCCAAAATCCAAGTTTTTCTCTCAGTTTGGCCAAACAAACCCCAGCCCAAACTGATTTAGTTTTAGAAACAGCAATGGTCTGTCCATAATAGATGCATCGGCATGCACAGATATCTATTTATAAGTCATCCCCAATGTGTGGATCACAACATATCCCTATTCATTGAACCTGAAAAATGTCTGCTTTAAAAAATTTTTTATTAAATATTAGTTTTCTTTAATTGACCACAAAAATGACAGCTGAAATCTAATTGGCTGTCACGGTTAACACTAGCATTTCCTTTTCAGTTCTATAAAAAAAAAATAAACCGGACATTACACAACAAAAATATCCTCCATCTATCCACATGCAGCACAACGCTGAGGACTTTAAACAGATCAACAAGTGCATCTCACAGATCCGCAGACTGCTGGCGCTCTTAACCAAACACCTGCTCTCATACATAATTAAATACTTAAATATATAAACAACTAGCAGGAAAGCAAACACATACAATAATGAGCTGGAGCAATAGTGCACTGGAAGGAATGAACTTAAACATAAGCATAATGTTAGCACATAGTAAATACACAAAGGACCTTGTTTATTAACACCGCAATATGTGATAATGTTCACCAACCTATAAGCAATCATCTTATATCACATTTAAGGGAACCGTTCAGTAAATTTACAAGTCTGTAAAAATAAAATACTGCAATGTCACTGTATAGTAACAAAAATAAAATCTCAAATAATCCCTACCTTTTATCATTGGATTCCCAGCTCCAGGCAAAGTGACTGTGCCTAGGCTTAGAGGGGCATTATGGGAGAATGATGTCATCAGTCTTGCTGTTGCTGGTAATTACTAAGACATGTAACACAGACGTGTCAAACTCAAATACACAGAGGGCCAAATTAAAAAACTTAGACAAAGTCGCCGGCCAACCTTTAATTATTTAAAATTTATTTTAATTTATTTAAAAAATTAATTTATTTAAAAAATTGAGGTGGGCTAAATCTGGCCCGCCACTGGAACTCCCTATTCATTGAAATAGCACTTCTACTAGAATTCCCGGCATTATTTGCGTCTATAAAACAGTCCAATGCGGGGCCATGCATAGGCAGAGAGACCGCTGGTCTATAGACACGAGTAATGCCGGGAATTGTAGTAGCGGTGCTATTTCAATGCAGCGGCGGGCCAGCTGCAGTTCAGATTTAGGATTCCTTTGGGGGCCAAAAAAAAAGGATGTTGGGGGCCAGAGTTTGACACCCCTGATGTAACATGAAGACTCTTACCGAAGAAATGCACCATTCAGCAGAATGCAATTTCATTCAGTAGAAGGAGTTCATGGATGATGACTGTACAAAGATGGTGCTGTCATGGGAAGGGTAAGTGTTCTCTTTGAACATTATTAAAAACCAACGATCATGTAAGTGCTATTTACACATATATGTGTATGTAACATGAACAATGTATCTGATTCTGGATTAACATTGGTACACTGCCCTAAGCTAGTCTATAATTGGTTACTATCACTGTCCAATGATATTAACGGGATGTCCCATCCTAAATGGCCTTTACTGGTAGCAGCCATTGCACTAGTTACACATCAGCTTCATATCCCGTCCTTATATTGAGGAATGTCTTTGCCCTTTAGATTTTTACATTAGGAAAATACAGTGGAAAAAAATAGTCTGCACATTATAATAAGAGGAAAAACAATACTCAGTGACTGTAGTCACAGTCAAGAAGACTAACAGGGAGATCTCCCTTCTTTTGTTCCAAATATAATATACAGAACAGTGATTGAATGATTCATATCAAGCCTGTAAAACCCTGAGGTTCATTGTTACCCCATCACCCAAATCCCATTAATACTATAGGTTATTTAAAAATATTGCATTTCCAAGTCCCACCCATATATATGTTATATTGTATGTGAATGTTGCAGAGGGCATGGCTATCAGTATTGATACTGCTGATTCACAAGGATGTAGCCTGTCAATCACACCTAGTCCTAACAGTATTTCATCTGTTGCTGGAATGGGGAAGCATGTCAGGCACAAACCTAAACTGTATAAGTATGTATGGTAGAGTTTTTTTACTTTTGTATGGTTAGCTGAAGCCACTCTATACTCTAGACGATTGGTCTTGTAACCCCAAATGATTGCTTGCCAAGCGAAAAAGCAGAATCTACTTTATCAGAATGAGACGTTGGCACTGCCCAATATACCCTCTCACATTACAATACTAAGGATCAGAGGACTACGGGACATGGGACTGTAGATTTAGGTATGTACCCACGGGTCTTAGAAACATATAGATAATTGGAGCTATGCAGCAATTGATATCAACTGTAAGCTGTTGTTTGGGAATTCATCCTAAATAATTATTGGACTGTTCTTTATAGCAAAATGAAAACATATAGATAGGTGACCTGGAATCAGTGAATGTACATATAATAATTATGTATGTACATTCACTGATGTACATATCTATATTTATCCAGGTATAATGCTGGAATTTTCATTTAAGGAGTGAGCAATCTCAGACCTAAATATCTTGTCCAGCCAGAGTTTACAGTGTGGGGACACCTTGTCTTCCATGGCTTGGATACCTGGTTGTGCAGTGGCAGATATTATAGTCTGAAATAAATGCACATCAGGAACATGTAATCTGATCCTAATCACTGGCAGCATTAGGTGACAGAGGAAACAATGAGTGTAATGCTTAGGTGTAACCGTCATTTAGAAAAAGGATCCTTCCACTGAGAGAATGAAGATTGACGTGAGCAGGTGGTGCTTTACAGCGCTAATTGCTGGGTACAAAAGAGATAAACCAGTGGCCATTTAAAATGGTTTGTACTGCAATCATTCCAGCATTCACAGACACGGAAATAGCTTCAGTATGAAAATGTGAAAACGTGACAACAAAGAAAAATAAATGAAAAATCTAAATAAGACCGTAAGGACATAACAATGGGAAGAAGAATTAAAGGGGAATTGGTCTCATATGGTACTCCCAATGTAGCCAAGCTTCTGGGTCCATCAAACACTCCCTGCACCCAATAACCCCATAAGACAAAAACCCCATACTAACCCAATGACACCTTTTACCATCCAACAACCCCTATCACACAGCTAGTACCTAATACACTAACAGATAAGGCTGCCTTGTTATTCCTCTGCCAACCAACACCATTTATGTGCCATAATGTAACCATGCAGTGACATTGTAAAGCCGCATACACACGTGCAATTCTTGTCGTTGTAAAGCATCTTTCACGATCCTTTCCAATGACTTTGCACTGCACAATGCATGAACGAGTGCTGGGTACATACAGCACCGTTCTGCTCTATGCAGAAGGGAGGGGGAGAGCAACGGAGAGGCACCCTGCTGCACGCTCTCCCCCTTCCCTTGCATTAGGATCGCGCGTCGTTCATCGTTCGTGGATCCACCAGGTTGGATCCGCGGACGATGAACGACGCGGGCTGTACACACGCCAGATTCTCAAATTTGACGTGTGTACGTAGCTTTAGTGTAGCTTCAAAAGTGAGAATTGTGTGGTCTTTTGTCAGCCAGGCCATTCATTTGTTAGAGTTTTTGCACCGAAGACTTAAATTCCAAATTTTACTGGCACACGTGTGTGGTGGTTAGGCAAGAAACTAGACAGCATTTCATGGACAGTTTCATACGAAGAGGACCAGTAGTGGTCATGGGCTGGTTCTGTTTCATTACCCAACAGTAAAGACAACTAAGGTAATGGGCAAAACAACACCAAAGAGAAATTGATCTTCAAGGGTAAAACAGTAGCCAGCTGACCATTAAAGTTACTGGAACATACAATTTCTTGCCATTATCTTTTATTTCTCCATCTGCTACCAAAATACTTTAGGCCCATGAACTGTAGTTTAAGACCTAGTGTTGTTTATTGATATCCAATGGGTTGTTCTGATATGTTCATTTACCTTAATAAGCCTCTGGTACTGTGTTACTGGTTTGAAAAATAAAAACTGAAATTAAATCAACCTGAAGAATACTCTTAGCCAAATTTCCATAATCGTTTTGATGGATCTACAAGTAACCAAAGCATGGACATTATCCGTGCTTACATCCTCATTGAGTTTATGGCTTAAAAAAACTATGCAGGTTGGCATTCTCAATTTTGCATTCTTGTTCCAGTGAAAGTAGGGATAAAAAAATCCTGGCTCCTGCACCTTCAAGCTAGATTCACAGCTGTGCATTTTTCCCACTTATGAGACATGAGATTTTTTTTTTAAAGTATCAGAAACATAATAAAATATATGTCATTGAGCTCCAACAACACATGTGTGTTGTCACGCATAGCACTTAGTATTGTATTTGTCCATATCCAATATAATGCATATTGACACGTGTTGAGGCACACGATGATGCATTTATATGTGTGGTGATGCATCTTGGCACATGTCTTAGCACATGAGAGCACATGAAACTGCCTTGGGAAAAAAAATGCTTTTTTGGATGTTTTTGTGTGTTGCCAGCCCATTTATAGAATGACACCTATCTTCTACAGATCCCTATCTTCTACAGCTTGGTAAAAACTGACACCTATATTCCATTATTCACAACCCTTCCTTCGTTCTCGTGCCAAAAAACAAAATGTGTCTCATATTTTATAATAACCTGAAAAAAGCAATGAGCCACATAACCACATAACAGAAAAATAACATTGTAACAATATATATGAAGCTTCTGGTTGCCCCAGTTACACCTAATTTTTCATCAGTTATAGAAAGCCATAGTGGGCTGCAGATTGAAAGGGAAAGGTCATTTTTAATAACATTAAATCACATTAAATCACAAAAAAATCCTGTATAGTAATAGTGTATTGTATATTGATTTTTTAATGAAAAAGTGGAGTTATCCTTTAAGCAGCCTACAGATATTAGATTATATTGGGCAATGCATAAATGATCTGGCACACATGCATTTTTGTATAGAGAAGAGATGGGAAGACATCCCCATTACTGGCCTATCTTTGGGGAAAAACAATTGGGATCAGTTGTAAATATACAACTGATCTATCGAATTCAAGTTCAATAAAATATGTATAACACTGAAAGTAAGTGACTCCCTGCTCAACTGCCGGGTGGAAATCTGACTCATTGCTCTCCATCAAATCAGAAAAACCAACTTTTTGTGTAAAAAAGAACAAGACATGCTTAAGGGGTCTATTCTCTGAAACATTCCCTGGTGGAGAATCTTCCAGGTCAATGTGTTTTAATGGCTGTAATTGAGTCCCCATCAGGGAATGTTTAGGGAGGTGTATATTTCCCTTTATTTTTGAGGGCTATACAACTTCCTCCAGGGAAGAATCTCAACTTTTGTTCAAACATGTCAGAGATGATCCCAGCTAATGTATATTAAACATGAAAAACTGCTCCAGCCCGGACTGCAGTGATTCCTTTTTTTCTGACCTATATACTTTTCCTCCCAGTGGGCTTGGGCAAGGAATACATGTCTTAGGTAAGGTAGATAACGGGATATGAATCAATTGGGTGATTCATCTTATATAAGTGTGTATAGGTAGTAAAGGCTTTCTCTTTTTTTTTCTCTTTTTTCAAATTTTACCTAGGATTGGCTTTACTATATGAAGGTTTCCTGCTGTGTGCCAGATCTGTGTGAGAAGAAGCATACCAACAGTTGTCTACTGCAAAACAAGACATACTTGAAAAGGACAAGTAAACATTTGGAATGTGAAAACTGTGACGATAAACTTAAGAAACAAGAGTTTCTGTGGCACACGTTAAATTTCCCTTCAATCAAGCAAATATATTCATATTGTAATTCCTCTGGACATATCATCCACTATCCCCTTTCAAATACCCCTGAAGAAGTCATTAGGCGAAACGCGTTGGTACTGAGACCTACCCCTTTTCTGTTAATCGATGTTGTCTGGATCGCAACATTGCCCCTAAGGAATCATCTAAGATTTTCAATGTGATAGTTGAACTATGTCTAGTCAGTGTTTAATTATTCTTTTATTAAATGGTATGTATTTTGCCTAAAAAAAACCCTTATTCTCCTGGTTTCATTCATCCCTATTTTTTTGCTAATTAAAACTAGTGTTATCATTTTCTTGATTCATCTTATAGTCTATTCTTCTCCATCCAATACTCTACTTCTTGTAAAGAAAAGTGGACGTGCCCTTTAAGTGAGCAGAGTTATTTGTATGTAATTCATGTTTTCATTTTTTTTATTGAATAAAGAAACCAATTTTTTCATACCGCCTGGTCTGCATTGGCTAAATATTAAAACTGTATTACGGCAGTGTGATATACAGCAGAGTTGCACTTTGTCCCACACTGGAAAGTGCTGGTTAAATCCTCCTTCCCGATGCACAGCAACTAGCCATGGATGTCATTAAGTTGCTGCATCAGTGCATTACACTGCCTAAAGCCTCTGACAGAGCCGGGCTAAGGATTAAAGATGTCTATAGCACAAAGCAGCTTTTCTTACAGTGCAGGCGCGAGCACTCTACAAGGCTGTGTTTTATTAAAATCCTGAATTCAAACTGCATTTACATACACATTAAATATGGGTGAATTCTGCAGCTCCATGGACTGCAGTGTGGGCTCCGAGAGCTTGGTGGGTACAGAGGGAGAGAAAAAGAAAATAGCAGCTCTGTATAACAAAATGACAAGTAGCCATAACATTTCAAAGAGAAAGAACCGTTTACAATACAACATATCAAATGATAATTTTGTACTTTCCCATTGCATAATGTTGAAATTACTGATGCACTTACTGGTATATAAAAAAGCTGGACTCTGTAAAACTCAAGCCAGAAAAAACGGCATTCAAAGGAAGAATATCAAGGAGGCCACCATTGCTAACCTTCTACAACCTTCTTCTATTAGTTTCCTGTCCGTCTCTGGCTTTAATGATTCTTAAGTCTGACCTAGGACAAGCATGCTGATCAGGAAAACCAGTTACAGAGCTGCAAATTTATTAAAACATTTTTTAGTCTTTAGATGAAATATGAATATGATGATATGATATGAAATGATATGATATTTCATATATGATATGAAATATTTGGTTATAATGAACAATTTAACTGACCTGAGAGGCACTAATTGCTCTATGCTTAAAGACCCCATAGCAACCTCTGGGGGAATTTTATTGTTTATTGGAACCTGGGTTGAGAAACACTGATCTAGAAGAAGAATTCTCCTTGGTTTAGGAGATTTCCCTAAACTTTGCATCTCTTGGACAGAAAGTATAAGGAAATTTAACCAATGGTACAAAGATGGCCAAAACAGTAATTTGGCATAAGATTTCACTCATCCCCTACTCTATCCAAACCCATAAAGTTTCTGCTATCCTGCATAATAAAAGAATGAGTTGCCTTTACATTAAAGTTAAGCACATTTTTTAGTATACATAGGCCATAAATCACCATGTAATGACAAATAACAAGAAGAGCTTATTTAGTGTGTAGATCTAAAAATTATTATTTAGTAGATAAAATTGTCAAAAAACATCACATGGAATACTGTTTTACTAAGCTCAACCAACATATTTCTTTACCTATTTCTAGACAGGTATTTTTGAAAAATAAGGGCAGCGATCGTTTGCCATGTATTTTGTTGTTGATTTTTCACTGTGGCTTTAATTGAATAAAGGACAACATGAGAAAGTATTTCCTAAGAAGAATCCCATCTACCATTGACTCAGGCTGCATGCAATCATAAAAGGATTTATGAGGGTGTAGCGCTCCTAACTGGTGGAACATAATTGATATTTGTGCCCCTAGCTCTCCCAACCTCTTCCATCCATCTAGAAAACTATGGCCGCCGTGTTCCGGCTTCTTTGCCTGGCTGAGATTATTGATCAGAAAAAAAGGCCTATTTAGTTTTCATCTGAATTCTGGTACAATATCCAATAGTAATGTTTCCTAAGGCAACTTGTTCTGCAGATTTATTGTCCTTTACACCAACAGCTCCATCCTACGTAAACACTTAGACCTATTCCATTGTCAGCGTTCCAAGCCGCCTAAATTAACTTATCAAAGCCGGGAACAGGATCCCCCACTATGAACAATCAGAGCATTTACAATACCTGTATACTCTTATTTTTCCCTACTGTCATCTCCTCTGGTCGTGAAAACACTTTACTGCATGCTGATTTTCAATAATATTTTATGTACATTGTATTTCGCAGCTGGTTTTAACACTTTCAGAAATATTGAGTAGAAGGGAAAGCCTGTGAATTTTCAAAATTTCATTTTCTGCTGATACTGTAATATGTTTTCTTGGAAAACATAAACTCCAGTATTTTTTCATCCCAATAAACTCATTTTTATATTAGTAAAATATGGCACCTCTAATAAAATATTCTGATTAATCAGTCATGTGATTAGGATTTGTCCCTATTTTGTCTGATCCTTTTTGGTGGTTGAAAGGAGTAAAATGAAGACATGATGTCACATATGGCCATCATTCCAGGACTACAGGTCTATAGTAGCCATTGGAGCTCAGCAAATAGAATTGGCTTTACCTGGGCAGCCTATATTGTTGTTAGAAATGCCCACATTGGATGCTGTTGCCCAGATGATGGCAACCTCTACCTGGAGTCTGGAAGGGGGTGTGTCTTGGATAACCAAACCACCAACACCGGTTTTGTGAGATGTTGGGTGAGATTGGTGAGATATTACATCACTTCCTGTCCAAACAGGAAATAGGGAGAAATTCCCCCAATAAAACACATACTCTTTTGTTCAAAACAAAAAAAAATAGTTATTGATATAAAAATACCTTCCAGAGCTCTGCTTTAAACATAACACTGGTTACAGAACATACTGACAGTTTTACACTTCACAAAACCATACAGTACTGCTTTTTCTTAATTTAGCCTTATGAAAAATGTTTTTTGTGTTTTTCCAGACATGATTAATTAGCTTTCCAATGCAATTTCCTGATACATAGACGCTCTTGTTCAAAGTAATCTAAAATTTATGTGAAATGTATATTTTATTTGGTACATATCTCCCTGGATACTATATAACTTAAACATTGAATTCAATAGGTTTGAACAAGCTCCACTTTCACTTATAAACACTTTTTTATGTTGAGGTATTCGTAATCATCAAGCAAACATTTAGGGCCGGTTGCACCAAAACAAATTATGCATTAACTGTGATTCGGTGCTTTGTGCTACTCTTGATTTTCAATGGCACCCCAGTGCAACAATAAAGTAGCAAGCAATCTTTTGCAACACACAAGCTGTGTGTTGCGGTGATTGCATTATACGAACAGGTACAAATGTGTTTTTACCTTGTTTGGGGTCCATTTTGAATGGGCTACCATACTACAGAGGATGACATCACTGCACTGTGCATGTTCAATGTCTCGCTAGATGTGGGCTACTTACCTGTCTGTAGTCAACTCTGAATTCCTGTATACATGTGCAAAACTACGTCATTATGTCTGGATGGCCAAAGATCCTGAACCTGGAAAAGAAGTGAGTTTAGTTTAAAAAATAATTGCAAACAAGCCACAAAGTTCATTTTATTGCAAAAGAAACATTGCCTGTCTACTCTGAAATATAGAACCTTCCTGATAAATTTCAGCCCATGAGAAGATCCACTGGAAATCTTAACCAGACTGATATTTCAAATGGTAATCCATTGGTTGGAAATCTAAGAACTGTACAACATTCTGTTTGTAACACATCTCAGCAGGACGAGGTGATCTGTGTCCTTGTTTGTGTCACCCACATTGCGCTCCAGCAGCAGTTTTGTCCTATCTATTGGATACTTTGTGATCTGAGTCATGTGACCCTATAAGAGCTGCCCGTTTACCCAAGAGGACCAGAATATTCCGCAAATGCGCTCCATCTGCTGGGGATGGTGTGAACACCACTTAAGCTGCCTCTGCTCCTAAATGCCTCTGGTGGGTTCTGTTACCTGCTGGTCACATGATCTCTATTTTCCACATGACCTGCCATATAAAGGGAAGCGACTGGCAACAGGATGTTGCCTGAACAAGGAGTTCTCCCGGGCTCTGCTATCAGGTTCCTGTCTGCATTCCCTGATCCTATTTCTGATTCTTTGGCATACCCCAGCTCTGTCTTACTATTCCTGACTGTCGCCTATCTTAACCTTTGGCCCATCTGACCACTCCTGACTGCTGCCTACCCTGACCTTTGCCCCGTCTGACTACTCTTCTGCCTTTCCCTCCTGTACTATGCTTTGGTGTATGGTGGCCACAAGCTGGGCACCTTCTCCTAAAGTCCATCATGTGTGGTATGCTGGTGAAGCCATAGGCTGAAGTCTTAGACTCTGTACTAGTACACGTCTCTGCCAAGAGGGTTGGGTACACTGTGGGTCCACTATCCCGCCCGGGACACTGCTCTTATAATAAACGTAATTGCAATCATAGGTTTATAATCATTCCTATGTACCCACTTGTGTACTTTAATATTTTCCAAAACATTCAATCGATCCCAAAAAATTTCACTCCTCAGATCTATTGCTTTATGTTTATGCTACTTTCTTTTGCTTTTTTTTCTGGTGTATAGAGGAATTGTAGGTATAGATAAAAAAATAAAAATCAGATTTGGGGACCACAAACGTAACAAAATATTGAATCCTTATCACTCTAAAAGCTATTACAAAGCTTGTGTTTATTTTTAATACCTATTAGTTAAAAAAAACTTTCAGCTACTGCTAGTTATTTAGATGTTTTTCCTCCTCTGAGACTATAAAAAACTAATCTCAGTTCTAATTTAATACAAAGCAAACATTTAAAACTCCTCATCCTCCAGCCCTTGTGAAACATGTAGATAGGAGCTTAGGTAGAAGAGTATTTTCCTGCACACTCTCCACACTCTGTGCTTCAGCTGGCCTTATCTTGATTTCGGAGAATCGGGAATGATTCAATTGACAGGCTTGTGTAGTGTTTGTTAATTTATCCAAGCTTCTAAACATTCGTGGGAACAGCTGGTAGTTTCCCAGCAGGACTGAGGGTCTCACAGGCCCACCTGCTGTCTCACAGATGGAATCTTGGTATGGCTGTAGTTAAAGTTTAGCTGGCAGTTATATCTGTCCTAAAGAGATCTGAAACTTCTCAAAGTAGGTAGGTGGCATCAAACAATTTGCAGAGGATGAAATGCTACCGCTGTCTTCAGATACAATTTGTAAAGTATATTTCCGGAGATCTCTTCGGAGGCACTCGACAAATGCACACAACACAATATCATGGCGAGAGTGGTGCGTGTCAGACATAATTCTATTTTATGAAATCCTTTTTTTTTGCTACTCTTGGAAGTGGACAAATTGTTATTTTCGAAATTCTGGACAGATGCTGAGTTGTAGAAATGGACGATTGTGTTTAATTCTGTTAGCTTGAATGGTGGGGAAAAGGTTGATAATGTTGAAATTATCCGGCTATTGATAAAGGAGAGCACCTGTGTCACGCATCTGGCTGTTAGATTGCATCTGTCACCACAATTAACAAGACCTTATTCTGGAGTATAAATTCTCTGTGTGTTAAATTTAAAGCCACTGGCTAAAATAAATCCACCAAAACTAAGGCTATGTACACATATTAGATTTTGATCACTGGGGTATGGTCTGGCATTGCTGGGGCAATAGCGGCGTGAAGGCATTTTTGCCCGGAGCTCTGTGCCACTTACTTAGCTTTGTCTATCTGGGGAATGGATTTCAGAATTCTGTTGCTGAAAAGAATTTCCATGATCATTTTCAGGAGAATAAATGAGCACTGTACACACAGCATTGTTCAGTGCTACAGAAAGGGGATGAAGAGTGAGCAGCACCCCATTGTTCTCATTCAGTCTTTAAGTGGTCTTCCAGGACGCATGGGTGAATGCAATTGACACTAGATTTTGATTGTGATTGGGCGAGAATTATCCAGTCTGTGTCCATTGCCTAAGAGTTTCATAGAAAGAAGACTGTAAATCACTGCCAAATGTCACACTAACAAAGGGAAACCACTGCCAAAAAATGTCTCAAAATGCAGCACTTCCAGAAGTGTTGGGTTCCTGGTCCCCTGCTCCTTCTACTCCATGGTTTTTCATGGAACCCCAACATCACTGCAATGCACAATAGCGATGTCACCCCAGCACAGCCAGTCAAGATGGCCGAAGATCATTGATGGACAGAAGAAAAAAAAGGTGAGCACTTTGGCACAACCAATTGCTGCAAATATTTGTTACCAAGTCAGATTCAGGTAGGTATACTGGACTTCTTTAACTATTTAAAAACATTACATTAATAGTATATAAATTAATCTGATGTTCCACTTTTTTATGATGAAAGTTTATGATACCTCTGACAGCCAGTCATATTTTTCCTTTTATGTCCAAGTGCAGTATAACTGCAAATTTGATTGGTTGCTATACAGCCAATAATATTCAATTTCCTTTAGATGCTTTTTATACAATAAGTCTTGAACTTAAGAAATGTGAAAACATATATACCTTCAGAACATTTTGATTGTGGATTTTTATTGATATAGGAACACGTTTAAATACATTTTATTTAGCACTTTTTTTTCTAGGAAGAGTAGTGAAGCAGCAGAAAATTCAGCAAACACAGATAAATGTGTGAGTTAGCAGTTGTTTGGTAATAACTAGCACTCCCCATTCTCAATCACTCCTTCCATCCAGGCAAGTCCTGTCGAGCGGTGTTCTTATCTTGCGGAATGGGCTAATTGAATTGGCATGTACATCTATTTGAGGAAGCAGGTCAGCCAGGTCTTGTTTTGTGTCAAGGCTCATTGTATACTACCGCTTTTTTATCTGGGGGAAAATAGGGATTGCAGCTCAATAGCAGTGTACCAGCAAACAAATGGATGCTGACATTTTTACTAAGCAATTACGTAGGTATTTATTTTATATGACAATACAAGTTCATTTTATTTACATTGCTCAGTCATACACAAATACTACAAAGCACTGCAACCAACAATTAAATTATTAATAATATATAATTAATTAGAGACAGTGGGGTTAGAATGCTGTAAAAGCAAATTTTACAATATAGAGAATGTTGTGCCATCATGATTTGATTAGGTTAGGTTGTAAACTTAGGTTACCAAAATGTAATTTATGGTATTTTTGTAGACATTGTCATTGATTACCATAGCTCACCTCCAGACTCCATAACGAAACTCACCTATTGCCCCCCTTTTCCTCCCTTGTTGTCTGCACAGACTGTATGTTCTATTTGTTTTAGTAATTGCCTTTATTAATCCTTATCTCCGGGATTCTCTGGGCTGAGTGGTCAAAACTGATAAATAGAGCAATGAGGATATTTTGAAGTCATCATCCCTCTCTGCAACAGTGAAGTGTTAATAAAGGATGCTCCTCAGGGGTGGAGCCATGATGCACTTACAGTAGAGTTCTCAGTTTAAATGATGCTGAGCAATATTCAAACTGAAAGATCAAGGACCCTTTGTGGTCTCTAGTCCCCTAGAAAAAAAGTCCACAAGAAGTTCACCTCCAGAATTAATGTGCAGCCTGAACTGGTTTCTTACAGTACCATATTTTAAAAAGAAAGAAATTACACCAGGAATTGGACTTAAATCAAATTAGCTTTTATACCTGTTCACTCCCTAAAAACAGAGCAATATTTACATTTCTGCTATGAATATAGTTTTCAGCAATGACCTTGTAGAGTAATACAAGCAAAACAAGTAAAAAGTAAAACTGCTTTGCTGTTTATTAAGCTAAACTATATTATTGCTTTGGAAATCCTTATGTATATTAATGTTAAAATATAAAAGCCTAAAAAAACACATTAAAAAACAATAAGCTATTATTGCTTCTTTACTGATAGGTATATCTATTATCATGGAAATAAAGAAAGACATTGACAGTCTTTTCAGAAAAGTTGAGGTACACTTTAAGTCTGCTTTTTCCTGTACAATAGATCTCCGAGGCTGAGGCTGCACAGCCATGAGTAGATGCTCAGGAACAAGAAGTCACTATTCCAGGAAGGTCCACAGTCTAATAAAGGGTCTGGTTTATTTATTAAGGTTAAGTTCTAGGCTTCCTATTCAAGTCTATTGAGTCTAAAGAGTGAAAACACCTCTAGTGTGAATCTAAGTGGTTCTTGTTCAAAGAAGTTTCATCAGAAAATTTTTAGGACAGAAAAAAAGTCAAAAAAGGGGGAATGGGTAAAGTGAATCAAATGAGGAAAACAAACCAAAGCAAAGAAAGGATAGAACCACAATTGGATCGACTAACCAAAAATAGACCCGGTAAATAGTAACACCATTTTTTTAAATATTTATTTATCATATTTCTAGTGACAGTGGACAACAGCTCAAATAATAAGGGAGTATTATTACCCCACTTATACCACCAGGAGTAATTACAGCTTACATGGGTACTATAAAGTTTTGGGTATTGGTTGACTAAACCAGTGTTTCTAAACCAGAATTTCTGCCAAGGTTGCTAGCGGTTTCTTGAGCAATGAGCAATTTGTGCTTTCAGGTCAGTTACCACTGACACCTATGTTTTTTGGCTATCTGTAGGGGTAGCAATCTATTCAATTGTCAACAGTGTCAGAGACATTAATCCCATTTACCACAAGGCTAACGTACTGTAAACCAGGCACATCATATTTATTGGCAGGGGTTCCCTGAGACCTTAAAGTTATTTTAAGCCCCCCCCCCTTCATGTTATAAGGGTTGAGAAAGGCTAAACAATTTTCTTTCTTTCAAAACCTGTAAACCATTACTGCTACATACATAGGTAAACAGACCATTTAAAATGTTATTTTGGATGTATTCTAGATAAATCTCCACCTACCATAACCCTGCCACATGAGAAAATATAAATTTGCTACACAAAGCACTTACTAGCAAAAGCAAACTAGTAAACAGAAACAAAAGAAACCAACCATAGTTTGTTCTGAATATTCTCCATTACCAAAAAAAATTCCATTATATTTATTCCGGCAGATTGGTGGCTTGGCATTTACAACTATTTCTTTGTAGAGCCAGACTTCTGGGCTTGGTTCCCACCATGGACAATACCTGTTTTGAGCTTGCAAGTTTTCCTTTCCTTTAAATGCTCCAATTTTCCACTTCAAGCCAAAAGACATTCAGGTAGGTTAATGTGCATCTGCCAAAACTGACCCTAACGTGTCCACAATCACTATGAAAAAGGTCATTAGACAACGTTCCCCTTCAGTGACTTATTTGAATAGTCTTCGTGAAGCACTTAGAAATCGGTTGGCTCTGTGTATATAAAAAAATAGGAACATGTATGTCAAAGTGCAGCATCATGGCTTTCCATAGTACAGGAAGAAAAGGATTCTGGGAACATTCAGCCGTCACACCAGTACGGCTAAAGGATAATGAGTACAGGACAAGGAGAGGGAAAGAACAAACAAGGTTATCAGTACCTACCCGTTACCAGAAGGTACGTATACATAAAGCAGACACATAATACCTGAACTTCCTTCAGGGATTTGTTGTTATGACATGGAAAAGGAAATGGTCACTGCCGACAGCGGAGAGCTTGTTAATGACTAGGAAAGACTTTTCATGCCGCCGATTGATAGACTTTTCAGAAAAGGTCAGGAGACTCCAGTTAAAGGTTGATAAATTCTGAGCTATTAATAATCTCCTCTGCGACGCATGATATGATTTTCAATGTGGGAGCAAGTGTGTGTCATTTATTTTATACTTGTCTTTCTTTTATTTTATTGAATTGTATTTGTTTGAGGCTTTTTGTTTTCTTTTATCTGTTTATTCTCCTCTCCATAGTAAATACAACCCATAATGCTCATTCGGAGTTAATAGAGCTTTTCCAGGGATTGGTTTATTAAAGGAATATAGGCTGTTCACATAGCAAAGTGCTTTTATTCCCTTCTAAAGAATATTAAACTTAGCTAAATAAATGAGATGATGCTTTGCTGACTTTCCAAAAATTTGCAAGGAAAAATCCTGCTTTTTTTATATTTTTTGGGGGGATATTCCTGTATGTGATTTGCAACCTCCAAACCACATTCTATAAGCTTGCAAGGGGATAATTCACCTTGGTAAGTGAATGGCCTAAATTCATTTATTGAGTGGCGCAAGTGGCCTAATCAATTGCATATCAATTAAATGGATTGCTTAGGCAGCTACTGACAACTGAATAATCAAACTGCAACCAGTGTGGCCAGCTTAAAACTGAAGTCCAGCTGAACAGCATCATACACACTTGATATTCGGATTTTGTAACTGTTTTGCCTACTGTCTTGTCTTGTGATCTAGGCACACTGGGCAGAAGGAGTAGGCAGGACGGTTGCCTTACTTCTCACTTTTTAAGTTAGGAAATACAACTTGGTCTCAAATTTGCCCACAGCCTGTGACTTGGCAAAGACAGAAAGACTGCTAAGCAAAAGAGCCATGATTGGCTTAAAGTGCTACCTCCCTCCGCTCTCTATTATTAATATTATTATTATTAAACAGGATTTATATAGCGCCAACATATTACGCAGCGCTGTACATTAAATAGGGATTGCAAATGACAGACTAATACAGACAGTGATACAGGAGGAGAGGACCCTGCCCCGAAGAGCTTACAATCTAGTAGGTGGGGGAATTTCACACACAATAGAATGGGCGATATGTAGTGGTGGGAAGTAATGAGGGTTTAGCAGACAGAAGAAGACGGGTAGGCAAGTTTGAAAAAATGAGTTTTGAGCGCTCTTTTAAATGAGCAGAAAGTAGGAGCAAGCCGAATAGGTCGAGGAAGACCATTCCAGAGAGTTGGAGCAGCTCTAGAGAAGTCTTGTAACCGTGCGTGTGATGAGGTTATGAGTGAGGAAGTCATTAGTAGATCATTGGAGGAGCGGAGGGAGCGGCAGGGGGAGTATTTTTTAACCATGTCAGAGATGTAAGTGGGACAATAACTGTGTAGGGATTTGAAGGCAAAGCACAGGAGCTTAAATTTGATTCTAAGGTGAAAAGGAAGCCAATGGAGAGAACTACAAAGAGATGTAGCGGAAGAGGAGCGGAGGGAAGGATGGATGAGTCTGGCTGCAGCATTCATAATAGATTGTAGAGGAGAGAGTCGGGTTAGTGGAATACCAGAGAGAAGGATGTTACAGTAGTCCAGACGAGAGATGATAAGAGCGTGTACAAGGAGTTTGGTGGTCTCGAGGGACAGGTAGGGGCGGATTTTTGAGATGTTGCGTAGGTGAAAGTGACAGGACCTGGAAATGTTCTGAATATGGGGGGTAAATGAGAGGGCCGAGTCAAAGGTAACACCAAGACAGCGTGCCTGAGGAGAGGGCCGAATAACAGTGTTGTTAACAGTTAGATATATGTCAGGGGGAGATTTGGACTTTGAGGGGGGAATGATGAGGAGTTCTGTCTTATCCAGGTTGAGTTTCAGGAATCGGTCAGACATCCATGATGAGATGGCTGACAGGCAGCATGAGACCTTATCCAGGACTGAGGGACACAGGTCAGGGGTGGACAGATAAATTTGGGTGTCATCAGCATACAGATGGTACTGTAAGCCAAAGGAGGATATTACTCTACCCTACATACATATATATATATATATATATATATATATATATATATATATATATAGATTGAGGTTGGTAACACTCTAGGCTTTTCCTGACCTTGGAGAAAAGGGATATTGCAGCAGGAGGCTGACAGCCTAAATAAGAATTTTGTTTTCTCCTTCACCAGGATTTTTATGCTGCACATTACAGTAGATATGATATAGAATAGGACAAATGAAAGGGCTTTTAAGGCATCAATTAATACATAATCATGTTAAAAACAGCTTTTATTGTAACAACATTGGTATAGTTATAGCAACCAGTACCAACAATACCAGTATGTCAAAAAAGTATCACACAGTAGTGTACAGTAGCATCAATCACATTTTTCCACCTCCAATGTACTTCAATGTGTTTCGCAGTAAAAAAAAAACTTCTTCAGGAGAATATTTTCAACAGAAAGGTTGTATATTAATAATGATAAAATACCACTGATCATGTATTAGTTCAGTCCCATCCTCAAAATGTCATCCACAGGGGGCAACCAAAGAGAAGAAAACTATATGTAACATGCAAACTTATGCAAGATAAAATTTTACCAACGGACTCAGAAATATACATGATCTTATATCAAAGGTTGGAATGCCATTGGGAGTTTGACTTCAGATTGTAAACATTAATGGGCAGTTAATTTGTGACCCAACTGTACCAAATGATTCTAAACTATTTATATGTGGATGGTGAGACTGAGAGTTCATAACGCATTTGCACACTTAGACACACCTGCCTTGAATCACTTTAGAGATAATAAATGTTGAATATTGTAATATAATAATATGAACATAGATCTGTATATCAACCTTTTGGATCTGAATAGGCATGGTTGAGCATAGCCAGCCATCAACAGATATTGGCACATGTCCCGATTGGACAAATTCTCCCTTTGAGTTGTCCATTTGTTCTTTTGTAAACCGGGAATCTGGAGACTCAACAGATGTTTTTTTTAATAGTTTACCAACTACTCTGTAACATCAATTTGGCTACATTTTGGGACCAACATCCAATGGCCAAGGGGTATTCCAACATTACCTTTGTTGATTATACTGTTCCTTTAGGCCATGCCTTTATTTTTTTAACTTTTATCTTTCATTACGTTCCCTCTAAGATGATTTTAGCACTTGGATGTTGGTCCCAAAATGTAGCCAAATTGATGTTACAGAGTAGAGTAGTAAACTATCAAAAAAAACATTTGGCCATAGATGATGTGAAAGGATCACATAGAATCATAGAAGTACAGAATAGCTACACCTAACAACTGCTTTAACCTGTACTGTTATAATTCTATCTCATCCTTTGGCATCATCTTAGCCAAGTGGTTTTCATCTTTATGTGTTTACCAACTACTCTCTACTCTCAACAATATGGCTACTTTTAAGGATCTGTTGAGTCTCCAGATTGCCGGTACCCCAACTATACTTTTTTGACTCTGTGGTGCTATGGTCACTCATGAAGACCGGTGCAGCAGTGGGTATGAAGCCTTCGATAGTGCCCATACATTACACTTATATAACAACTTGTGTAGACTTATCCTTTAACTGTATCTTTTACAGAAAGCCAACTGGTCCCCAAAGAATGGCCGGCCTTTATTTTATTTAGGGTAAGTGTGTTCCGATGACAGTTTACTGATTTAATACAGATAAGGTGTCACCCTACATTGCAAATGTTTAGTTATAGCTATATTAGCCTGTTTGGCCTTCCAGCATGCAGTCCGCCTGAGTATTGATTTGTTCAGGCAGTAAATGAGTAAAGCTGTTTAGTGGCTTGTATTGGCAGGGATTTCCAGTTTACACTCCAGCCACATGAATGACACACTTGTGACCCTCTTAATGTTTTTTTTTCCTGAACAGTGATAGTTTCTTGTCCTTAAAACTGTGTATCTTTCAGTCCAACCAGACCCAGTTCCTCTGGCTATGTAGGTTACAAAGATTGGGAAAAATGTTTGGACCGTATGGCAAATATGTCTCCAAAAAGACCAAAATGGATAATGGCTGTCCGATTAAGACTGATGAAAAAAATTTTGATAATGTTATCCAATACTGATAAAAAAAAGTTCTAGCTTCAGATCAATTCCAAAAGGCACTCAGTACAAATTGTCGTAGGCCTTGGTAACCAATCACATTTCAGTTTACCATAGTGTGACCATAGTGTGTGTAGATGAATTCTATTTTATTATGTATTAACCCCATTCATTTATATTTAACTGATGTATTCCACTGTGCTTTACATAGAATAGTTAATCTTTTTTAACATTCTCTTCCACAATGAATTTGCAGTCTAATGTCACAGTTATATACACATCAACACCCATACAAATATGCCAATTTAATGCTGAAATTAAAAATTTTGAAATAACAAGTAAACAGCTAAATACACAAATACAATAAATATAAGGGAGCTGTGATACCTGCCAAATTTTTTTTTCTGTCCGTCAAGTTCTGAGATTAACAAAGCCCTTGTATAAAGGCTCTGACAGGGTGGGAGAAATTACTTTTTTTTTTTTGGCAGTTAAAAAGACCCTGTAATTACTAAAGACTTTATAAGCTCACTACATTAAAAAAGTTAAAAGAATGTAACCACCAACCATGCCCCTAATGGGTCGGAATACCCTACATTTTTTTACATTTAACTGATAGATATGTCCTGATTTGTGAAAGTTCTCCGAGATTGGAGAAGATAGACTATTGTGGATAAACCTGAGTGATACCTAGATTGGATCAGGTCCATGATTAAAAAAAATTGCTTTTTTTTATGCAAATGATTTTTAAAAAATACATTTCTCCCATGATAGTCTATCTTCTCCAGTCTTCGAGACCTTTTTATAAATCAGTGATATTTGGGGGAAGCGGAGTCATTTCATCACACAGGACTCTGTACAGTCCAAAAATGTGATTTATAGAACATATTATGGCCCTTATCAGCATTCAAGAAAAGTAAACTTTGCTTTTCGTTAACAGAATGGTAAAAACAGAAACAGAATGGTAAACAAAAAAAAAGTACAATTCTCAGGCAGCAAACAAAGTCCAAACTGGCACAACTCACTCAATTCACAATATATACCCAAACTCGGGGTTCATAGCTTCCGCTACAGGGGTACTTTCTGCCTCACCAGGCCTATCACCCTACCTGTCTCCAACAGCCACACCGGGTCTCAGTCTACAAGACCATCCCCCAGTCTGCACCGACAATTGCCTTTAATTTGGACTCGGCAGGTGCTGCACAGTCATCTCCAAAACCTGGCCTGGGTAAGAGATGGGGTGTTTGGCCCACCCATTCCATCCACTCTGGGCCTGAATCCCAAATAAAATGTCACACACTTACAGCACTACAACTATTACCAGCATTTTCTCGGCCCTTGCAATCCTTTTCCAGGTAAAATAGAAGAGGTTGCTGCCAAATACTCACCACATCAGGCCTCACATACCTCTCAGTGCAACAATATAAATATCAAATTAGGATCCGCCATCTCTTTTAATGTAAAATTTGTTCATCTGATAATGGCATCTTTTAAACATAAGGCCTAGTAGACACAAGCAGATCCGCTGCCAATTCTGCACTTTGCTGACCAATCCAATCAATATTCTGTTGGTAATCATTTGGTTGGACATTGTAAAACACTGCACAAACGTGTACGAGATTTATTTTTTTTCTCGACAAAAACAAAGAGAATTACAAACAGATTTACTCAACCATTTGTACACACTACAAAGCTTTTGATTAATATTTACCAACACGTCCGATCTATGGAAAATCGCTTGGAACCCATAACATACGTCTTTTATGATGGGTTGGCTACTAAATCTCCATTAGATTCACTACAGATCCCATGGCAAAGCAGATCGGCAGAGAAAATCTTGCAGCCGTAAGACTCTCTCAGTATGTATTATAGCCATGTGTTAACTAATCGCATTTATAAAAAAGCTCCCAAGCCATTGTCTCTGCCCCCCCCACCGCTGCTTCCTGCGACATGCCATATATTAATTTAAACACTAATAGCATACATCTCCTGCTTTTAGCCATGTTGTGAAAACCTGTACTAGACCATATTCTTTCCTCCCCTTCTTATCTGCTTTTCCCTACAGCTTTGTTATTTAAAGTCAGGTTAAAAAATATATATACAGAGAGAGAGACAGGTTTGGGTTTGAAGCCGCAGGACAGAAAAAGTTAGAGATATTTATTTGACAGGGTCAAGGTTGATGCTTTTCTTTCCTTCTCTCCCCAGGTCCCATAGGTGTTAGACTGAGAGACATTTAATCGAGGGAGTAGCGGTTTCATATCTATAACAAAAATCAAATAATGCAAGATGATTTACTCCCCCTAGCAACAAGGGAGCTTACCCTTAGCAACCAGACTAGCCTCCGGCTGCAGTGTAATCAGCTTGAAAATATTTCAATTATTGTGTTGATTTTAGTGGATTTGAGAAGCACTGTGCGGAGAGCACCAGCACATTCGGCTCGCGACCTGGAGAGGAAGATATTGATTTAAACAGGTGTCAGAAAGGAAAAGTGGAGTAAATTTAAATGCAATAGGAGAAGGAAGCGTGAAGCGAGGTGCGATGCGGGGGCTGATGTTAGGCTTGTCTCCTTGAATGAAAGTGACTCAGCCTCACTGGAAATTTCACCTTGAGGATGAGTTTCCATTTCTGCAATCATGGAGATGTTGACTCTCTCTCCCGTGTTTTTCCCTCCCTTGATTTTGAGCTGATGGGAAAATAGGATGAAAGGGGGGTTGGAGGTCATCCAAACACTTTAAAAGTCATTATCGTTGGATGGGAGATGTATCATAGACAGAATGGAGGAGGAGCTGTCAAAATTTGCATTATATTGTCTAATATTTAATAGGGTGCTTTAGGCCCAAATGCAAAATCTAAATCTTTATCTAGCTAATAAACCACATATAATGTTCAATTGGTTGACTTTGCTGGGCATCCAAAATGATTGTATATTATATATATATATATATATATATATATATATATATATAGTATATATTTATCTTATATTGTTAAATAGGCCAATGTTTATATATTTTCAAATTGATGAAAACACTTAAATGACCCTTCGCACATGGCCATGTGAGGTCACCGAGGGACCTCAAAGACTTTCCTCATCATCTGCTCCATTCATATGACTTTTCTAGAGACCCTACGAGGACCAGGTTTCTTTATTACAATGTAAATGCTGACCTTGGACACCATTTATAACTGAAGTTGCTGTAGTAGATGGCGGAAGTTGGGTGCTGGTTGCAAGGCAAGATTCCCTACTATATTGCAACGTCAGATGTTTTGGCTATGGAGCTATCAATCATTTACGTGTTCATGCCCTTATGGATCAGTGCATGGTCAGCTTCAGAGAGATTGGGTGAACATGGAGGTGCAAAGTGTGGGGGTCCTGCACCCCCTCAGTCAATTCATTTCAGAAGGGTGTCAAAGTCAATTCTGCACATGACCGACTGTTGGCTATGTCCTCCACAGCTTAAAGAGACATTCCCTAACTGACAAGATGTCTTCTGATTTTTACTGTTATATGGTGGCATGTTATTCGAGGCCAACTGCAGGGGCAATAAACCTTCAAGAACAGAAACAATTAATAAAAAAGGAATTCTATCTACTAGATCGGGGTGAAAATAAGAAGTCCTACTATTACAAACTCCATTCTGTGTTGCCCATGCACAAATACAAACTTACAAATACAAACACCCAGTGGGCAAGAATCATCAGTAGTAAGCTGATCGATCTTGTGTATTCACAAATGTCTATATTGACCTGGATGATGGCAATTTTATGAGCAAAAGCTACAGCTGTAACACATAATGACTAGTTACTCTGATGAGATGTTTACATTCTATGTGGCTCCACCAAAGACTTTAGAAACATTTGAATTGGTTTAGGCCCCATTTACGTCATGTATGTTCTCAGCACTGCCACATATGATAAAAT
Source organism: Pyxicephalus adspersus (assembly GCF_032062135.1). NCBI lineage: Eukaryota > Metazoa > Chordata > Amphibia > Anura > Pyxicephalidae > Pyxicephalus > Pyxicephalus adspersus. The sequence goes on along the minus strand of NC_092864.1, from coordinate 18,835,603 downwards.
TATGTATGCACATTGGTGCGAAGCAATGCCCGATGGACCTTGCCAATTGACCTGCATTGCAGTGCACCACAGCACTTGATGAAAACTACTGAAGTGCACTAAAGAGCAAAAAATATAAATGAGTCCGTTTTAGGTTCGTTGGGTGGTCTATTACTAACACAGCACATTGGTGTGAATGGGGTCTAAAAGTAAAAATATTTGGGCCCCATATATGGAGTAAAGTTGAATTGTTATTTTGTTTGTAGCTATTCCCCTCTTAAGCATGCACTGTTTATGAGCAGTTTAGTGTTGCAATTTTGAAAATATTTTGAGCATGAAGCTAAAGTTTAATCAACTTACATTTTGCCTGGCTGCACATTTTTTCCTTCAATAACATGCTATATTGACATTTATAAATAAAATCTTTCAGTTTTCATTACATTTCAGTATTTCACTATGCAGTGCAGGAAGATTATGGCTGGTGGAGGAGCTAAAAATATCACAGTACCCAATCTCAGTTCTCATCTTAGGAGCCCTTGACCCTGATGAAAGCAGTTAGCTAGCTCTTGGCAGTAGTTGTGCAAGTCAATCATAATGTTTTGATAGTTGAATGTCAACCTGGAAGAATGGGCAGGTTGCATTTTCTAAGCACCTAGGTAAGGCCCATATGTGATACGGAGACTCTATGATTAAAAGAACCAAAATCCAATAAATATCAGGACAGGACTAAGAGCTGGGTGATGCTGGATTTCCACCAATTAGGAAATGAGGGCTCTTTTATCAAAGCAAAGAAGTGGAATATTCTTGAATGGCCAAGTCAGTCACCTGATCTGAACCCAATTGGGCATGCATTTCATTTGTTGAAGACTAAACTTCGGACAGAAAGGCCCACAAACAAACAGCAACTAAAAGACGCTGCAGTAAAGGCCTGGCAGAGCGTTAAAAGAAGGAAACCCAGCATCTGGTGATGTCCATGAGTTCACAACTACAGGCTGTCATTGCCAGCAAAGGGGTTTCAACCAAGTATTAGAAATGAACATTTTATTTTCAGCTTTTCAATTTGTCCAATTACTTTTGAGCCCCTGAAATGAAGTGATTGTGTTTAAAAAGGCTTTAATTCCTCACATTTTTATGCAATCTTTTTGTTCAACCCACTTAATTAAAGCTGAAAGTCTGCAGTTCAACTGCATCTGAGTTGTTTCATTTAAAATTATTTGTGGTAATGTACAGAACCAAAATTTGAAAAAAGTTCTCTCTGTCCAAATATTTATGGACCTAACTGTATATCTTTTCAGTACAATAGAGGATTATTTTTTCCAACCTATGCATGGTAAATTTCTCTTTGTGGGTACTATACTATTGATGTGCTCTTCTTGTGGGCTTTCCAGTCCAGTGCACTGACAAGCAACATTTTTGGTTGGGTTTGTATCATACATAGCAGTCAATTATGTAAGTGTGTTCTTTTATTTTTCTTCTTTTTATTATCTGTTTGGTTTTTGATGATTGTTTAAACATATGTCTAGTTACTGTTTTATTATAAGGATTTGTCTTTCCTGAGGAAGCGCCTTTTTGGCCATGAAACGTGTAGAGAATCCTAAGAAGAAAAAAATCCTATGTATTATCCAGTACATCATCATAACTGTGAGACCAATCTTAAGATTGAAACATAGTAACTTTCATTTAACATTTACCCAACTATTACAACAAAATGTCTTGCTTTAATATGTTTCATAACGATGGTCAACTACATGTGACAATTTTTTAATCCGAATTTATTAAAAGGAAATTAAAAAATTATATTGCTTCTACTTTTAGTGTCTTTTTGCCAAATTTAAAGCTGCACACTAAATTGATGGATTAATAGTTTTTTTTCATGCAAACTTTTATTTATGATATATCAGTACAGATGAGGAGTCTGTGTAACTATGCAAATCTAAAACTAGTTCATCTTTAGGATTTTTTAAATTAAAGTACCTTGGCATTGGGGTTGGCTGTTGGAGATGTGGAGCCTTGTATAAATCACTGCATGCGCATATACACATACATACTCACATGTAATGAGTGTGTGTTAAAGTTTGTGATTGCTTGTAAGGGAAGGGGGATTCATTTTAAATATTTTTTCTACTTCACAGCAAATATATTTTTATTTTGTTTTATTTTTTTTATAAAAGTTTGATTTGAAAAAACTATACCCAAGTGAATCATGAGGCATGTGAATTCTAAATACAGACCCAATGAATATCACAATGCTATTGTTTAGAGATAGTAAATCGGTATACATTAATAAGAATAAGAAATATCCATGGATGGAGCAAAGGAGCCACTGGCTGTTTCTGCCATAAGCCATTCAGAATGGTCAGAGCTGTCATTGGATTAGATCTGCTGCTTTTGTCACATCGCCGGTATAGAAGCCAAGGAAAACAAAGGCAAATTAGCTGGGAAACCACAAGCAAATGTTTACTCCAATTATCAGAGCCATGATGCTACCCTGTGTGCCTGGTCCAGCCAAGGCTTCGTTTGCTTCCCATATGGCAGATTCTGCATTCACAGAGTGACAGACAGAGTCAAAGGAGGGAGGGGAGGCAAGTCTCAAGTTTCCACCCCTTGTCCTATTATGTAATGAAGCTGACTAAACCACTCCAAATGCCTCACAAAATAGCTGATAGGGTCAATAAGACCCTTCTAAGATCCCAGGTCAATAGGATAAGATTAACCCGCCTTAATTTAATTTTGCTGTTGAAGTTGAGATTGTCTGGATAATCCCATTGCGCACTGCAAGGGTCTCATAGATGATACACTATGAAACGTGCTTTTTTTTATATTGCTGTAACATTTTTTTTTTATCCTTTTATTTTCATACTGAACTAGTATCTACTTTTAAATCGTGATATTTAGGAATGCCATCTTCCATTGCTTTGAAAAGTTTAGTGAGAATAATATTGAGAAGGGTAAATATGGCAGAGGCCACATCCAAATTGTATTGTGTTAAAATCTCTGCTTTGCAATACAAAAAAAAAAAATACATTGCCACGTGCAACGTAAAATAAACGAATAATAAAAAAAAAATAACTTTCACTGCAATACTTACCTTCGCTGTTTCTGTGCCCCCCTACTTTAAAACCTCACTGCTCTCCCGTCACCTTTGCCCAGTGTTATTTAACCCACTTCCTATGGTGGGAAGTAGTCATGGACCCACCTCCTGGGCTCACCATGAGGGCCATTTAATAGAGGAGAAAGGCAGCCCACTGCTAAAGGGAAGCTGAGGATCAGGACTGTACATGCTACGCATATGCCTAATAGTAAAAGATACGTATATTTAACTTTGTATTTAAAAAAAATGCAGTGGGGATTGGAAAGTGAAAGGAAGTATGAATGGGTATTACCATGTGCCAAGCTCGAGGACTGGCAAATACCTATTAGTTTGAGTCACTGACTTGCATTATTTTTTAAGCTTGAATCTAAGCAGGTATTATAAACGAAATCCAATATTATGCAGAATAAAAATAATGAATGTATATATACATAAATCTATCAGTAGTAACTGCAAGGGAATACCAACAGCCACAGCAGCCCATGCTGCATATGGACACCCTCACCTGTGTTCTGCCTCATCAATAACCTCCTATGTATAGAAGGCAATACAGTATTCATTTATGGTGTGCTACACTCTTATGGGGTAGAAACGGGATGTCAGGAATGGGCACCCTATTATGTGCCCACTCCTGACTACCATATATACCAGAGGTGTAAAAAGTGGCAAATCACAACATAAAATGTATGCTATGGGGTCCTTTGGCACAGCAGAATACATACCGGGAAAAGGATCAAGCACTCTACTCACTTTACTTTACTTTACTCAATTTACTTTAATAAATTATACCAGTGAAGAGTTTCCACCAGTGTTTCTCAACCTGGGTTCCCCCAGAGTTTGTTATGGGTTCCCTGGACAATGATCAATTTGTGCCTCCCAGGTGAGTTTAACCAACACCAATCATCACCCAATGGCCACCAATGTAGGATGTATTCTTCCCAATGACCACCATGCCTATATACTGTGAGCTATGGCCACTGGTATTATTAGCAGGGGTTCCAAAAAAACTGAAAGTTATTTCAAGGGTTCCCCCCATGTTAAAAAGGTTGAGAAATGCTAGTTTAAACATTTGAAGAGAGCAACATGCTTTTGTTCCCCACTGTTTGCACGACTGTAATAGACCCTTGTGAAAGCAGAATACCTACAGCAGTAGCATTACCCTTGTTTTCTCCAGTATACATATTTATATACACACACTTTTAAAATAAATAGATTCCCTACATACTTTTTAATTAGACCCAATGTCTTACTAAAAAATGCTCTATAGCAAAAAAATACATTTGACATAAATAAACAAATCCCAATTTCACAGTCTGAACACTTTTTTTGATCCTTCTCTTCCAATATTGGTTCTGGTATTGACGTTCTGAGAAATTGAAAAAGATTAAAATTGGAACTCGGCTTAAGCCTCAGGCAGCGCGACTGTGATTTTTTTTTTAAGGATTCTAGTCTCTAATTATGAGATCTGTTAGATAAGCGACTGTATATTATCATACTCGGTATTGATTGAGTTTGCCAGTTTCTTCAGTTTACAGGGATGGAGGGCTTTCCCAGGCATAAAATGCCTCTCTTAACCTCATTTGATAATGTGCCAGATGTTTTAAAAGTAGGTTGAAGAATCTCCGATAGCATGCTGGAAATTTAATCCGTTTGTATGTAAAACAATGTCGGTTATCTGGCAAAGTACATTCCAATCTCTGTTTTAGGTTATCAGCACATATGCTATACCACATGTCTAGCTTGTATAATTGGGTGCATTTATCTTATTGCAGTTAAAGTGCAAACAGAATAAAACAATGCCGCTGACTGTTTCAGTTCTAGTGGGAGTCTTTGCATATGTTTGCGGGCAAAGATGGCAAACTTTCAGTAAAACGTTTTTTTTTTCAGGAGCCATACTTTTTCATCACTAAAACTATCTCTTCAATGCTATTGCCCCGATTGTGCAGCACAATGGGAGAATCGCTATTTACATAACAAAATGTCTGAGAGATAAGGCCTAGACGCGGTCGCCGTGCAGCGAAGATTCAGCAATTACCCATTGCTGAGTGATTCCTATGGAATTTCACAGCACACATGCATTTAAAAAGTCAAAGACGGTCCGGAAGCATTACTGTTTTGACAAAAGGAAGCTAAAAGAATTTATAATGATTGCTCCTCATTGTACAGTGTTAGCGCTCTCAAGAGGAGTCAAAAGAAAATCTTGGGTCGTGAATTATCATACAGGCAGGCTTTCTTGGGTTTTTTGTTAAAATAGATTTCACAAAGCCTGCTATCCTGTATTCTAATTTATTCATCAATATTTCAGGCCCTTCAAGTGAAAGTTAACTAGTTCCACGCGGTGCTAACTGAAAAGTTACAAGGCAGAAATGGAAAGATGTAACACACTTTGTCTCTGAACTTTTCTGCCGCTGGCCTCTTTTTATCTGCTTGTAAGAAGTAATAGGGAGAGCGCCGTGTCACTAATCAGCAAAAAGTGACATTTGCAGAGAGCAATAGGGTAACAGTGAGTACACTAATGGGATGAATCAATTTCTAAGTTACCGGGCTTAGAGTTTTCTGTGGAGCTAGAGCCAACTTCTCTTTTTTATTAGACTCTTTTAAAGCTGTTTCTCGGTGTGCATGCCTGTGTAACAAATTAACGATAGATAGATAGATAGATAGATAGATAGATAGATAGATAGACAGACAGACAGACAGACAGACAGACAGACAGATAGATAGATAGATAGATAGATAGATAGATAGATAGATAGATAGATAGACAGACAGACAGACAGACAGACAGACAGACAGATAGATAGATAGATAGATAAATAGATAGATCCTGCTTCAGCTTCATCTGAACAACCCATTAGGAGAATCCAAGGATCATGACTTGAAATGGGTGATGTGTCCAGGTTGGGTTTGTGAAAGCTCAACATTATTAACCAAACCCTTAACATGAAGTTCTCCTAACCCAGCATTTCTTGACCTTTTAAACATGGTAAACCCTTGAAATAGTATACAGGTCTTCAGGGAATAGCTCCCTCCATCGTTGCATGTCAAAGCCTTTTCTGTTTCTGGGAGTTTTTAATTACTGTTGATGGTGGTCAAGCTTCTTTTTACTTATGGGGGAACCCTTGAAATAACTTTCAGGTCTTTAGGGAACCCCTGCTATAATTCCAATGTCCACAGTTCATTACTACATTAGCTTGGTGGTCAGTGGGAGAAAGCATCTTACTTTGATGGCCAGTGGGAAGAATATCACCCTCACAAATAGTGAGAAACATAATTGGTGTCAGTGCTAACTGACTTATTATTTAGTAAATCTGAACATTTCTCTTATCACTTCAAAAAACACTTGTATCACATACACAGTGCGCCAGGACTTGCAGCCGAGGTCCTGCAAGGACAGAACATTATCCAAAGACCTGCCAGAAATCCAGTAAGAAATCCAATGTAAGGGGACACTACCTTTACCACGTATGAAAGGGAACTCTACACTAATCATCGATCTAAGGGAACACTACAATGACCACCAATCTAAGGGAACACTACAATGACCACCAATCTAAGGGAACACTACAATGACCACCAATGTAAGAGAACTCTACACTGACCATCAATCTAAGAGAACATTATACTGACCACCAATCTAAGGGAACTCTACACTCACCACAAAGCACAACTTGCTAATTTTTCAAGGACCCCTTGAAACCCTGGTAAAGAAACACAATCCAAGCCCAACATTATCAGTTAAACTCCAATGAGGTCAGTGGGAGATGAAATTCCTATTAAAAAGATTAAAATACCTTAGAGTATTTTATTTTTGACTATCTTATTCTATTTCTAGTAGGATTGGATCTTCAAGAGTATTTTTTCTTCTGAATATGTTTTCTTAAAATATGTTGCATCCAGTAATGGAGGATCAAACCTGAGCCTCATTCCTAGCCAGGACTTTTCCGGAGTCTCATGCTTTATACTTGTTGAGTATCTAGTCCAGGCTGTCCCCTATTCCGGGTTTTTCAGCAAGGTGCTTGCGCTGGCATGGTTTTAGGGCTACCATTGCCTAAATAGCCAGGAAGTCACAATAAATACATTTCAGCACTGTGGTCATGCCAAGGTGCTGCAGAACTATTAAAAAATGAATGTGCAGCTGGAAGACTGAACAGAAGCAAAACTGTAGATAAGAAAGTGCAAAGATGTATATGTCATCTCACTTTGCCCCACACTAGCAAAGAATGCTCCATGCTTTGGTTGGTTTCTTTGGATCTTTCCAACTGGCAGGTGTTATTTCCTTGTGCTTATGTTCTCTTTGGGTTACCTACTCACTGGAATTCCTGCTTAGTTATTCCATCTTTGCCCCACCAGTATTTGGTATGCAGGTGCTAGTACTGCCATTGCTTTATTGAGTGAGGTGGTGTTGACTTAGATAGGTAAAAACCAGTGTTTCTGAACCAGGGTCTGTGGAACCATAAGGTTCCTTCAGAGGTTGCTTGGGGTTCTTTGAGCAATGAGCAATTTGTGCCTCTTGGGTAAGTCAAAGTGACACCAATTACCGTTTTGGCTAGGGTGACATTTTTCTCACTTGCCAATCCAACGTAAGAAGAATTCTTTCAAATGACCACCACACTAATATACAATGAGATGTGAATATAATATTTATAGCAGGAGTTCCCCAGGATTCAAGGTTTCAATCATGTTAAAAAGGTAAAGAAACACTGGTCTAAACAGTAATTTATTTCATGTTATTTTAATTTTACCTGGTAATTTAGAGTAGATTGAGCCTCATTTATTCCTATTTCATACTTACACAACAGAATTACCACCTATTAAGCCTTTAGGAAGCCCTAAAGCAAGTGGGGAACAATAAGACTAGAAGATAGCAGGTCAAATATCAGAAGATGCAACCTCTACAACCACCAATAATTCCTATGTGAATCTGAGAGACAGAGCTATCAGCACATGAAGGGTTCTAAGTGTTTTCTGATTAGAAAAGAAAAATAGCATTTCACTCAGTCTGTCTAATAACCTGCATGTGGGGAGCTCATGGAGCGATTAGTCTTACATACTAAATGATAAATGCATCTTGGTCTCAAAGCTCACATGAGGCCAGCTGATAACCAATAAACCAGAGATTGTTAGTTCCACATATCCATCAATATGAGGGTAAGCCCTAGAGACTGCATCATCGCCAATCTTATTCTGGGGTTTTTATGATGCTTGTGGAAGCAGAACACATCCTAACCAAACAATGAGCACATCCACAATGGAACATATCTGATTAGACAAGGTGCTTAAAAGTGAACCTACCTGAGGTTAAGCCCAGTAACTCCCTCTCAGACTTAAGCCGCATACACGCATGCAAAAATAGTCAATGGAAAGGATCTTTCACCATCCTTTCTAACGACTAGCACTGCACGATGCATGAATGAGTGCTGTACATACAACACCGTTCTTCTCTATGCAGAGGGGAGAGGGAGAACGACAGAGCGGCACCTTGCTGCATGCTCTCCCCCTTCCCTTGCATTGTGATCGTTAGTCGTCCATCATCCATGGATCCGCCAGGATGGTTGTTCGGACGATGGACAACTGGCTCTGTACACACGCCAGATTCTCGCCTGATTTCATCCTTGAGTTTATTATCGAAGGAGAAACGTTGAACATGTTTACGTGACATGACTTGTAACAACAATACCTATGATCTTCAGGTTTCATTGTTCACAGTGTTGTATATCTTCTCCAAACCTCATATCAGTTAGCATTCAAAATGAAAATATTTGACTAAGCTGGTAATCCCGTTCAGGGAGTTCTACTTATGTGAGCCAAAGTTTAACTTTATATGGACTGCAGTCCAGCCCAGTCTGATTCCTGGGAGGTCTTCAAATGTCCCAGCAGCTGACCTCCCTTTTCAAGTCTGTGCTTTACAACTCTCTGGGTGAAGACCTATACCTTCAAAACCTAAAGCCCCAAACTCCATTGAACTAATACACCATCTAGTTGGCTGATATCTTACAGTACATACCAGTAGCCAGTAAAGTTTCATTAGCTAGCCAAAAGGAAGGTGAGCAACACAGAAACAAGTTGTGGTCAACTTGTTATATGTTACATAATAGAATTCCAGTCCCCTGAAATTGCCTGCTCTAAAAAAGTATAAAGTGTTGACTTAGTAGCAGCATCATATTGGGGCAGGGAAAGCTAGTTCTAAAAGTCGGTCATCTACTGCGGAACATGATTTAAAATTGGCAAGATCATGGAATGATAGGTGTTCATTGTGTTACTATTGCATAACTGTCCAATCATAGGCTGTGGGCAGGAGAATGACCTAACTATATTGCCTATCTGCTGCAGAGAAATGTCCGGTCACCAACCTGACCATTCCGTCTGCTTGGGCTTTGCATATCCCAAAATTTGATAGACAAAAATGCAAATCCTTTCACAGGCAAAAGAATATATATATATATATATATATATATATATATAAAACAACAGTACTCGTAATGTGCCAGAGAGGGCTGTGTGGTATGACAATGCTAAATACAGATCAGAACTAAATAGACAAAAATGCAAATCCTTTCACAGGCAAAAGAATATATATATATATATATATATATATATATATGTGTGTATTTAGCTCTAAAGACAATGTGACTCAAGACAATGTGTTGGTATGTTATTTTTTTAAGGCAAAAAATAAATCGTGTGAATCGAGTGTGCCTTCGGAAAGACTAATTGTACAAAGTTGTTTGTGCATTGGCCGCTTTCAGTCCAGTCATACAAAGATCTTAACGAACATTGACTGCACTCTGTAAATATAAATACCAAAACTCTAAGAAATAAAAAAGAAAAAAAAGATTGCTAACTAGGGCTATAACTAATGATGGTAATAAATTACTCTGCTGTTGGGCATCCATTTGTCAAGACACCACACACAATCCTTGGGCGGTTATGCAGAAGAAATCAGCCTTAATAACAAAGCACAGTTTTTTTCCAGGGTGCTGAATGGATTTTGGAATTTAATAATGCTGTGTAAATTGCCTGCAAGGATGAGGGGTGATGTCTGTTGGTTAGGAGTCTGTGCTGAGTATCAGGAGTCTGCAGATGGTGCTTTTCGGTGATCAGACGTATCAAAAACAGAAGATTGTTTTCTGCAGTCTGTCCTGCTGCAGAACATCTTTTGGCTTATTAAATTTACTGCAAATTTCAAGATTATGGCAAGGGTGAAACTTCCTTAATCTCATGTTATGTGCAACCGAAATAATTTTTGTTTGTGAGCTGGAAAGTATGGCTATTAAAAGGGGATTTTTTTTTCTTCAGCTTCATGCTGGACAGTATTTTGTTACATTTGTGTATAATTGCTATTTACTTCTTGTTTTTTTTCATGCCATAACATTGAAAACAGTTACTGAGCTTGCGATTGGTCACCTAATCAGAAATTTGGAGGTATTCCCAACTTCCGATTATTTGGAAATCACAGGAATTAGGGAAGTAAGGCAACAAATTGAAAAGCTGCTGATTTATCCAAAACAAATTAGTAGCATTAAAGCACATATTAAGGCAATAATTTACAAATTCATGCTTACGTGACAGACTGAGCAGTGTTTATAGTTAGTAATGATTACAGAAACGGCAGCACAAATTTTGGGGCATGTCAGGAAAGCAGCTCCAACAGGAAAAAAAAATGGCGAGCAGCTCATCAGTGTATTACCAAAAAAATAAAAAACTGCAATTGGCAAGTGAACAAACAGTATATTCAACAACCCCACGCCACCATATATTGGAGAGCTGAACCGAAAGCTTAGTTCAGATAGGAGGTTTTTGACAACAGAACCACTGCGGTTCACCAGTCCACAACTACCCCAAAGCTCTGGTTATCTTTCAAATGACTTGAAGTTGTTGAAACCCTCTTTTTTGAACAGATATTTTGTTGCAGTGCAGTTTCTGACATGCAACATCTCAGAACAGTCTGTTGCTCACTGTTGAACACTCCTGAATGCCAAATGGTTCAAAATGGGCACCAGAAACTTGTTAATTGCTCATCGGAACTGAGCCTAAAGTTCTCATTGGGTTGGGATGGTGGCACACTGTGGTTAAATGTAATCTGGCCATGTGGTTAATCATTTTCTTTTTCCTTGCCACATGCTACTCACTCAGCATTGTGATTGCTAGGACTTCCAGGTAAAAGTGTCCCTTGGCTAAAAAGGGCTGAAGGAGGGAGTGCTAAGGATAAGGTCAAAGGATCAAGGGAGCCAATAACTGGGCTGGATTACAGCCCCAAGCTGGAAAGTTCCCACTTGTGCATTCAACTTTCAAAATGCCTCTATAGGAGAAAGCCCTAACTTATCAAAGAGTCATTAAAAGAAAACTGACATTTTTAGGAACAAGAACTGCTGTGAATGGAGGAGAACACTTCAAGTGACTGATTACAAAACTGGGTTCTTGCCTTATCCCACAAGTCACAATATTCTATTGATCAAGCAATTTTTTCCAATGTAGAAACCAGTTTTATTGGGGTCTGTTTAAGCTTTGAGCTTTAGGTTAGGTATGTGATCTACTAAATGGCTTTGCCACAGTGCTAACTAATTAAATGATGTCAGTGGATGCAAAAAGAAACAGAATACGTCACTGCTGACTCCCATAGCTTAAAGTAGTACCCAAAGTTGCAGTAGCATGAACATTGTGGTGCATGGCTCCCACAAAAATTTCCCATAATACTTGGCACTGTACTGTGCGTCACAGTTATTGTAGACTAAGGCTGGGTACACACAAGCAAAAACTTCTGACCGACTTTGGATCCTATAAAACAACGGGTTCTAAAGTAGGATCTAAATCTGAAGAAAACCTGTTGTATCTTGTGTGTAAAAAACCTTGCAAATCTGCGAAGGACAGATTGTTACAATTTGTGTAGTATTTGGGGGAATCCAACTGATAAATTCCCAATTAGAAAATGATTGGATCAGTTGGTCGCATGCAAAGTCGGTAAATCTCCCCCAAAAAAAGGCATATTAGTAAATGTTGGCATGAGAATAAAAATGAATGCTATTTAAACCAATGAGTAATTTGTTTTTATGATTCATTAGCATAATTGCTATAGATATTTCACATCTGGGTCTTAGGATGGCTATACCTATTACAATCTTACCATACAATTCTCGTACATTTGACCTAACATTTTCCCAAAATGATCTAATATTAAGACCTACCTAAAATATCCAATATATTTGTATCCTGTTGGGATTACAGTTGATAAATAATTAGGAAACAGTATATTCAGCAATATCTGGGTACAGCTGGCTATGCTCACCAACTCCTTTATTGCCGTGGTCACCACTGATTATATCTGACTGGCCAACCTTTGTAACTTTTTAGTTGATCTGTACTTTTAAACACAGGTCATTATTTGCCCTAAGCATGTTACTTCTTAGTACATTCTTATTTTCACTTTTTTCCCACATGGTTGCAGAATTGCCAGCTGTTTTTGTCTTTGGCACAAATTGCTCTGTACAGAAAGGCATTTCTCCCTACTAAACCCATTATTTTCATTACATAAGTCACTGGGGCACAGGCAAGAGGTTGTGGGCTAGCCTTATAGTGCTGACATAAGCCTTTGGAACATGAGAGGAAGTTAAACAACTTGGCTAGAATTCTATTCTCTCCTATCTCCCCCTTCTGCCCATTGCTCAGGATCACAGATGGCTGTACGAGCCGTGTGCTTGTGGTTCATTAATACAGAGGTTTGAAGCAGCTATCTCCACTCATCCTGGTCTGGCATACACGCTCTTTAAAAAAAAATGCTGGACAGATTTAGAGCCATATTAACTAAGCCGCACAAGTCAGCCAGACAACGAGCACCTCACTGTTTCCTTCAAATTAATAAGCCATATGCCATGGTTCCACGGCCTGTGAACCAGACTGCATGGCCACATGCGGCTCTCTCTTTTGTACCAATTTTTACCAGGTTGCTGGATTGCAGGGAAGGATCACCACAAACTACTGTTCCAGCCAGTTCTAGACTTGTCAGAAAAATGAATTCTTTGTGCTGCACTTTAACTGAGTGCTGAAAACATTAGCTGTCCATATTGCAGCTCATATTTTGCTTGGACGGAAGGTCAATTGTTTACCATTTACTATATATTAGAATGAAACAATAGCAAAAGAATTAGAAAAATTCAACTAGCCAAAACACTTTTCAGTTTATCTATGCCATACATGCACATTTTCCCAAATTTCTGCAATTAATAAAAAACATCTGTTGTTGTGGAAAAAAACAATATGCCCAATGTGTAGGGAAAGGGTTCTAGACTTCTTGGGACACACCAAGTTAATAGGAACAGAGAATCTCATAGTTCTGGTGATAATGTTACAGGGAATAATAAAATCTATTTAGTATAGGATTTTGGATTGATTTGGGTCATGCTTTTATTCATTCAGCTTTGGCAGTTTCACTGATAGCAGGTATTGAAATGATAAATATTTGCTTATTACCTATTGGTATTGCTGCATATTGAAAGAGCTATGTGATCGAATGGGATATGCTAGGTGACCCACACAATTTGATTGGTATCCTATCTAACACTACCTGTGCACTGTTTTTATACCAAGTTTTCACAGCTGCTATCTAAAGATTGCTGGTGATCTGGGTCATGGGAAAGGAATCAATAGCTTACAACAGCCTCTATGCATAGGCACTGGGGTATATAGCAAAAGGCACCGATATAGCAAAAGGAATGGCATGGGTTGCTTTAACAATTCAGCTTTCTCAGCCTGCAATAAAATTAAACAGTAGACAAAGGAAGTGTAGCTATTAACTTCATCTACCTAATTGTACCTGGTAACCTTAAAGAGGGTAAAGGCAGCAAGTTGAGTTAATGAATGCCTGCCTCCCCTTATACTAGTCTTCCCTAATGGCAAAGTTCTCCCTGACAACTGATTTCTAGCCTACACAATGAGAAGCAAAACATTTAACCATAAAAGCTGGTAATAGAACATTTTTACTAACAACTAGCCGCCTAAAGACTAAGCCAAATGCAAAGTCTATCTATAAAATAAATGCAAGATGTGTTAATTAGAAGCAGCACAATGAGAAACCCACTTACCGTGTCCTTGGGATGGAAGGTAATAATTTGCTGAATGCAGTTGGTATTAATTCCTTGCATAAATGGCAGTCTGTAGGCATTTGCAAAATCCGAGATCAGCTGTATAGTTGAAGAAACAAAATGAAATTACTGAGTGATACTGCTTTGTCGGATTTAGGGTGAAATGTTTCCCACGCTACTGACTAATAGTTCAAAAATTGAAGCTAGGAGTGCTGGTTGTAATTCGTTAAAATGAAGAATTGTTTGTGTAATTTATCTATTGTTCTCATCTCACTCTATCCCACTCTATGTACTTGATACAATATTATATCTGGTACATAAGGCCTGATTAATTGAAGCTCTCCAAGGCTGGAAAGGATACACTTTCAACAGTGAAGGTGGGTGATCCAGCAAACATGGAATGGATTACCTCAAAGTAATTTGCTACTTACTAGCAAATATTTTGAATCCTGGACCAGATCCATTCCAGGTTTGCTGGATCACCCAGCTTTAATGATAAAAGTGTATCTTCTCCAGCCCTGGAGAGCTTTAATAAATCAGACCCATAGAGTGAAGCAAGTGCAGGATCCATTGGGATGAATTGGCTCATGTTTGGACAATGTTGTACCTATGCAATTTAACTGAATGCCTTTACACTCCAGGACTCCAGTTAAGGATCACCAGCATGGCCTTACCACTACTTGAAAAGGATTACAGTGAGGACAGTGGCAAATTCAAATTTTAGATAGTCCTAGCATGTAATTTAATCCTTGGCCCCAAACCCCAAAATACATACTGTAAATTATTATCTCCAAAGTACCAACTATAAAGCAAGGGGGACCCTACAGGACAAATATGGACACAGTGGTACAAACCGATAAGACACCAGAAGGTGCTTTGCTTCGCAGAACTGATCTACCGCTTCCTACATCTTGGCAAAAAACTAGTCAAATACATCCTGTAGCAGCATGCATACCTTTGGCAAATACATTGAAATCAAATTGTTATGGACCCTATAACCTCGAAACTGAACTGGATCATGGTACATGATAAACTCCCCTGTACACTTAATAATTCACTGGATCAATTGGATGAACATGTGATCTTTAGTTGCCATCTTGCTCCATTTAGGTTTGTATCCCATCTGCACCTGCCCCTGGGATCTGTAATTGCTACTTTGGCTAATTCTGTTTTAGTTGCCTTTGATACTACACCAAGAAGTATTTTAAATGAGGAAAGGGATTGTTGTCTTGTTATACATTGCACTGTCCCTTTAATACTGTTCAATTATCATGTTAAAAATTCTGAACTTGTGATTTTATACTTGTTTTTTTATTTTTTAAATCATGCTATTCTTTATCTTTTCATAAAAATATTGAAATACATCAATGACATACACAAAAAAAATAAATACCATGACCTCTGCACTTTTTACTATTGTACCAACTATATACAATGTAAAATATTGTTTAATGTTGAGGAATGTTTTATGATAGTTTTAAAAAACTTTAAAAAAAGATACAACATTCAGTTACAAATATTCATTTTAAAAAGTTGCTTTCCTCCCTTTGTTTTATATTTTGGGATGTACTGTTTAGAAGAAAATGTGTCTCCGCAATGCCATCAAAGCTGAAATCCAGAACACCATTATATTTCCAGTTGGATTTTTTCTTATATGGACAGTAAAACCTGCAATTAATCCATCCAAAAGTGTCAACCTCATGAATGATCGTTACAGATTAAGACCCTGTAGATATCCATTAACATCCATTAAATGTCACATAATGGTAGACCACACACTTAAGAGCAGCAATATAAAAACCACTTCATTTTCACTGTCTCTTAAAAGCAGTTAGAGAAACCACAATCTAACTTGTAAAATTGTCTAGCAAGATCTCAAACTCACAAGCTCACAGGTCCGAGATAAGACAGATCCAGGTAGCCATGTTTCTGACACACATCTTCATAAAATTAGGCACTGGTATCTTCCTAATACACCTCTGATCTTTATCTGTGTTGGTGAAATGATACAAGACTTTATGAAATAGGCTTTGATGTGTCTGGCTGCTTGAAAGGATGGTGCTGGTGGGACACAAAGTTATGCGGCATCATCATCTCCAAAGTCTTTCTAGGACAGAGGACAGACCAAGCTTCCTCACCTAATATAATAAACTTGCTCATTGTTTTAGAAGCCCTGATGGTTTGTAAGTGGTGCCTGCTGCATACAGTTTAACTATAAATGTTTGATAAACATTTTTTTAGGTAACCAAAGTCCACCATTTCAGTAAGTCCATCAATGTTATCATTGATTATCAAATTTCGTAGCATGGGAAAACCATACAATAACTTGAAGGTCTTAAGGAACCCCTGAAAATTATATCAATATTCATTGTCAAAAGGGACCACAAAAGTAGTCTGTTTCCAATAGGGTTACCAGCCCATTACGCTTTGCCAGGTACTTGGGTAAAGACCAGGAGAAAGTTAGTCACCTGCCAAAAGGCATAACCCTAACAGTATTATATGTTACAACCTGTTATACATAGAGTTTATTGAACAATAAAACTGATTTTACTGCTTTTCTGTAATACATTCTTGTATATAGAAAGTGATTGATTGTACAGGTGGGGCCCATGGGTGACCACACTGGTGTTGCTAGCAAAAAGGCACATTGTGTTTTATTTTTGTAGCTGGAATTCTATTGATTTTTGTTGATAAACATAGAAAAATAGAAAAAGCCCAGCGGTCTCATAGGCAGTAATGGGGAACTCTCCCAACATGTGTAGAATATTAGATGCGTATGTCATGTGAAAAAAAGCTCTGATCATTCACTGGCAAACGATTAGCTTCCCCAGTGTATGGCCTTAATATGTAAATCATCATTCACTGTTGCAAAAGCAATGTATTCTGTAGATTTCCACATAAGCTGGGCTATATTCAATTCATAAATCACCCGGTCCCAATCCATCCATTAAAACAATATCTTTGACAATTTAATATATCATGCCGCGACTGTTTAGTTAAGGCATTTTCATTGTTTGACCTCACTTTTAATTAGAGAGTAAATTATTAATGCCTTTTGATAGGAGACAAACTACTTTGGAGCTGTGCTATTCTCCAGGCCAGAACCTGGAAACTCCACATTCAAGTTTTATAAATTTCAAATAAAACACAAGTGGCCAGAGGACAAACAATTTACATTTACAGCTTCCCGAAAAGCTCCATCCATCAACAGTTTCCTGCTAATCAAATTGCTTGCAGTTTTAACACAAACATTTAAACATAACTAGCTGTGTCACTATTTTCATTCTCTATGAATGTATAAACCTCCATTTAATTATATGTTATCAAACAGGGCATAGGGAAATAATTTACTTATACCGAATTTAGAGCCAATTCAAACCTCTCAACTGGTATTCACAGAGTGAAAAGCCTAAATTTGAATGAAAATTCACAATTGTTTAGTAAGGAATATTGGGATAAAATAATCCTCTCCCTAATCTATTCAAGCTCTTCCTTAAAAAGTAATCCCCTCCCTGATCTATTCAAGCTCCTCCTCATACAGTAATCCCCTCCCTAATCTATTCAAGACTCTCCCCATAAATTAACCCCCTCCCTAGTCTATTCCGGCTTCTCCTCATAAAACCAACTCCTCCCTAAAATATTCAAGCTCTTTCTAATAACATAACCCCCTCCTTAATCTATTCAAGCCCCTCTTCATAAAATAATCCCCTCCCCAATCTATTCAGGTCCTCCTTATAAAGTAATCCCTTCCTTAATTTATTCAAGCCCCTACTTATAAATGAATCCACTCCCAAATCCATTCAAGCCCCTCCTCATAAAGTAACCCCTCCCTAATCTATTTAGGCTCCTCCTCATCCCCTCTCTAATCTATTCAATCTGCTCCTCATAAAATAATCTCTCCCTAGTCTATTCCAACTTCTCCTCATAAAGTCATCTCCTCCTTAAAATATTCAAGCCCCTCCTCATAAAGTAACCCCGCTCTAATCTATTCAAGCCCCTTCTTATAAAGTAACCCCTCCCTAATCTATTTAGGCTCCTCCTCAAGTAATCCCCTCTCTAATCTATTCAATCCGCTCCTCATAAAATAATCCCTCCATAGTCTATTCCAGCTCCTCCTCATAAAGTCATCTCCTCCTTAAAATATTCAAGCCCCTCCTCATAAAGTAACCCCGCTCTAATCTATTCAAGCCCCTCCTCATAAAGTAACTCCTCCCTAATCTATTTAAGCTCCTCCTCATAAAGTAATCCCCTCTTTATTCATTCCCCTTCTCATAAAATAATCCCCTCCCTAGTCTATTCCAGCTCCTCCTCATAAAGTCATCTCCTCCCTATAATATTCAAGCTCTTCCTCATAAAAGAATTCCCTCTCCAATCTACTTAAGCCCCTCCTCATAAATTAAATCCTCCCTAATCTATTTAAGCCCCTCCTCATAAAGTAATCCCCTCCCTAATATATTCAAGCTCCTCGTCATAAAGTAACTCCCTCCTTAATCTATTCAAGCTCCTCACCATAAAGTAATCCCCTCTCTAATCTTTTCAAGCACCTTCTCATAAAGTAAGTTCCTCCTTAATCTTTTCAAGCTCCTGCTCATAAAGTAATCCCCCCCTAGTCACTTCCAGCTCCTCCTCATAAAATCATATCCTCCCTAAAATATTCAAGCTCTTTCTAGCAATATAATCCCCTCCCAAACCCATTCAAGACCTTCCTCATAAGTAATCCCCTTCTTAAACTATTCAAGCCCCTGCTCAAAAAATAATCCCCTCCCTAATATATTCAAGCTCCTCCCTATCCCATCAAAGTCATGTCTTGATCTAAAAAAATTAATAATTAAGTCATATACGTGTCAATGTGCTGCAGTTATCTAATCTGGTGTAGATATGGAAGAGATTTATCATAAAGTCCCATTTTTGTTGGAAATGTGCAATATAAGTAATTTTTAGAAAAATATGTCAATTGAAAAGTGGTCAAGATTATTTCTTACATAAAAAAAAGAATATACTGAGCTTTTTTAAAATAGAATGGGGAACAGAAGACAATTGCATTAGGCATACATAGTTTATATTTAGGTCATATCAATGATTTAACGCGCTTCGCAGGATTTGCTTCCTCAGAAATAATGAGACCGATACATCTAAATTCAAATTGTATGTTTATTTCTTATGAGTGATGTATCCAGACATTTCACCTATTCCTTATCTTACGTATAACATACCACATTATTTCATAATTATGAAACCGATCTGTGTTATTTCTTCTTCCTACTTTGTCCAAAACTAAAGAAATGCCTTTGCAGGGGTCTATTTATAAATCAATGAATCTGATATTTCCCTTGTGGCTAATCAATACCTGGTATTGAAACACATGAATCTGGAAGATTCTCCACCAGGAAATGTTCCAGTAAATGTGAGATTCCCTTTTTTTAAATAGTCCTCTTAATGTGTGATGAAATATGTATATGATAGCTATTTGAGAAATGATTTTAACTTCTGTCCAGAATGTCTAGAATTAGTCCGCTATAATCTGCACAGGTCTATCTGGCATGGCAACGAGCCTGATTTTTCTCTGTTGCATCTGAGTTATACCGACATGTCTTTTTGCCTCCCCAAACTTCTAATTAGAAATTAAAAAGGAGAAGTAGTACATTGATGAGTTATTCTCTGTTTCACCCTGCTCCTTCTTCCTATTAGCAGCTACTTGTACTACTAATTGGTTCCTTGTGCTGCTGATTTCCTCCCCAAGTTTAAGCTCTGCTGTACATGCACTACAGAAGATGTACTTACACTGCCTACAATTACAGATGTACTGTATAATATTGTATTGATGAACAGAGTGCTGCTTTCATTTGTGTTTTTATATCAATTTTAACCTAATGAAAAATAACCATTAAAAGCAGTGTTTCTCAACCGGGGTTAATCCAGAGATTTGCTAAGGGTTCCTTGAGCAATGGGCAACTTGTGACTCTCAGGTAAGTATAAGTGACACTAATGATCTTTTTGCTATCTGTAAGGTTGACATTCTTCCCACTGGCCAGCAATGTAAGAGGCATTGCTAATATGTTGTGAGCTGCGGATATAGTAATTATAATAGGGGCTCCCCAAAACCTAAAAGTGAAGACCTGAGCAGTGCAAGGTGAGGAGTAGTTGAAGGGAGGTCATGAACAGGTGTGAGGGGGGTAGGCAACAGACGGTTTAAATGGGGAGCAGGAGGTCGAGTAATGGGTTCAGTTCAATTTGATTGGTAAAGACCGGTCAGGTGGGAATTATGAGGTGTTGAAAGAGGGTGGGGCAAGGAAGAGAGGTCAAAACAGTTAGGGAAAGAGGTGAGTTTCCCACCTGCCCTGATAGGTAGGGGTGGTGTTTCTGGGATTGCTGTAATAGGGTGGCCACTAAGGTCCACGGAGGTGGGGCCTCATGGGCACGTAGGAGGTAGTGGGACACATCAAGGTGTGGTGTCTCATAAGTTATTTGGCAAAAAGTGATTTAGGTGGCTGGTGGGATGGTGGGCTGCAGCAAAAGGTTTAGTTCCCAAGATGGTGTGGTGCAGCTGGGAACATAAATCCATGTGGCATGGTGTTGGAATGGTGTTATAATGCCTTCAAGGATCTTCATCCAGACGGTTGTAACAGGTAAAGTGAGGCAGAAAAGACAATGGTATATAAAAAATTTATTGATGTTGGTGCTCGGGTGAATGTATTAATAAAGTTTTACCAATGTTATGTGAATGTTATAAAGAAGTTTTTGTTCATTTTGAGAGTTATCATTGTTCATATCAAAGTTGTTTAATGTAATAAATGGCCGCTGGCAGAAATTTGACCATATCAATGTGTAGAGTCTTTATTACAAGGGAAAAGGGGGTGGTAAGGTCACAGAAGGAGCGACATACAAGCTACCTGGGTCAAGTTAATTCAAAATTTCACCAATGTTAAAAAGTTAGAGAAACATAGACAAATATAGTCAATTTACTAGAGAAGATAGACCTTTCTCCTTAGCACTGAAGAAGGGTTATTGAGTCTTTAATAAGTTAAGCACAATTCTTGCAATGAAAACAAATGACATAGGAAGGATTGATTTTTTTCTCAACCACCGTGATTTAATTTTAATAAATATAGATTTGCCTATTGTACTTATCACGTGGATTCGTCTTCTGGCAGAGCAATGGTTCCTCACAGGATAGCATTGTACTGATCTCCATCCAGTGTGCACTCTACATGTTTATAGGAATCCACTGGCCATACTTGTTACAAGTCACTAATAAATCAAACTATAAAAGAGCAGTCAAAGGCCTCATGAGGTGCCGCTAAAAGATGGGAGGCTGCAGGCAGCGTTCAGAAGTCCATTGCTTCATTACTTCCACTCTGTCCTGTGAGCTTCATGTAAGACTGTGCTATTCCTCAATAGACTTATGTAAAGCAAAGAGAACCTACCATATCACACAGTAGAGAAGGAAAAATTAGTTGTAAATATGGATGGTCAGATTTATCTTTATTTGTGGTGATCCACCAAGCCAACTCATTTGACTCCTGCTGACCTCTTACTGGCTTCCTATACCAATAACATTGACTTTTTTTACTTCTCATTTGCAATTGCCCTCTTTACCTGCCTACCTATTGGATTACTAAGAAAGAAGTTCTTGTAACTCTTGTAACACCACAATTACGTCTTTAAGGGTCAGCCCAACCAGTAATTATACGTTGGTTATAAATAGATGATAGAGCAAGATTTGCACACAAAATAATGCTCACATTGGCCATTAGGTTGAGGTGTGGTTACCACTTCTGCATGACAGTAAACTGTTACATGTAGTCCCATAAAGAATGGGGTGGCAGTAAGTGGTACCAGTGCAGCTCAATGCCGCCAGCTGTCCAGTGTGTAGACGCTGGTTTAAAAAGGACCAGCACTGCTGTTTAACTGACCAAGCAGCTGGCAAGGAGCCATCAACCAGAAGTCACAAACCTGCCCTAGTTCTGTAGAAGCAGAAGATATCAATCCTCCTTCTGCCATCTTCCTAAAATAACAATAATGGCAAGCATACCAAGAAAAGTAGAAGCAATTACAATGACTGTGGCAGGCTGGTGGAGCTCAGGGCTCCAAATCAAAGATCTTACCGCTAGATCTCCAGAAGAAACTCAGAAACAATTGAAAAATTGATGGAAGAAAAAAACCCAAGTGGCCTTTGCTACTTAAAGTGGATAATTGATTTACCACAACATTGTTACTTTTCGGAACAGAAAACCTTTTAAAATAAGTGCCTGAATTGAGTACACTAATTTGCTTTCACTATCATCTTACCTACTGGAAGTGTGCCACACTCTTGGCACACAAGATTTTTGCTTTGATGTAAGGAGAGCAGGAGATACATTTCTAATTGCTAGGTAAACAAAATAGGACAATTCTGCTGATAAATGAACTGATAACAAAATTATTTTTTTCTTTCAAAGGTACATCTCTCTCTCTGAACATCATATCAGAATGAATGATGGCATTACTTTGGGACAAAGGCTCGTTGGATAACTATATAAGCAATAAGGATTTGGGTGGCAAATTCCTCTTTTTTCTGAGGACTCAGAAAATAAGCTTGTGTCTTTATCACAAGCTTATTTAAATCTTACTGTTGGTTTACTATTCCTTTTATTTTTACTAATTTGGCTGATTTATAATCTAGATGCATCCAAATGGGCTGACTTTAATAGGCCCCATCCAGAACTAACTCCTACCATTTTATTCCAAACTTTGGATAATTTGTTAGCAATTCCCTATATCAATAAAAATTGTCATCCAGCTTTTGTGTTTACATATAAATGTTCTTTTTTTTTCTAAAGTCAAACCATAGACATTGGTGATCGTTGTAAGCTATCTCTCCTTCCTGTATAGCGTGTACCTAGTTATTGCTCTTTCCAATCATCTGAATCCCTGGACCATGTCTTTTTTCATTGGGTAATGAGCCATATCTCTTTAATTACAACAATGTCCAAGTTATCCCTGGATATATCATCTGACAGCTTACAAAGCTTGTTACCTAAACTACATATATTTGTGTACATAATGTAACAAACACCAATACACCGGTTGTATTTTTAGCACCAGTTACATTACCTGCATCAAATACACTAACAGCCATATACTTAGAACAGCTAGGACTGTGTTGAGACTTTTATATCATGTTGTGGTGAGTTAACACCAGTTATATCATACATTTTTATTGTGTTGCAATAAGGCACCCTAAGTTATAATGAAAAGGCTGCTAACACACTGCAATGGAACAAAAACCAACACACATGACTGTGTGATTGGTAAGGTAAGCAATATTTGCAAGCCTTTATCTGGATACGGTATGTAGTGGGGTGTACAATACCAACAGGCTCACAATTTCTAATAAATACTGTAAACTATGGGCTGTAAGCTTTTCAGGGTATATGGAGGTAGGTGACCTCATTAGTTGGTGATCCCCTGGGAGTAGGATCATCCCTGACACTAACAGCCAATGCAAACTCTCTCCGCCACTTGTGTGCTTGTGATACTCTTAACTCTGTCTAGCAGGTACACTGTAAGGCTAAAACTAAGTAAATGCCCCATCCAAAGCACTGTAAACAGTACTGGAAAATTTGCAACATACATATTGTAAAAACTCAGTTTTGGCAATTGTAAACTTAAGTTTGTGCAAACAGTTTTGGAGAAGGCCCCCTTCTGTTCCAGAATCCCCCCTCTTTTCATAAAGCCAGCTCTATAAAGTCAAAGTTTGATGAGTTTTGTGTGGAGGAACTTGAGTGGCCCGCACAAAGCCCTCAAACCTACTTAACACCATAGGTATAGGAACATTTCAGGGTGCATTTTAGGTCTTGTTGTCCAAAATCAGTGCTTTATATCAAAAATGCTATATTGATTGAAAATACCAAAATGATCAAAGCACACTCCCAAATCTTTTGTAAAGCCTTTTCAAAAGAATGGGGGCTCTTTCATGGGCTAGAAGGAAAACGGCAGCTCCCTATACAGTTTTGGTTTTGGCCCATGGTTTTGGAATGAGATAATAAACAAGCTTATAGGCATGATGGTTAGGTGTTTACCAACCTTTGGGTATGTAGTCTATGGAATGCCTAAACAACCACCATAGCCATGACTAGATCATGTATGATAGGGTTATACAGGTTTTCAAAATTATATTTTTGATTTATCTTTTCTATGTAAATTTTCCTGCCATCAAGCTGAATAAAAATGTAGCTGAGGTTCAAAAAGATAGAAATTTAAAAAAAAAAAAAAAAAAAAAAAAAGCTAAGTATATAGGCACTTTTTCCAAATTTCCAAAAAGTTTTTTTTTTAAAAACAGCAATATAAACAGATTTTCTGGAGTTCCTAATTTCGGCTTCTCTATATAACCAGTGTGAATGCGGTCAATATGTAATTTATATATATTGGCCCTTAAAAGGCAGTTTTCTCTTTTAGCAAGTTTCCATTTGCCAATATTGTTCTGCGTACAAGTGATGTGCATGAACTGTGCACACTGACAATAAATCCAATGGCACTTCACGCAGGTAAACACAATCGACCGTCTTCCCAGCCCAAATCTTTTCTTGTCCCCTGTTTTATCACTTAGAGGTTCTGTGTAAATACCAGCGTACAGCTTGGATTATCTCTTCCTGCCCTGTGAATAAGCTGAACAGTGTACAGTCAGTGTAAATAGGGGAATAAAGAAGTTTGTAATAACTCTCTTTGATTTAACTCTTTCTCTGTTTGAAGCACATATGTGATTTATATTCGCTACCTACAGCTCCGAGTATCCAGAAAATTCAGTCGACCTAAGCTAATAGAAGAAGCTGGACAAAGTAAACTCGTGACACTAAGTATATTAAATCTGTAGATCCTTTCATATAACCCTCCAAAAAAGTTTATCGGAATGTTGGAATAATAGTGCATACCAGCACCAATTGATCTGGTCGTCCTTTGGATTTGGCATCTTGAAACATCATGCTATTAGTTGTGATTAACCTTGGTTTTAATATCTGGTAGATATAAGCACAAACCTGTTATCAATCTCATCAGTCCTGAGGAAGCTTATGTTGTGAAACATGTCCACTGTATGAGATTGAATGTACAAATATTACTATTGTTACAGCAGACATACTGTATCTCTGTATTTTTAATGGTGAAATACATTTTGTTTTTAGTGAATTAAATGTGTGATATATTGTGCAAATAGTGCCTTTAACGTCTTTAAAATACGTTTCTTTGTTGTTTGTAGCTAAATTGATAGATGTTGCAGTAAAATATACAGTACCAATCCCTAGCTCATTAATAATAAAAAGTAACACATATGTGTTTTTACAGACTTGTAGTACTAGATACAGTTCAAATGTATCAACTGCCAAAATATGCCATCTTTAAATTATAGCTAGCCAAGGACCTTCCTACATGTCATAGTTCTCTTTGACCTCTACCGTACCTAGAACTGGCCGCACCTGGGAGGTGCAGGCATGGCAAGCTAATCAGCCAATCCTTCATGAACATGTGCTGAAAAGGAACATAGTGCCAGGAAGAGATCATAGTGATGACTTAATCAGTCGGTTGTTGCTCCCTCACTGTACATTTAATGACCAGAGAAGCAACCTAGCAGTGTTAAGAGTTAGTTCACAAAGCTGGATTTGTTGTCTGGCTGACGGTCAAATTTTAATTAATTGATGAAAGTAAACTCTATTTCAATTGGTGCATTACAGTTAGCAGTTTTTCTGGAGTTCAGCTTTATGAATCGTAGTGTTGTAAAGTATGTTGTCCACCATTTTACCTGTGTTAGAGGACTTTAATATGGCTGTAGTTAATATTAGACCTGCAGCTTTACAGATCTTTATTTGGGATCCAAGTCCGAGTGTATGGTATGGGTGGGCCAACCACTCCATCCCTCTGCTAGGCCAGGATTTGGGGATGGCTAGGAACCAATTTGGTGATATTGCTGATTCAGACTGGTGGATGGAGTTGGAGCCTGAGACCAGGTGTGGCTAATAGGGATAAGCCAGAGTGAAAGAGAGTACTTGCAGAGTTTTGGAGTTAAAACCCTGACACCACTGTGAAAAGAACTCCTGTAGTAGAAACTTCAAACTTCTGAATCTTATTTTGGTTTTCAATTTGTTACACTGTTTTGTACTGTATTATTGTGTGTCCTGTTTACACTGACCCAGTTCCCCCAACCATCACGCTACACAGGCAATGTCTTTTGCACGCAAATATGTAATATGTAATTTCTTACACAAAGTCCCAAACCCATTTATCACAGATTTAAAGTAAAATTTTAAACCTATTTAAAACATTTAAATCTCCCTTTGGGTTCTCCATTCTTAAACTAGTTTCACTTTCTTACCAAGGGCCCTGACATCTCTGACTTTCGGGCTAAAACCAGCCAAATGCCAAAGTCCTGAAAAAACAAAGTGCCTCTGGGACCAGTAAAGTGACATTAATTGAAAAAAGAAAGCCTGGTTTAATTAAGAATTGCTACTGCAATCTGCAGCTAACTGGGTCATATCATCTTCAAAGGAGTCCATAAATCAGTTTCTTCCCATAGCCATGCCATTGCGTAGGCATTAGTACACCACTAATTTTAGTACACCACTACCCTTTCTCAACCTTTGAAACATTGGGGAAGCCATCAAAAAAGTTTCAGGTCCTCAGGGAACCCCTACTATAATTACTATATCCACAGCTCACAGTAATTTAGCGTGGTGGTCAGTGGTAAGAATCCCTCTTACACTGGGAAGAATGTCATCCAACTAAGAAGCACAAACTGCTTATTGCTCACAGAACCCCTAGGAACTTCTGGAAGAACCCTAGGGTTTGATGGAACCCTGGTTGAGAAGCACTGCCCTAGACACTAAGTCAGAGTCCTGTAATAGATACATATCTCTCACCACATAGGCAAGTTGGGCAGATCACCGCAAACCTTTTTCTTTGGCAGACACCATGTGACAAATGCCATGCCTCCTACTGTCACCACCTCTGTATAACTTCATTTAAAGTGCATTCATTGGATAATGGATTTGTTTATAGGTGGAGATTTGAGGCAGGATAGGTGCTACAAAGGCAAAGAAGTTGAGTCGCCAGTGGAAGAATGTTTACCTTCCCAGGGACATAACTAACCTCCTGAGCAGTAAGCCCGAGTGTGACTTGAGGTAAAAAATCCTGCTGAATGTGATAACCCCGAGCCACACTCGGGATAGCTAAAAAAATTAAAAAATAAAGACTTACCTGGTCCCATTGGCATCCTCTGGGGTCCTGCCGATTAGATCCCATCCTTGGGTCGCGTCCTTTTCGTCTGATCTGTCCCCCGGCAAGTGCGATGTATAATGGGATATATAAAATAATATATATTATATATGCTACTGTACAGTTATAATACAGGTTTCGGGATTTTTGATTTTTTTATGCACCCTTGTTTTAACAGATTTTTGTGTTTTTTTATTTAAAGTTTATTATTAAATTTATTACATTTATTAAATATTGGACATATTTAGGTGAGTTATGCCTAAGAATTACAGGCTTATTTATGTAAAATAAATTTTCATGAAAAACAATCTACCGCTTTTTTACATAAAAATCCGGACAGAAGAACCGCCCAGGAGGTTAATAAAGGAAATAACAGTGGCCTTGTGGTACTTGCTAATAGTTAGGACTAATTTTATATTACTGAAACAGAATGCCAGGTCAAATGGTAATTAATAAAATAAAACAATAACTTTTTAGAACTGTCTCATGTGTCAATGTCTCTAAATATCGTTTACAGTACTTTAATTTGTCTTGTAATATAATCAACTTAAAAACTGATAAACGTGGAACTTTCTCTATAAAACATAGGAAGATTCTAGTAATATTCTGTCTACGAAGCACCTCAGCCTTCCAAGAACAAGCAGCCTCCTCAAATCTCATCACTGTATCAACACAGTAGATAAGAGCCATGTTGTAGTTACACTTCTTTAATTATGTGAATAATTAAAAAGAAGTTGATCATCAATTAGTTAATCAAATAATTAATCCATTTTTGTTTCATACACTTTTTTTTTTCCTAACTAATCAGCAGCGTGGTCTCTCTAATGAGCCTCTCTGGTTGCCTAGCAACCCCTTGCAGCTTAAACAGCCAGCAGCCGGCTGAGGCCTGCACCGAACTGACAGGAAGACGTTTTCTCACGGTGCCTGCATAACCTAACATTGAAATGACATAGCTCAAACTGAGAAGTCAAATTACCTCATTTATTGAATAAATATGATGTTTGTTGTTGGTCCGGAGCGTTCACCTGACATCACCTGCAGCATGTTATATTGTAAATAAACCTATCAGTGTGAAAGACATCAGTTATATGATGTTGTAATGGCAAAGTAGGACATTATTAGGGCCTATGGGGCTGAATGGCTGCACATGATTTTCTCCAATCTATCCTATGCCCCATTGTGACTGGGAAGTAGTTAAAGATCATGAAAGTCTTGTTAGACCCTTCTGGAACTCCATACGTTTGTTGATTCCAAAATAATCACCACATATATAAAGTCCCTTTGGACCCAGAATGTTTTTTTACTCCACTATAATATCAATTATAGTATCAATAAAGCTTTATCAGAAGCTGGTACCCAGGCGTCTGGTCACTGCACTTTCCTGCATTCCCTATTTATAGAAATCCTCCATCCCACCTACAGTGGGTAGAGTTACCGAAATTATACTCAGGGAGGTCCTTACGTCCAACCTGCATAATAACTAGGAAAAATGTACTTCTACCTGGAGCACTTGGATATTGTTCCAAAAATATAGAAGCCACCTGGACCCCATAGTCATACTTAAAGTGGAACTAATTCAATTTAAAAAATCTCACTTACCTTTACTTCTTCAGGTCCCTCGATCCCTCCAGATATGTCAAAGAATGGGTCCGCAGACTCCTGTAAAACTCATTCATCCAGCGGCCATGTTTGTCCATCTCCTTTCTTCTTCTGGCTAAATCACCGGATCTCTCACTGCGCAGGCATGGGATCGAGTGATGTAGCTTGCTGAAAATGGGAAAAAAGAGTTTTTTCCCCATTGTAGGAAGATTCCCGAAATCAGACATATATAGAAGGAGCAGCTGGAAGCCTCCTAGGTTGCGCGACATGGGTATCCCAGAAGGCTCTGCACTCTCATTCTGTCTTTACCACTGTAGTGGAAGTAAAGACGGAAGGGGAGGGTCTTAAATAAAAGAAGACATTTTTACTTTATATGAAAAGGTTATCTACCCTTTTATGTAGAGTACAAATGTTGGCGATAGGTCTGCCAATTATCATGGTTGCCGCTCCTCTCCTTAGATCATTGGCTTATTGCATGGAGTTATAAAGCTTTAGCTCCCCTTTTAGTAAAAACAACAGGATTAGTTTGTCCTGTTTCATATACTCTTTTATTTTTCCATGACTGTGTACATGGACTATTCTGTTTCCAATAAATAAAAATGTTTTAAAAAGATCTTGGAAGTAGCCTGTGACTGCCCTTGGCATGTTGAAGAGTAAGAAAAGGGAACTCTTTATTGGGGATAAGCGAGAATGCCTCTGGCAGTCTCGAAAAAATTTCCTTGAACTTCCAATGGTTTCACAAAATTTTGGCAAACTGATTTTGCAAAACCATCTGAAGATCAAGGAAACTAAAACAGGAGGTTTCCCAGAGCTGAATTCACCTCTGGGAATCCTCTCGTTTGCGAACCCCGGGGCACTAGAGGTTAATTAACCTCTAGTGACCCGAGGATCGCTCACTCCTCTAAATGATTGCAGCCACGGCAAGATGCCCGGCACTAGAGGTTAAATGGGGAGAAGTCTCCCTATTCAAAACCTCCAGTGCTCTCTGACTGGCTGTGTAAAGCTGGCTGCTCATTCATTTAATATTTTTAAAGAGTAGGGATGAGCTGCTCATTCATAGAGAAGCTTTATCCAGGAACACATAGTACAGGACTGCAACAGCAATCAGGACAGTGGAGCTTCTCCACTCTTGTGTTCTTGGATAGAGAAACATAGAGAAGCTTTATCCAGGAACACATAGTACAGGACTGCAACAGCAATCAGGACAGTGGAGCTTCTCCACTCTTGTGTTCTTGGATAGAGAAACTCTATCCAAGAACGCATACAACTACTAAAGGGCTGCAAGAGCATTCAGGGGAGCCGAGCTGACAGCTCCGCTCCCCTGATTGGTCTTGCAGGTCCGGAAAATTTGGCCGAATATTTGGTAAGCGAGAGCAGCCCAATTCGCCAGGAGACCAAATTTATTGAATTTGTTCGCTCATCCCTACTCTTCATATATATCTATTTTGTAACATTTTTTAAATGTTAAATGTCCTTTTCATTCAAAAAAATATTTCACACCTGACATTGACAAACTAAACTTTTCTAGAGAATTTTAAGAGAAAGTAATTAAATTGTTACAACATCCTTCTTAGTGAATTGGGTCTTCTGAAACTGCAAGAATTGCTTGTAAGTAATTATCATAAACTACCTATTTCTGAGAAAAGACTTTTCCTCTAAGATGTTTATCCTCATTTGTATGTTTTTGTGGATTCAGATATATTTACTCATTTACATCACAGAAATCTATTAAATA
>NC_092864.1:18765342-18804005 GCF_032062135.1 Pyxicephalus adspersus | reverse complement strand
TTTTTTTTTTCGTCTATGCTTCATGCATATTGGATATTCACCATTTGTAGGGAGATATTAGGATAGGATATTTGTCATCCTTCTGGTCTTTCCTACTTCTGTGGTCTCATCTACTTCTCATTAGCCTAAGATGAAGTCACAGGAGTGACTTTTGCAAAAGCATTTTGAATGCACCAAGAAGTCTAGGTAGGATGCATTTACATAGCAGACAAACTCCTATCTCTTACAGAGGTTGTCCATGTTTTATAAAAACAAATTGGGATAACATCTTACTTTAGAAGGCTCCTCATTTTCATAGCTGTATTAGAAAATATATTATGCAGAAAAATCCATCCAAGAGGATTGTCTGTTCTATCCCTGTCCAACTTCCCAAAAAGTAAGTAACATATTTATATTTGTTCCTCCTTAAAAATGTAATTTTGAATGTCAAAGTAATTCCTTATTTCTCAGCATTTATAGACTGGTGAAGTTTGTACAGTCTAGGTTGACACTAATGAGAGGATTGAGTTGAGTAAACATTTTTGCCTTTCTACAAGGAACATGAAAATGTGAATCTTCTGATATAGGAAGCTCAATAGGTGTGTTAGGTGTTATACAAGTTCAAGCTGTGAATTGTTCTTTAACCATTGTCCCCTCCAGTATATATAAAACTTTGTGTAATGGGACAACCATGGCAAAATTATTACGGGGTCTTCTTTGTCCTTCTAAGGTTCATCCTCTAGTGATGCAAAATGTTTTGATAGCAACTGGATAGAGGTTTCCAAAGTTTTTATATTTATTTTATGCAAATGCATTTGACAAATACACGTTCTGCCAGTCACTATATAGTCGGACAGCTCTAGGACCACCATGCATATAGGCATGATTACACATGGTCTGCTATGGCATTCCAATATCACGTCATGTGAACAGACAGATGAATATAGAAGCAACAAGTGATCAATGGCTTCAAAACACACCTAATATATAACTCAATATACTCTGTGAAGAGCCTAACCAGGAAATAAAATCATTGATTTTAATTGTCTTGCATCAAATTAGATTTTTTTTTTTTTTTTATAAAGATCACTTGCAACAAATGCCTTTCGTTATTTCCTGTCAATCCTCAACTAGCTTTTTTATAAATCTGTACAACCATAGAGGTACAAGCTATGTTACAAATCCCATCTTGAAAGTTGATCATTTGCCTGCCTAATCTTACCATAAAATTTATTTATTAATGTGAAGTTAGGTTTAAATAAAAATGAATGCCCTTGAGGGCCATCTTTTATTAAACAAGATTTAGTTCGTTTATCTGGCGTCATACATGAAATTCCCAAAAAATCAATATCTACCTTTATGCTCCAAAGAATTGCATTCACAAACCTTTATCTGCCCTCATACTTGATTACTTTCACATATTATTATTATTTGCCCGTAAACCTGATTAAAAACATAATAGTTCATCATGACTTCATACTCCGACTATTCCTCTCATAAATCTGTATCAACCTTTCTGCCTTCATCTGCCTAATATTGTGTAGGTCCCCCTGGTTCCATCAAAATAGTTCAGATCTGTTGAGGCATGGACTCCAGAAGACCTATCAAAGTTTTCTGTGGTATCTGTCATTAGGAGCAGCCCCTTTAAGTCAAACTGCCTTCCCCAGCCGGGCTTCTTCACCTGGGGCATTCTGTTGCCATTGTTTCCCTAGGTTAACAATGCACACACACACAGCCATTCACATCTAAACCAGAAACTATCATTCATCAGACTTTAATCCATTGGTCCATTTCCGGTGTCTGAAGAAGGCATTGAGGGCAGGGATCAGCGTCTTACCTGTCTGCAGTTACTGGCCCCATACTCAGCAAGCTGTGATGTACTGTGGGTTCTCACATCATTCTCTTATCGCCAGCGTAAGGTTTTTCAGCTATTTGTTTTTCAGTAACTCTTCTGTGGAATCACACCCGACAGTTTACCCCCTACCCAATGGTAATCAGTGGGACTTCAGTGCCTATTGCTAGTTCATTGGTTTTCCTTCCATGAACCTAACCACTGAATAGTGGGATCACCCCACAAGACCTACCATTTTTGAGATTCTCGTGACCCAGTCTTTAACAGCTTGACATACTCACTCAGATTCATATGACTGCCTAGGTGCCATTGTCATGATATGATCAATGTTTTGGCTAATCCATTCCTAAACCTAGACTTTCCTTCATGTATGTGCAGTTTACCTAACAAAGGATACATTACAAATCTGCCATATAGCTGTAAAAAAATAGTAAACAATACATCAAATAGTAATTCACCACCAAAAATGGGAATTATTACTTAACTGTGCCTGCAATAGTACACAAGAACGAATATAATGAGTGAATTGACATTACTTTAAAAAACATGCCTGGGTTTCTAATAAGGTTCCCTACTAATATGATTGCATGTTAAAAATGAGTATTTCATCAGATTATTTGTTTATGTAGAATAGAGAGATTTATCTCTAAATATCTCTGCATTTTTCTCGGGTTATCTTAATCACATTTCACACACCATTTCACAAAGCTTGTCCTCGAAGAAGCTACTTTGCCTTTGAAATACGTCAGAAAGTATGGTCTCTACAAAACAATACTCTTTCTTACATCACAATGGATGATCATTGTATTAAATTCATATTGGGATCTAACAGTGAATATTAATATTATCCTTTTATTTATTTTGTGTTTGCATTTATGCATTTTCATCATTGGATCAGACTACCCACATTGAAGACCTATGCTGTTTACCCAAGTTGAGGTATGTGAGACAAGCCTGTTATCAATAGTCAAGTGTATCTTCCAACATATATGTCATGAAGAAATAAAACCTGGTGGTAAAAGACAAAATGTTAGTTTGATTAAAACAACTGCTTTTGCCTCATACTTTAAACTACTTAATAAATCTGCACTCATCAACATAGGGCTACCAGTGGCTGCTAAATTGTTCAAAATAACCTACTGAAATATTTAGGAAATGTATCAGGAAGCGGAAATGCAGGGATCAGGAGTATGTAATCACAGAGTTCAGGAGTCAGGAGTATGTAATGAGTACAGAGGTCAGGAGTATGGTAAAAGTAGAGCATAGGGTTAAAAGTATGTAAAGCAAAGAGTGTACAGGTCAAAAGTATGTTATGCACAGAATGCACCAGTCAGCATTGTGTAATCTGTAGAGGGCAGGGATTAGGAATATAAAACTACAGATTAAAGCAACTAGAAGCATATGACCTATAGCACAGTGTACAGAGTACAATTATACAAAACCCCTGAACTACAGTAGGAGTTATTAAATACTTAAGGATATCGATGTCCATAATAATAATTTATTGTAATGTTTATCTAAGACGGACTAGTAGGGCCCTTTAATTTATTATCACAATCCATTCTATTTATAACTGTTATTATATCATTTTTAAAATTTGCATTATAATAACCAAGGATCATATGGTGATTAACACTATATATACATGTGGTTAACACAATCTATCAAGAATTGATGTACAAGATGTCATTAAAATTGTATAATAAATGTATGTGGGAGGCTTCATCACTTTATATTAACCACATGTACATACCATGGTAATCACCATATGGTGTGTGGTTATTGTGGTGTCTTTTTAAAATAGGAAAAATATAAGGGAACAAACCCCACTCCAGAACAAATGAAAAAAAAATGTACCCACCCCAAATAAAAAAATCACCCCACAGATCTCCTTCCATCAGAAATACAGACCTCTCCCATCCAGACCACTCAGACTTCAAAAATTGATAGGTGTCCTGTGTGCATTGAGTGGTCCTCTGGACTGTGT
Source organism: Pyxicephalus adspersus (assembly GCF_032062135.1). Taxonomy (NCBI): domain Eukaryota; kingdom Metazoa; phylum Chordata; class Amphibia; order Anura; family Pyxicephalidae; genus Pyxicephalus; species Pyxicephalus adspersus. Next base: position 18,800,187 of record NC_092864.1, on the reverse strand, counting down.
CATGTAACAAAACCGAGGAAGAGCCTGGAGGACTCTAAGCCATGTCCTATCATGCTGTGGTCACAAACACAAAGTTCAGACCCCGGACACTTGCCAGGCACTAACAATATCAACACTTTGGGTCATATTTTGAAAAAAATAATGGTAATTTGTTTAAAATATATGCATATGTAAAAGGACAAATAAGACATAAAGTTTGGAAAGGAGTTTTTTTTCATGCATTCAAGTTATTTGAGAATTTATTTGTTGCTTTTTTGGTATTGTTACATATGAATACATTTTGTTGTATACAAAAATGTATTCATATGTATACAGTTTTTATTTAGTCCTTCTCTTTAGTTATTGGATTTACTTTTTTTTTCATGCTCTAGCACTGTTCCTGGCTTTTTACTCTAATTCTTCACACAGATTACATTCTGCCATTTCTTTTCTTTTTCATTTTCTGTAAGCCAAGCCTATTGTTAATACATGACTCCCATGTATGGCCACCATGACAGATTTGTGGGCCTGAGACTAGATACACATTCTTGGCCCTCCTCCCCATGTCTAAAAGTTCCTGCATTGTAAAACTCAAGCTCTTTTGATCAGGGCCCTGTGCAGAAATACCCCCTGTCCCCTTTCCTTGAGGCGGTCCTGACCCCAAGGAGAACATTATTGGGCAGGCTGAGCTTACAGTACTCCAGGGCTGTGTAAATTTCAAGAACAAAATTACACATTTTGCGGCAGGTAACACAGCACCCTTAAATGTGTTTTTAACTATGTATTTATCAAAAGTTTATTTAAAAGAGGCGTTTGGCCGATTTTACGCACTATTTTCCCTAATATTAATGAAGGCAAACCTATCTGTTGAATAGCAAGGAAATCACAACTCGAGTGTATACACAAGGCAACACTAGGCCCTGAAATTTCATTGGGTACCTGACAAAATTGTAAGATTCCACCAAACTTCTATAATAATGTAACTATTTGTGCTTATATATTATCAGACTAATTTGGAAGATGTAAAAAAGTTAATGCTGAAGAAAAATATGACCTTTCCCACTAGGAACAATCATAAATGTATTATTTTTTTTTATTCTCAAGTGCAGTAAAAAATCTTATAACTTGACCCACTGCCAAGGCATCATTAAAGGTACCCTCACATAATATATATTTTTAAACACGACTGAATTTTTTTTTTTTGTATATAAGTTTTTACTAGAATTGGTTCCTAAGGGAAATTGTCACCAAGAAAAGACCACTTGAGCATGTAGCAGTTAACTAATTAGATAAAATAACAGGTTTTCACCCAGTCTGCCCGAGTCCAGATTAGTGTCACAATGCAAGTCTTAATTTATTCTGGGCACAGCTATTTTGAATTATTATCCCCAGTGTCCATGTACAGAACAGTGTCAAGAGCCCCTGAGTCTATGCAATTTTCTCAAAAAAAGTAAATGAGCAAAAAATGCAGATTGTCCTACGCTGATCATTTTTTTTTTTTTTGTTACTTAAGGTTTCTTAACCATGAAACATTCAGGATAATTTGATTTTTGGTTCCAAGAGTTAGAAGCAGATAGAGGTCAACCTGATACAACTGGGTTGGATGCCCAGCACACATTAAAGCTAGCCAGCAAAAACTAAACTACTACTTAAAAAAAAGGTTAAAAACAGCAGTTTTAGAGTTTAGCATGGAACTACACAGATGCATTTCTTAAAATTTTGAATTGTTAGGCATTATAATTAGGATATACACAGTACATTGTACTTTCTGCAATTGATTAGATATTGATTAAAGAACTGCAAAAAGATCAAATGAAGAATATTTATGGTCATATTTACAATACAATTATAGGCTGAATGTCAAACAAAAGTTGATCTTGCATTGATAAGCATTGTTTTTAAATCAATGCTACCTAGTGTGCCAAAAATGATATTTCAATTAAATATAATGGTGAAAATGAATACATAAATATCAAAAAAGTTGATGATACATGTTCAATTGTTGATGTTAATAATAAGGTGGAGGTATGTTGTAGCGTAAAGTTTAATATTTAGGCCAGATATCAAGAAATATCTTGTTTTTTTTCACTGAAAGCCAAGCGTCGATCACTACCTATACCTGGCTTTTAACTCCAAAGAGTATTGGTTCCTATTCACAGGTAATGGATGAAAATCAATGGGATGTTTAACTGGCTGGAGAAAAAACAAAATACATTAAAATGAAACACACTATAACTCTTTCTTCAAAATTGTTTTCAACTTTCCTTAGATGGAGTTTACCACCTACGTTGGGCTGTATTCCCAAACAACCCAACTCTTGGAAGGTTGATCCAATTGCTCTATTTTGTTTTCAAAGCAACCACAAAGTCCTTACATGTCAGCCAGTTAAAAATAATATTTTATCTTTCTCATTTCTAACAAGCAACAATATCATCTCTATCTTAAAACCCTAGGAAATACTTCTCTGATTGTAGATGTTTAGTGAAATCTAATGCCCAAGATAAAGAGATTGTCTAAGAGCCAATTTACCATCAACTCTGCCATGATACATAGATGTTATAATTGGCCAGATCTTGCTAGGAAAACAAATTGCATGATAACACACGTTATTCATGGTAATAAATGTGGTCTATCAGTTTACGAGGATGTTATCTCCCCATGGTCGTTGCCCCAGAGCCTTCCATACAGTAATACACAGCTGCTATGTGCCATATGTGTTTGTACGGCCGCTGTATACTTTTCAACTCAAAAATAATATCAGGCACCAATGATTGTAGCTGGCTTTAGGTAAAAATAGAAGATGACGAGGACATTGCAGAGGTGAAAGGGCACATGGGTCCACTCTGTTGATATACTGTGAGCAGAGGTATTGCTGAAATGGTGTAATTTTTGTCTGATGAGAGGAGCGAGATGTTTGAAATTATAGTGATGAACGCATTAAACATCTATCCATGAAAATTACGATACAGAACTGAAAATCTTGACTGTTCCCCTGAGGGATTTCCAGTATCATGAAAATCTGGCATCTCAGAAAATTTGGTCTGTTGAATTTTTATTGCTGTCTGTGGCTGTAATTACAGTGTTTACTTTGAACGTGTTAGAGTTTTTAAGATACAAAGAAATGACCAGAAGGAAATGATGGTTTTAGGGAATAGGAGTGCCTGAGCAAAATTCATGTCGAGGATCTATGAAATATTATGTAATTTGTACAGTATTTACTAGAAGAGGACAGGCAAGGCTGTAATGGAAAAAAAAAGTCGTCTGAAATTTACAGAAATGGGGGTTATTAGGGACCCTAACTATAACTTTCTGCCTTTATAAATTATAGGCACTTAGAAGCCCATATCTGCACAGACAGTATCTACCTGCCCAATATTACATTTGGTCAATGAGGCAGCCATCATAGCAATCAGCCAATACGAATTCGAGGGAGTGGTATTTAAGGCAAGATCCAACACTACTTGGAAGTGTCAGAGTTTTTCTTATCTGAATAGCCGGGCATACTGCTGAATCTGCAGAATTCCAAGCTGTTGTATTTGCAAGAACCTGCAAGGCCTTTTATTTCTAGTTACAGAATCTCTTTAAATCAAGCAAGCATAATATCCACCCAGTGCCAGAATGTCTCTTAGTAAACGCTTAGTATAGTTGCATGGCCACCAAAGTCTGCTTTTTTTTACTAATTCTTAATGACAGAAAACTACTGTAGACAATGGTGGAAGTCCAACTAAACAGCATGTACCAAGGTGCAGATAGGAACTTCCAATATTTTGTATGGCATTAACCAATCTTCATCTGGCACCAGTGTATCAGGTGATTGGGTTCCATGGTTGTAAAGTTCCAATTAGCCAACCCTCCAATGTCAGCAGCACAGAATTAATACAGGATCTCATCTACTAACCGCACACTACATGCCTTCCATCCACAGAATACTCAGCAGTCGTCATACAAGTGGCAATTTCATCTCATCCAGAAACTATGGACAGGATATGCACTCCTGATAAGCAGCTTGATTACTGATGTTGAAATTAGGTCTACAAATCTTACTCTGCCTCTTTATGTCCATCTACTTTGAAAACCAGTTCAAAAATTTAACATATTTGAAAGTAAATTGTCTTTTTAAAAGTGAACCAATTTAGCAAGGCATTGCAACAGCAAAGATAGATTACTGATGTCACATCAATCAAATTTTTTTTTTTTGGAGTTATTGACCTTGCCTTATTTAATAAAAAAGGGGCACATTAATAAAAGAAAGAAAAGAATTGTAAAACAATAGACTTGCTTATCACAGAAAATATTTAATAGAATTCAGATTGCCATATATTTTAATACTTTAATTTCCTGAGTTAAAGTACATTTAAGATGAAGCTCAACTGGCCCAATTCATCAAAAACAGGCACTCATAGGCTTCTGGCAATTCTTCAAAACAGGATCCTGAGCATTGTGGTAGATCCAAATTCTTGGGCTTTAATAATCAAATGTTGACCACTTAGCAAATATTCTTTTCTGGCTATCTTTGCTGCCTCTTGCACTTAGTTGTTGAAGGTGATGGGCAACCTCGAGAAATTACACATACAAGAAGAAGCCAGCCAGCAAGAAGTTAACCATTTTTGCCAAAAGCAACATTACTCTACAATAATCATCTGTTTAACACATAATATGTCATGTTTTACAGATCCTAATGAAGCTTAAAATAATGGGACAATGTACAAATAAACTCACTTATGATGGCTGTATTTCTACTGATGATATAAATAATTGTGTAGCAGATAGTCGTACAGCATAAAAAACACCTCTTTGCCTTTGCAACCTGTAGACCCATGTCTTCAGTTGCTAATGGTAAATCTGGCCCCAAAATAAGAGCAAACCCAAGAACCAAGCTGTAATTTATCATAGCTTATCAGTCCTTAGATGTGGTGACTGCATTAGTCTTTGTTTCAACAAGTTAAAGTCATATGAAAGTATGTATATCTTTAAATAAATTTCTTATCCTAAAGAATTCCTTGGTTCCCACAGAGCCGTATATTTGCAACTGTATTGGCCTTTGAATCTGCCTCTACTTTGTGCTGGCCCCTCCTCTTGTGCCTTCATGCCCTATGTAGTCCCTGGGGAAGAGTGCACACATTGAAATGGCTACGCTGGGTCTCTATTAAGTGTTAACAAGTGATCGTAGTTCTACTGTAAAGAAAGTCTTATGAAAAGATCTAACCCAACCTTTCTCTACCTTTTTAACATGGGGGAACCCTTAAGATAACTTTATTAATTAATATTTAGAGCTTACAGAACATTATTATGGTGATTAGTAGGAAGAACACCTCTTAAATTGCTGACTAGTTGGAGTAATGGCATTATAGATAGCCAAAATAATCACTGGTGTTGGTTAAACTGACCTAAGAGGCACAAATTGCTCATTGCTCAATGAACCCCTAGGATCCTCTGGAAGAACCCTGGTATTCCATGAAGCCTTGTTTGAGAAACTCTAAACAGATAAAAGAAACACTAAAAATACACAGTAAATGAAATTCACAGTAAATGTATGTACTACATATTTTGTATGTCACTTCGATATAACACTCTAAAGCCAAATTTACCCACCAAACCAATTAAAAAAATGTTGGACCTCCGGTACCTTTGTACTATAGGACCTGATTTAATATAGCTCTCCAAGACTGGAGAAGATAGTCTATCATAGGGGATTCAGGGTGATCTAGCAAACCTGGAATGGATTTTTTAAAATAATCATCCAAGTTCACCCACAGTCTATCTTCTCCAGTCTTGGAGAGCTTTATTAAATCAGGCCCCTAGTGTGCAAGTATGCACAGCAAATTTGTACATCATGACATTTATACCTTGAAAATTGACCCCTTCCAGTGGTCAGCTTCAGTTCCCCTACTTCCGCCTTCCCCAAGACTTTTTCCAGATTTGGAGTTTGATTGGAGGCTGATTGGCTGAGGTAAGGTTATACGAAAAGGTGAAAAAAGTGAAAGTAAAAGAAAATTAAAGGAGGTACCTTATCCAATAACTGGTAAGCTGCAATATATTAACATTTTTGTGGGGGGGGGGGGGGGTAGATGCGCTTTAAGTTTCATGTTTTGTTTTTATATATAGCAGTGAATCTGACATTCCACATTCCAAAACTATTCCACTTACTCTGCCAATTGATAACTAATAGTTGGGCTTTAATTAATAAAAGGTGTTCTTTAGATAATATAATGATTACAAATGCAAAATCCAAAGTACAATCTAAAATATTTATTTGCAGTTAAATACAGGGAAATTAAAATGCCTCTTAGTCAGGTTGTATTCTTTATTTTAAAGGAAGACAAAATAAGAAATGTAAGGCAACATTTCAATTTTCATGAATACATTATTGTATTTGTAGGCAGTAATAGTCTAATAGATTGCTTTAAATTGTATGTTTAATTTTTAGCAGATGTGAAATTTATAATCTTCTCTTTTTGTTCCTCAAACAGCATTCCTTTTTTTCCGCTTCACCCTTTTTGTATTCCTCAATGTATTTTTTTTCTTGTTTATATTGCACTGACAGCACCTCTCCAAGGCACAGATAACGAAGTTTGATACTCGGAAAGCAGACATCCCCCCATGTTGATATTTCATTTAGCTTACCTTGCCGAGTATTTCGACTGTCATGTTAAACAATTATTGGCTGAAGTGGATCCGGCAGGTGTTGGAGTTCTTGCAGGAAGATTTATTGACGCCTGTTTCCAGCATTGAGCTGTCCCTCCCTGTGTTCACAACAATTCACCAGAGCTAATGTGTCTCTATTCAATAGGGCGTGAGAAATCACTGAGGCAAAAAAAAGCCGCAGCCGTCCTCTTAAACTTACACCTAGACTACTTGATGGCAGAGGAAGAAATGAAGCAAGTGTATTTGCAGGCCAACCATTTCCAACTGAAAATGTCCCTATTTTCTTTTAACTTTCATCAGAGTTTTATTCCTGATTTTCATGTATTTTGCTATCAAGTGCAATGAATGCACCAGTTTCGTGTTCTTTAGACATCAAAAAGCAATGGCTAGGGCAATGGCAGCAAACATATTTAAAGGCCCAATTTAAGAAAAGAGTATATTCTTTAATGAAGCTGTATTCATTTTTGTTATTTAATTATGATAATCAGAAATCCCTTGATTAAAGTGGATTTAGAATCCAAAATACAAGGACCACTTCTGTCCTTTTGCCAAATAGCCACCAACAGAGATTCCTAAAATATTTAATTTAGAGGACCCAGATTGGTAGGTTATTAAGTTACTATTATAAAGTAATTATATTGCTTATATTTTACTTATGTAATTATATTACTTTACTACTAGAATTATTATTATTTGTCCAATAAAATTGCTGTATAACAGATTGGGGTCTTTGCCAATTTTGTAAACTTTAGTACAGCCAAGTGAAATGAATTCTTTTTTTTATATTTGCATCTCATACCAGTGTCTCCTCACCATCCAACTTGTCTTAAGTAATTCCTTCCATCCTCCTTGCACTTGCTGTAGTCCGCTATGTGTCTTCACTGTCAATCAAACTTGTTTAATTGCTTAACAGGTTTTGGGAGGGTTGATAGTATCATGGAATAATTTTACATAGATTCAGGTGCTGTATTTGACCCCACCCTCCTCCAACTCCTGGCCCATGTTTTCGGGATTATCTTTATCATCAGAAGCAAGGAGTGTGTTGGTCATCTGCACAACTGCTATTGGTGGCCACTCTTCTACTTTCCTATTAAACTGATGTCACTTTTCAACTTTTCTGGGTTCTAATAGGACCTCACCCCTTGACAGCCAACTGTAAGTATCTACATTATGCAGACAGGAACGTGGACACCCACAAAACTTCCCGGCTCTGTAAGGAATACTTTTTTGTAGATATATATATATATATATATATATATACATTATATCATATTAGATAGCTGTTTGGAAAACAATAAACTCTTCTAGTAGTTCCCTAATTCTGCAACAATAATTCACAATGCTTCTATGACAGTGTAACTGATTACTTGCTGACTCTTTCTCTCTCTCCAACTCATACTCCATATAGAACCATTTAAACTCATTAGCTCTGGGTGTTCTCAATAAGTGAATAACTGAATCAAAGTGTACATGCCACCAGTTTGTACTTACCCGTAACTCTACAAACACTGGCTCCTTGAGCATGGCTAGTTCAGCCACCACACTCCAGTTTTTAACAAAAATCAGTAAAACAATATCTGTGTCCAAATTCATTGTGACTTCCCATACTAACTTATCAGTCAAAACCTTTGCATTTGTTTGAGATATTAGACCTCACCAACTTGAATGTTCTCCTCCCCATAGATCTCATTTTCAAATGCTACACCTAGCACAGTCAGCTATGGCTTGTGTCAACGGGCATTCATTCTCAAAGCAACTAAAACTGACTTGTAAAGAGCCCTAATTTCAACCCTATAAAATATTTATGGAATGAAGGGGGGAGTTAATACAACCTCAAAGGAAAGATAACTTACCTTAATACCCAAGGATTTGAAAAGGGAAGTCCAACAAGCTATAGGTGCACAACATATACATAAATATATAGATATTTATATGGACACATGCAATACAAAATAATATGAAAATATAGTTTATAACAAATAACCCAATTATTCTGCATTTTTATATTATTTAAATAGTAACCCCAATCTGAAAATAGTCATCACAAGACCCAATACTCATATTCACATTCAAAAAAATACAAAGATTTCCATAAAAATATTCCCTATATTTATATAAATGTACTTTTATACCTTCACTTACAACATAACTCTAACAAATTTAAAAAGAAAAGGCAACAAAAGAATATTATATATATACTGTTTTTATATCTACCTTAAACATAAAGATACGCATTTTCTAGCCCATGATAAAAGGGTTAATGTCAGGAAATGACAAAAATGGAATATAAAGCGAAAAAAATAATTGATTTTTTTTCTGTACCTTCAAAATTGTGACCATATTTTCAAGCTGCGCGTGTTCGATATTTATGAGAGTTAGGAGAGCTCTGCACACCAGTTAGGCCTGAGAGAGTAAATTTATGTATTTATTTTGGCTCCTCTTGTCTATAAGATATCGTTTTCCTTTTTTTTATTTTTTTTTATCCCCTGCCATTTTTCTGTGTTACTCTTTTTTGCCAGCAATTGCATTTCCTGCCCGGGGCCATACTGTAAATGAAATGTTACGTGTTTGGTAAACACTTGCAAATGAATAAATGGAGAAATAAATGAAGAAACTCTTCACAGGCTGGACCTGGAGTAACAATCAGTATTTTTAGAGACGTTTTAAATAAAAAACTGAATTTATTTATTTATTTTTCCTTTTTTTTTTTTTTTACTGCAATACGATTATTATGGTAGGGGATCTGTGTATATGGAGGAGGTGCATACACATTAAGAATGGATTCATTTCTTATGTATTATACTAAGTCGCAAGTGGGAAAGAAAAAGCCTAAACCTCTCATATTGTATCTCGTGTGTATTGAAGACCTGGAATTTGTAGCTGTGATAGTATAATAGCAAGTGCCCCCCTTTAAAGCCGCTGTTATTGCACCCCTCGCATGATTTGAAGTCATTTCCATAGCTGATGTTTGGCACTTAGGATTTCCACCCACCGCTTTCATAGAAAAACGGATTTTGGAATTGACTCATAAAACCGGATTTGCAAACTTAATATTTCCACAGAAGACACAATGCCGCTCTCTCTAAATGCAGCTGTCATTACAGGGTTGCTTTGAACTGTTTCTTTTGAAATGGAGCTGCTGTTTTTACTATACCTCATAGCTTTCTAGGAGCATTATGGGAGAATAGCGAAGTGAGGAAGGGAGAGGTATGGATTCATATATAATAACCCCAAAGATCATTCAATCTGGTGGAATGTTGGTCTTCCTGCCTTCACAAATACACCAACAGTATGCTTGTTGTATGAAAACTGGATCCTGGAAAAGGTTTGTTAGATGGTATTGAGGAGATACTAAATGAATATAAGTGCACATTGTTCTCCTTTGTTCTTCTTGTTCACAATTACAGATACCATAAAAAATAAAGCAGAACTGTTCTTCTATTTTAAAAATTTCTAAACGCATTACAGGTGCATCAGAAAAACTAAACTGTACAACTTTGTTTTTAAAACCTTTTGATGTATCTGGAATGTATTTTAGATAATAGGCCTCTTTCAGGTCTATAAGGCCTAAAACCACATGATTGCCAATTCCTAGGCACACCTATATGTATCCGGGAGCAGTTTTTAGAGTCACCTGCAGTGTTTGATGAACACTTTCAGCGTTTAACCCAGAATTTTTTTAAAGCCCATGTATTGTGTCCCAACTCTTTAATAACCACCCAAAAACAGGCGGTAGATATTGAAAAGTGCTGGGTGGTGTGCCCCGCTGAAAGGGGCAAAGAGAACATGTTTGCCTTGAGTTGGGTTTTAAAGACTTCATTGGCATAAGATGTGATCTATATATTCTAGGGTCTCCAGCAATGGACCTGATTTATTAAAACTCTCCATGGCTGGAAAAGATACACTTTCATCAGTAAAGCTGGGTGTTCCTGCAAATCCAAAATTAATCTAGTTCAGGATTGAAAACTTTGCTAACAAAAACATTTAGGAAATCCATTCCAGGTTTACTGGATCACCCAGGTTCACAGATGCAAGCATATCCTCTCCAGCCATGGCTAGCTTTAATAAATCAGGCACAATACTACATTTTGCACAGATAAATCAGGTAGATATTATAAGTTCACTCATTCTAGTCATGAAATTTCTATACTTAGGATGCATTGCTTAATAGTCCGTGAGTTTTTCTTGTGATATTATATGTGCTTCATATTAGCCTTTCCTATGGTACAAGTCCTTAGGTGCCTTAGATCATTTGGGGGTTTCTGTGACTGCCAGCTATCAACTGGGGAATCCTTAAGGGGCTGTCCTGTTTATGTACATTTAACCATTGTTTCATTTATTTATACACCCTGAACCCATAGATGTTTTCCACTTTATACTCTACTTACTTACCTATCCCCCGAAGAAGCAGAACATCTGTGAAATGTGTTGGAACACACTTAGGATAATTCTATGCAATATGATTATTTGATATATGATTATTTTTTTTTTCTTCCCACCATTGTTCTTATGATTAAAAAATTATTTTTCGTGGTTGGTTATATCATAAAATTGTTAAATTAATGTCTACTGGTTATCCTGACAGTGTCAGCTGCCAAGTGGAATCATTTATTAATAACCCTCCTGTGAAGTATTTTTTTTCAATTTTAATTTTAGGGATCAAGGCAATTCCCCTTTGAGGTCTTCTCCTTTTTGGCTTACGAAGGTTTACCTAATTGATTTCATTTGACATCCTTTGAGCTTTCCTAAAATTACAGAATGACCAAAAGAAGAAGAAAGGTATCAAGTAATCCACATTAATGCACCCTACTGAGAAATGTGGTAGAATTTCAAAAGCATAAAAATGTGGCAAACAACGAATAGGAGAGACAGAGGGCGATGCCAAAAGATACAGCTTGATACCACATGGGCAACTAATATGGGTCAAAATCTACTAACAAACTAACATATTTGAACTTTCAGGTGTTACTGTACCTGTGTACAGGGTATAACTCAGAGTATCCTAATTCACAGGGGGGTGATTTACTTAAGGAATAGAGACTGTTCACATAGCAATGGTAATTATCTCCTCCAAGGAGTATTTCACTTGGTAAATGAGAGGAAGTCACTGACTTGGTTGGCTATTATCCAAATTATCTCTGCGTCTGTGAAGGTACTCATTTATCCAGGTCATTCTATATCTAGAAGTAGTCGCATTCAACTGGATTTGGTCTTGTAATGTTGAAGACATTTCACAACTTTCCAATTTGCTTCATGAGTTCACAAACTCATTAATCAGCTTGGAAAATTATGAAGCATCTTTACCATTACAAGAAGAAGTCTATTGTCTTGTATATTATATGAGAAAAAAGCAGGCCAGCTGTAAGTGTGTTACTACTGCTAGATAATTATCACCACATTCGTTAAGCTAAGTGAATTTTTCACCCTGGTAAGTGAACAGCCTAATCTGCTTTGGTAAATCAGTCCCACTGAATGAATATACATTGCATTAAAGATTATAGATAGTTTGTTCCTCATTTTTTTTATTCTTGGTTGACTTCAAATTTTCAATCACATAAAAAGCAAATTCTAGTTCTTTTGTTCAAGTGCAGATAAAATAAACAGGAATTTCCTTTTCACATTCAATAATTAAAGTAAAACATTTAATTTATTATAAGGATTCCCAAATCCTTTAGTAAATCTGTATCACAGCCTAGAGTGTTCCAGAGTTTCAGGGCAATTCCTGAACTTACACAAGCTGAACAAAGTTATTCCTACAAGACAGCCCCTCAATACTTTAATGCAATCATTTATTTGTTCCCATATGAGAGAAACATCAAAACATAATCAGACTACTGACGTTTTAATGGACAGATCAGATTTTGGCACAGTGCTTCCAAACCATAAACACATCATATGACTCTCAGGCTTTGAGTGGTAAAATCCCTAATTAACACAGTTTATAGTAATAACAATAGATTACTAAGTAACAACATAACTGGTTGTTTATATGCAAAATCAATTACACAAACTAATCAAGACGTCCATTAAGGATGCTATTCCCTTCTCGAGAAAATCAGCAACCAATGTATTTTTTATTCACTTAATCCTGCCAGAATTTTTATTTTAAACAATGATATATAGTAATTATTTATTTTTTATCAAACTTACTACATGTGGTTTGTTGCTCCATGTTTAATTTGTGGTTTTTAAATTAAAGGGAAATGTTTATTGTCAACCACCTCAGTCTAGGTCTCAACCAAGGTTCCTCCAGAAGTTGCTGGAGGTTGCTTGGTCTGTGGATGATTGATGGTAAATGTGATGATGTGCTGCATAGTTCTGGGGCCAAGGCCACTTGGCCACCTGCGTGTCACCAATAAGTAGTATATGGGGAAGGCATTCTAGCCTCAACTGTAAGGGGGCATGTTTCCCCTAGCCACAAATGAAAGAAGCTTTATTTTTCTACTGACTCCCAAAAAATGGGTTTCAGCACAGGTTCCCCAAGACAAACATCAATTCAAGGGGTCTTCATGGTTATTAAGATTGAATAAAGCTGGTCAAGGTTATAGTGTGTCAATAGTAATAGCCACCCATTTACCCATAGGCTTACACCTCAATTGGAGATAATACCATTATTTGCCAACTGGGTTTCTTGACTAGGTGTATCTATGCTACCAACTATCTACAACCAGCTGCTAGATTTCTGTGACATATAGTGGAGAATGATTAGTTCCAAGACTTTCAATCCAGTGTGGAAAACAATGGAGGAAGTGTAAAGGTAAATGTAAAGAAACAACCATTCAAACAGAAAAGAATGCTTCTTGCAAATGAAATGTCCCCTGCCCCTTTTTTGCAATAAATATCTGCATAATTACACATTTCTAAAGTGGAACCGCTTTAAAGTGTACATTAGTCCAAAAAATATCAACAATACATATACTTTTATTATGATGAAAGTACAAAAAAATACCTAAAAGAATGGGTAATAAATACAAATAACAATGTATAGTTGCTGATTTGTAAGTGTCAAGTGTACTGTTATTCCTAATAGTGTAGTCCTACCTGGAGCCCCAAGGTACCATTTGTCTCCAATCAGTTACCAGTCCTTGCATAAGAATCTTAACATTTTTAACATGTACAGAAAACAATATTACATGATAGAAAATAAAGGATTTCTGACCAATGGTTAATAAAACATTACAGGTTTGCCACAACCCAAAAAAGTTTTCCAGCTTCTTCAGTAGAGTAGTCTATTGAATTTGAAATCCCTGGCTTACTGATATACTCCCCTGAAAAAGCTGGAAAACTGCCTGTGAAACGCGTTGGATCTCCATATATCAGTCAACAAAGCACTAGTAGTAAACAATGTTCAATTACTGATGTCATGTAGACGTATGTTTTCATATTCTGTTGGTAACGTTATAATAAAGATTTTTTACGTTTTTTTAAGTTTTAAGTATACCCTTTCCACTAAAATCCCTTTCTTTCAATCTCACAAGTAACTGCATATTACACAGTACAGAAAACACCTATTAATGTCATGTTTGTAAATAAAATAAGAATCTCCAGTAAAAAAATGTAGAGCAATCTAATATGGAGCAGCACGGTGGCCTTTTCAGCGCTGGGTCCCAGGTTCGAATCTCGGCCAGGACAATATTTGCATGGAGTTTGCAGGTTCTTCCCTTGTTTGCAAGGGTTTCGTCCTGATACTCTGGTTTCATCCCATGTTACAAAAACAGGCAGATAGGTTAATTGGTTTCTCCCCAAAAAATTACCCTTAGTTTGTATAAAAGACATATGATTATGATAGGGGCATCAGATTGTAAGCCCTTTTGAGGCACACCTAGTGACATGACTATGGACTTTTTTAAAGTGGTGCGTAATATGTTGGCACTATATAAATACTGTGTATTGATAATAATTTGATTACCATCGTTTTTTCTTTAGGTATTGTTAATGAATGAGCATAGCCATCCTGGGACTGAAATGTGTTGTTCTCATGCTAACAAGGTGAAAATATAGATAAAAATAGCCTTAAAAAAAGAGAAATGTCCTTAGATGCGGTGTACTTACCAGGTCCTTGGATTGGTGGTGGCACTAGAAAACGAATGTCCCCACGACACCTAAGGACTGGTAAGTACAATCTAAAAAAATAGGGTGTTTCGAAAAGATAAAATGTAAATAATCCCTGACTAAAAGTTAGAGAGTAAAAAAATAAAAGCAATTAAGTAAAGCAAAATAAAATGTAATGTATTGCTGTCTTGTATCCTATTAGGTGATCCACATGATCATTCAACTAGCTCATATTAATGAAAAAGAAATCTATAAAAATGTATGTGTACTGAATCCTTACCTGGTCAACTGAAGTTGGAAGTAGGGAAATATAAAAGGCAAAACAAAACTTCTGTATATTTGGACATTGCCCACGTTTTAGTGATCCAATACAGATTTGAGTGTAAAAAAAAACTGAAAAAAGTTTTAAAAAAAGTATTTTAATTTTAGCAGCCACTCTACACCACTTCAGCATGGCAACATTTTCCAGGGAAATATTTTATCCTCACTTCTCTTGTTGCTAAATACTGCGAACAGGCAACACATTGAGAACCAAATCAAAAATAGGAGCTTAGTAAAATTTAATTTAGGGATATTGAATTTAATATTTTACCAGCAGCAATAAATTGTGTAAATTTAAATCTAAAATTTTGTGACAAAAATAGATAGGTACTTTTACAAATGAATGCAGCCCTATATTCATGTATTTATTGTTTTACAATTTGAATTTTTAATTAAATGTTTACCATTTTTCATTATTTATTTTTACAGCAGTGTAAGTACAATATTTTTTTTGGTATTAGACTCGAATAATAATTTTTACAGCAAAGCCGGACTGCGAGTTGGAGGGGTACAACTGGAAGCTAATTTGGTGGGTTGCCTGCAAATAAATTGATGCAATGAGCCTTATTTATTAAAGCTCCCAAAGACTGGAGAAGATTGACTATCATGGGAGAACAGCAAATTAGCTTTAGCAAATAAGAACCATTGCTGATGATGATGACTAAAGATTTTAAGACACTGATTTTAAGGTTTCTGATGGGAAATGGATAGACCAAATGTGTGTGAAAATGATGATTGAAAGTATGCAAAATGAAATGAGTGACCTAAAAATCATTTGATATTAGTTGGCCAATATTTTAATTCTGGATCAGATCTATTTCATGTTTGCTGAATCACCCAGATTACCCCATTATAGTCTATCTTCCCCAGTCTTGGATAGCTTTGATGAATCAGATCCAATGACTAAAGGAGAAAATAGAGGTTGACCTCAATACTGTGCTGTTGATCCTTCACTGACCAGTAAGTAGGCTGTGCGAAGAAAGATGACACCACTGCGTTCCTTAATTGCAGTAGTATTATTCACAGGACTTTGTTGTCTGGCAAGGCGATAAATGTTGGGACTGTATTTTCAAAAATACAAATACTTTTTTAAATAAACCAGCTCCCATTTATGTATTTCATGCATGCATAGAACTCAAAACCAAAATGTTGTACAAATTAAGAATTCACAATACAGTCAACATTTTTTTACGTAAAGTTAAAGGCACCTGTTATGAAATAAACATGGGATGTATATTATACTAACACGCTCATTTATCTAAAAGTAAATTGTAAGCTGTGGTCCCCCATATATCATGAGATCGTGAGAGCTGCTGATTTGGAAAATTAGTCCAATTTGTTCTTTATTTAACTCATTTAAGACACTGACATCAATTGTACCATTGTTGTTTCTCAGATCCATTGCTATTGAATAGGACAGGCACTCAATAATAATGTAATTAGTCTCTAACCAGTGTATTATCCGCTCTAGCCTGTCTACCAATCCAAGGAAATTTTTTTGCTTACGGTAAACAAACGTAATTTTTTTTTAGCCCATTTGAATTCATTCATTTTTCCAGCAGCCGAGGTGGAATGCATGTTTATGTTGTGTCCTTGTTGTCTATCTTTTTCTCTGCTCAGTGAATTGCATGGCATAACTCGAATTGAAGCAGTACATCTCTTTAAACAATGCCTGCCTTATTCCATTTGTAATGGAGTTGGAGTGAGAAAATGTAATTGTGTGTTAAACACGAGGCAGCCATACATGAAGATAAGCAGAGCAGACTGACTGGATATGGTAATCCGCGGACCGAAATGCAAAATCTGGGGATAGTCCTGTGATGAATGATTTCTGGTGATAACACAAAGTAGAATAATAAAAAAAAAATAGTTTATTAATTTGAATTGTTATGCATCGCTGAGCAACTATTACCGAAGAAAAAGACTACAAACACTAACTTTGCTTATGAAGTTATTCAGAATTTTATGCAATTAAAGAAAATGACTTCCAAAATGAGTCCAAAAAGAACGCTGAGCAAATATTATAACATATATAAAAAAAAAGGTTGCCAGGCCTCATTCATAGATACTAAATAATAATAGCTAAATAATTGCTAAACATATATACAGACATGTAAAAAGCATGCACACGTCAGGAAAAATTGACTTTTTCAGAATATAGGTAAACATTGGCTATAGATAAAGTATTATATTTGATAAAAAAATACAAATTTGCTATTTCAATCATTTATTCAGCAAAAATTTAATAGAATACTGTGGGAAAAAGTAGGTACGTAGGGGTCATAAACTGGTATCGTTTTTTTTTTAACAGAAGTTACTTCCCATAGTTGTTTTTCACTCCCTACCAGTGACTCACTTTAATTTTTGACCGTTCGAATTTCCTTCAGTTACAGGGTTATGACTAAGACTCCCATGAAATGCCTGTTTCAAACTTCCCCACAACATTTCAATGGGATTCAAATCAAGGCCTTATTGGACCAGTCAATAGCCCTCCATTTCTATTTATTAGGCTATACCTTGGTGATTTACAAGGTCGGTTTTAGATTATTATTGTGTTGGAATCCATTTTTACCTCGACTTTTGGACTTTTTGGACTTTTTGGAACAAATAATTTTGGATTTTAATAAATTAGTTCAAATAATTTTTTTAAAAATGTTTTAGATTTGTATATACTTTATGTATGAATGCTGGAAATATATCTAAATGTAATTAATGGAATTTATTTATTTTTCCTGCTTGAATATCAATTTAAAATCACATTGGATAAAAAAATAGAAATTTCTAGGGTGAAAGAGCACTAAATGTTAACGGGACTTTAAAGGCCACTCACTATACATATAATAAAATCCACGTTATTATAAACAATAAAATTGTACGAAAGCAACAAAATCCAGTAAAACATAGGACATGCCAGCGGATCTCCTATTTGGGTGTCCTACAAGATTTTATTACATAAGAAAAACTTCTAACTGTAAGTCTCCAGGGGCGGGCTGACTGGGGAAAGCAGTGGGATTATATTTAAGATCTTTCTCTACAATTAAGTATTATTTTATTGGAATTTGGTTGAAATCCTTAAAACATTGATCATCTGTACCCAGTTTGTGACGCCCCTGTGATATAATATGTAAGGTAATGCTATGAAAGGTAATAGAAAGGGGGTATTAACTTTATAACACCCGGCTCTTGTTGTTTTCAAAACTATTTGCTTTGGAAAAACAGCGGTTTGACATAACATACTTGATATTGACATTCACTGGTGAAACTGAATAAGGTCTGCTGGGTATATAGTCTATACCTATGTATACTTCTGGGCACATTATCTCAGGTAAATTGCATATGTATCTGTGATTCTATACAATTATAATGCTGGTGATTTAGTAAAGCACCATGTTATGTATTGGTGGGTTTGTGTTGGGTGTCTAGTTTTCACCCCTTAATGGTGAATAACAAACTATGAATAGGGTTGCTGCAATGAAACTGTATTTATTATATTATTAGGTATACCAGCTATATACCAGATTATACAATACAATATTAGTTGGTGCTCTTTAACCCCGGAACTTTCTATGTCTATTTGGGATGTGGCCAGTTTAAAATTAAACATGTTGGATGTTACTGTTTGTTTGTTAAAAAAATAGATGCTTTCCAATAAATTTGGAAATTACATCTGTGTTTTATCATTTTGCAGTTCTAAATTTACCAAAATCTAAAACAAAATTTAGCACTGGTGACTTTTACTCTTTGAATTTTATTCATATACAATAAATAAATAAAGAACATGAAAAGTGGGACCCTGATAAAAGCCAAAACTGAAATGCAGACCCAAGAACCCAGGCACGGATATCTCACTAACAGGGTTTTATTATGTCTTCCCCAAAAACTCACCCAACTTTTATCCAAAATTTACACATTTTTCACTTTGTATTCAATTAAAAAATATTTAAATCAACTTTTACTCATGATTGATACATTTTATAGTTGATTCCAATGTGACATTTGTGTGCAATTTGTGTAAATTCTGGGTAAATTGTTGGAGAAGACATTTAGAAAGAGACTCCATAGAGATTTAAGAAAATGTATGATAACTCCAAACCCAAATTATGTACAGGTAGTCACCGAATTAAGGACATCCGACATATGGATGACTCCTAAATACAAACAGGGCTTTCCTGCTTGTTGGTGTGCTGGACAGAGGCTTGATTGTTGTTCTGCAACCTCTTGTAACTCTTTAATGAGCAAGACAAACTCTACAATTGTTTTTTTTTTTTGGATATTAAAGCACAGCTTGATCCAGAAGCTAATGAATGTCTAGGCTTCATAACGTTTTTTGTTTTTGCTTTGTTTTTTTGTATTGGGATTAACTCACAGTGGGGGTTTTATACAGTAACTGACACTATGTTGTCTAATAATATGTTGAGACAAACATCTGTCCGAATTGCATTTAAAATATTGCACCTGACTTACATACAAATTCAACTTAAGAGCAAACCTACATCTCGTATGTAACCTGGGGACTACCTGTTTTTTTATTTTTGGTGAAATGTTGCTCAGGGAATATGTTACAGAATGAAGATGTAAAAAAAATACCTAAAGGGGTTTCCCCTTTGGTTATTGGTCAGTATCACCTTCCCCCCTCCACTTCCAGCCCAATCCCTTTTGATCAGCTTACCTAAACTTTGGAAGCCTTAGTGTTTTTGAAATATTAGCCTGATTTTATTTTGTCTGTTGAAGAAAAAAAGAGAAACTCTAAACAGGATAATAATCACATATATTTAGTGAAAACAGTATTTTATTCATTTAAATATCTGATTAGCTCATCTGGGACCAGGGAGAATTTCCACTCTCTATTTGCCTTGTGAATCTTTGCAAATGAGTCTGTTACTAGCAAAGCAGTAACAGTTCTTGTGTTAGAGGAAATATAAAGTGTCACAATATTTGTGTGCTGCAACAAACACTGGGGACCAGCAATCATTACAATAATTCACAGAGGAAAAACTACATACACTATAAAAAATAATCTATAAGGAGAGTAACATAAACAGATGAGCAATCTGTTTTGCCCATTTAGTTTATGTGATCCCGTAAATAGGGCTGGACTCACCTTTTATTTATTCAATTTTCTTAGTTAAACAAATATATGAGCAAGAATTTAAAAAGCAAGACTTTGCTATAAACTGTAAGGGATGAATTGATCCACAGTGCCTGCAGCTCTGGAGGTTAGCAGTGGCTCGATACACAGTATATTTGCAGATTGTTAAGAATACGTAAGTATTTGAATGTCTACAGCTTCTAAGACAGTCCTTTTGTCAATTCAGGGCACCTGTGGAAAAAAAAGGAGGGGGAATGGCAAAAGTTGGTGTAAGTGGGTCAGGAAAGTGAGCTTTTTTTTGTCACTTGACCCTACATTTGTTTCTTCAAAGTAAATCTTTGGCAACATTTATATATTCTTAATGAGCAAACGAGTTTGTGGGGTTTATAACAATTTTAATGACCTTTGTAGCTGCAGGCCCTGTGTAAAAAACCATTAAAAACTTTTAGAGCAGAAATTACCTTCAATTTTTTCTTTCAGCAGCTTAGCTCACCCCTTCTTTCAGCAGTGACAAGCAGGCCTTCTCACCACCCAGACAAGCATAAAGACCTTCCAACCTTCTAATCTCTCATTTAAACACATAGCAAAGAGTAAAGTAGAGAAACAAAAGAAAGAAGTTTTGGCTCCAAGTTTGTTTTAGTTTAAACGTTAATTATGTATTGATACATAAAAGTTTTCATACATAATTATCAAAGAAAGTACATTTAGGCATATATCCAGTCTAGTTAAAACCACACTTAAATGAAATAAATATTACAGACATAAACTTCTCTCCGTGATTTGAATTGATAACCGTGAGAGTCTTAAATAAACCCGACACATTTCGCCTCAAAGGGCTTCCTTAGGGGAGTGCAATCTTTTAAAGACTTTACGGTCTGTATGCAGGTATAACATATATAAAGAAAATACCAAACTAAAAAGTATACAAATATGTTAAAGTTATGGCATTTTCACCACATGACAAAATTATCAGGTGTAGGACATATGAACAGCAGAATCAATATCAATTACAGAAGGTATACATAAATGTTAATATTATGGCATTATCACCAATATTCATAAACATTACGTTCAAATATTTGTGTACAGTTGAATAGTGTTACATAAAATATGTAGTAAATTCAATAGTATCTATAGTTTATGGGAATCTATAGTGGGTATTTCTAAATACTGTTCAATCACATGACTTATTTATAAGGTAAATTTACAACAAATAAACCTGGAGCCAAAACCTCCTTGTTTTGCTTCTCTTCTTTACTATTTACTTATACTAAAGGACGTATCTCTGTGACATTATACTCTTTCGGAGGAATATCAACCATCATTTTCCCTCTGCCTTAAACACATTGCATAGACTCTGAGAGCAGGGTTAGCTAATATACCCTAGGCTATGTTTTGAACAACTTTAGTGCTTTTGCTGGGAAACTTCAGGATGAATTGTTCCCAAGTACCTACAGCTACATGAATAAATGAAAACTTATTTTTAAGATCATTTACTGCTTGTTATTTAGTTCTTTTGTATTAGTTCTTACTTGATTGTCCATAACATGTTACCAGTTCACATTGAGTGTTTAGACATTCTGATATGTTTATGTCAGCTTGTACTCCTCAGGTTCAATATATATATTGGATTCCTGATGGAAGAATACCAGCTTGTAGGCATAGTTGGTAGCTTGTTTGGGTGAGAACAATATTTTTTAAATGTGATTTATAAAGTCAGTCCTAAAACCAGTGGCTTACAATCATTAGTTATCATTTCCAGCAACAATAGGAATGAATTAACATGATTAAGACAATGCTGTCTCCTAGGAAGAGGAAAGTGGGGAATACCAATGGGAGGCTCCCAACTGCATCCTACTCATTCAGAAATAGCATTACTCACTCCCAATGGTCATTTAGTGATCCTGGAGGATGGTTTACTAGATTTTTACCAAAGACAACCAGATTAATTGTTTTAGGCAATAAAAACCTTCTGTACATAGATTTACTTGCCATGGTCAAACATGCCAAAATCTGCCACCTCTTCCAGTTGTAATTCCAATTTCATTTGCTTTATCAGTGTGATTTTCTCTTTTAAATGATCTCATGTTTTATTCATGTTGTGATTGTCCTCTTAGATATAGCCATACTGCCGTGATCTCAGGATTGTTAGTTTTTGTAATTTGTTAATCTGTCTTTTCTTTATCCTTTATTTGGAAAGATCACACCATGTAACTGATGCTATGATGGAGGCCCTGGAAAGCCACCTTCATTGTGGACCTTGCTGAACTATTCAAAATACAAATCAGGTTATTTTAGTTGTTATGATTATTTATGTTCCTAATTAATCCCTTTGCTATTAGTCAGATCTAGCTTTCCGTCTGGTTGTGTCCTGAATAGGCTGGATCGTTGTTCAGGTCGTAGTAGTCAGCTCCGAGCTCAGGGGAGCAGAGGCATCTGATGCCTGTAATACCCAAGATCCATTAACAGGCCAGAAATCTAAAGGATATGCAGGTGGCATTATCTTTCTCTGGCATTTGCTGGCCAATTTTCAAAGCCTTCATACCCACTGAGTCATGTTTAATTTGTTTTCCTGCACTCACAATAGCCTGATTGTATTGAAACTGATGTAGATCTTGGCATTTTGCTGGCTGTTTGAACCATGGTCGCATTTAGTGTCTGCATTGCCATTTTCCACTGGGAAAGAAGCCTTTGTCAGTCTTTGTTTGCATACCTTTGTTTGAGGTTTATTTGACACATGACAAGTGTGCAGCAATTATGATTTTTTTTCTAGGCCTTTTTTATCCTACAGTGAATATAGTCCAATAAAACATCTAATGCTTGTATTCACTAATAAATAATACAGCCTAAATAATTCTAATCACCTTGGTTGACCATAGCTTATTTTATCTAATACATGTTCTTCTATTAGAATTGGCTACCAGTAAAGTTATCATAATGAGCATTCCAAGTTTCTTATTGGCTACAGATAACTTTATATATAACTTGATACTGGCAATGCAGTGGCACCACCAGTAACACAGCTATTTGATTTGTGATTTGTGTTATAAATACCAGGCATGTGTATAGAGCGGAAAGGTCAAAATGACCCTTCCAGCCTGTTTGTATAGTCTAATAGGCATCTTAGAACAATATGCATGGGCATCAAGCATTATTTCAATAAATACAACTCCTACGTTAACACTGGTAAAGCAAGCAAGCAGGCCGATGCTCAAAAAAGCACCACTATCTGAAAATTGAATTTGCCCACATAGCTTTGAGAAAGGAACCTCATATTTCATAGTGTTTTAAAAGTAATATTCTGTATTCCAGGGCGTTGAAATAGGGCACTACATTGACTTGAGAAGAAATAAAAAGCAATCTCTCGGTGGAAAAGTGGTGTTTTCAATTCATGTCCTGTATCACTCTTGTCTGATGACCACTAACAGTGTAATTGAACTGAATTGTCCGTTTTACAAGCTCCGAGATGTGTATTGTAGAAAGGCAGTGCGGGAAGGGATTAGATACATCGATCCTGGTGGAAATCGGTGAGTGTTCAGAATCATCTTTATGGTGCCTTGTGGTTTTAGATAAGTAATAAAAAGCAAGGGAAGAGAGTATAAAAAGTATGGTTAGAGGTAAGGTTGCCCTTGTTTCTTGTAGGTATAGAAAGCTTTATCTATTTTGAGAATATTTTGTTGGGACCAACCTTGTACCATTTTCATTAAGGCACACAGGGCCAGTGTTCCAATTTGTTGGTGGCTGTCAAGGGAGGTTTAGGAGTATGTAAAGCCAAACGTTTTTTCTTTTTAGATTTGGGTAATGGATATAATCCCTGTACATTGGTAGAACAGATGAAGGAACAAGTCCGGTTGAATGTGACTAAGCTATGATACCACTTTTCCTTTTTTTGGTAACTCAAACCATTGGGAAGATTGCTCTTCATTTCCTGTCCTGTAGAACACAAAATAATTGAAAAGGAATTCTTTAAATAATGTGGAGAATCCTCTCACTTGAGCTAGTGCCAATTTTGGAAAATTGTCTCTTTATCATTGTTCCATGAAAAAAGTCATCAGCTTGAAAAGGAGCTATATGTAGCTTAATATTCAATGCCATTTATTGGTTTGAAGACTTTATTTAGGCTGCTGTCTTATAATTTAAATTGTTGCATTTTGAAGCCTCTACTGTTTAAACTGCTTTTAGAAATTTGGACCTGGTGGAAATCCCAATGAATGTGTGAATTTTGTTTCCATTGCACAAGGTATTTTTGAGTTGTTTGTTGTGCATTTTTTCCAATATATAATAATTTAAAAGTGACTGAGGTTCTAATCATTCCCCATTCTATCCAAAATAAAACAACATTTTCAGCTTTATTTCTGAGAAGAAAAAGGGATGTTTGGACCAGAGCAAAGCAGAAGAAACAGTTTAAATTGTTTATACTAATCTTACATGATAATAAAATGTTCAATGAAGACAGTGTTATTTTTTTTTTAATCCAAATGGGGTTTTGTTAAATATTGGCCCTCTTCCAAATTTTTATCGTTATCTGTTTCAGTAGTGGGGAGATTCAACCTTCTTGTTTGTCCTGATGAGTTCTCCCTTGATTTTTTTCACCTTACTAAATTGTTCGCATTCTCACTTTTTAAGATATTTATTACTGATTAAAAACAATAGATGACAACATTACCAATTGTAGCAGCTTGTGGGGTAACTGTAGCGTCCAGTCAGAAAATGATCGCTATAAATGATTACTGTACTGGCTGTTTAATGCCTATGGCTAATGCATGCCAAGATCACATTTAATTATCAGAAAAATGTCACTTGCTTCAATGATAGTGCATTTCTTTTAACACTCCTTCTTCTCACCTAATGAATTCTCCTAAAGGTGTTGAAATTGTAAGTATAAAAGTGCAACATTCTCTAGTGTAGGGCAGGCACAAAAAAATAAAACAGATGCATTAGTCCTGTCACTTCGGTCCTTCTGCCATGTTGTGTAATGATGCAATTACATTTAGTGAGGCCAAGGGCTGTCATTACATTTTCTGGGACCAAGGCTAGGTCTCATTTATGTATCCTTCTTGGTTGCTTCATATTTGAACTTCTGTCAGCTTAAAAAAACGCCTGTGCACCTTCCCAGCTTCTTTAAATTTAGGCTCTTCTGTTTTTCTGCCTAGATAGAATGCACTAGAGGGGGATATCTACTTTATTCTTCAGTTCTGGTCCTATCCCAGAATATAGTTGGGTCCTCAGCTTTATCACAAACCCTAAGGACTAGGTGGTCCGGAATTGTACATAAAGACGTCAGGGAAAAAGAAAGATGAAAAAGAGGAGAAGCTTTGTGGGACTGGACTACGTGGTCCTGTATTGTACATGATGAGCTCAAGGAAATGAAAGATGAGGAAGAGGAGAGGCTTTTTGGGAATGCTCTAGCTGGTCCTGTTTTGTACATGAAAACGTCAAGGAAAAGGAAGATGAAGAAGAGGAGAAGCTTTCTGGGACTGGTCTATGTGCTCCTGCATTGTACATGAGGATGTAAGGAAAAAGAAGACGAAAAAGAGGGGATGCTTAGTGAGGCTGGTCTAGCTTGTCCTGCACTGTACATGAAGACATCAAGGAAAAGGAAGACAAAGAAGAAGGAGGCTTGTAGGACTGGTCTATGTGGTCCTGCATTGTACATGATGATGTCAAGAAAAAAAGAAAGATGAAGAAGAATAGAGGCTTTGTGGGACTGGTCTATGTAGTCCTATGTTGTACATGAAGACGTTGAGGAAAATAAAGATGAAGAAGAGTAGAGGCTTTGGAAGACTGGTCTACGTGGTCCTGCCTTGTACATAAAGAGGTTGAGGAACAGGAGGACGTAAAAGAGATAAAGAGGTGAGGCTTCATGAGACTGGTCTATGTAGTCCTGCATTGTACATGAAAAAGTCGAGAAAAAGGAAGACAAAGAAGAAGAGAGGCTTTCTGGGACTGGTCTATGTGCTCCTGCATTGTATCATCATTGTTGATGAAGACATCAAGGAAAAGGAAGACGAAGACAAGAGGCTTTGTGGTACTGGTCTACGGTAAATTGTCTATCTGCTCCTGTATTGTACATGAAGATGTCAAGGAGAAAGAAGATGAGGAAGAAAATAGGCTTTGTGGGACTGGTCTTCAAAACTGGAACCAGTGACCAAAAAGCCTGTGGGTCTGTATATTAGGAATAAATAATTCTTCATATAAAACCTATGGATATGTAATGTGACAAGTTTCCTTATCCTCCCAGTGTATTTTCCCATTCATGCGATTGGATGGGGCTTTGTTGGCTTCAGAGTTCCAACATAAGTGAAGTCTAAAGCATATTTACAAAGCACACAACAATACTTTTCACATTTACAACGGTTGTTTATTAGAAAAGCATTTTGGAGATAGTTAGGCTTTACTGCTCAAATATAAATTAGCTAAAAATATTGATAATGAACGTGTAAGACACTATGTTGATGCTTACTAGTAGGCCTACGAGTTTCTGTTAGGTCTCTGTGAGCCTTTAAATGGCTCTGAGAAAGTTCACCAGCACCACAACATCATAGGTCTATCTTTGACTCAATTTTGTTTTAGGGTTGAAAAGCCTTGTGTGTGGCCAAGCCAAATAATTACCTCTACTTATTATGGACAGAAAGGTCCTTCTCACTAGTAAACCTGAAGTCAACAAAAGACCTATGCTACCATGATAGCAGTCTGTCATCTAAGGGGAACATCTTGCTACATACCAGACTACCACATCTTACAGAGATCGGTCCATATACTTTCATAAATGGACATAATTAAATAAGTGCTATAAGTAATTTACACTCTTGCGCTGGTCACAAAGTCTACTTTGTACAAAAAAATTGGCTCCTTATGTCAATGTGTTCAGCCAAAATTGTTTTAGATATGGTAGAGAGAAGATTTAGATTCCCCTAGGTCAGGGGTCAGCAACCTTTACTATCAAAAGAGCCATTTTGCCTCCTCTTCCACTAAAGAAAAATAGTCTGGAGCCGCAAAACATAACACAGTTTATAAACTTTTAAAAGTTTTAATATTTTTTTAATTTTACCTGTCACAACATGTGTGCATGTGTAGGCCTACTTTGAAATAAATGAAACACTGAACTATGCCCCTAGAAGCCTCCAGCTTCTAACGTATCATCCTGTTACATTAGCTGGAGGCTTCTAACGTAACAGGGTAGATTTTTTTGATGGGCAGAGTTCTTTATGTTCTGACGATGCCTTAGCGATGAAATTTTAAGGGGTGTTAGCCACAGGTGTCCCTCATTTACAGCTTTAATTTTGTTCACCTGTACCCCCAAATCTTGAGTAATTGGGGTTCAGGTGCTAGAAGCCTCCAGCAATGTGTAACAGGGTAGATTATTTTGATGGGCAGAGTTCTTTATTTTCTGACGATGCCTTAGCGATTCAATTGTAGGTGGTGTTAGCCATAAGTGTCCCCCACTTGCACCTCTATTTTGGTCACCTGTACCGCCTCCCCCCCGTTCCAGAGAAATTGGGGTTCAGATGCTAGATGCTTCCAGCAATGTGTAACAGGGTAGATTTTTTTGATAGGCATAGTTTTTATGAATTTTTAGGTGTTAGCCACAGGTGTCCCGTACTTGCACCTCAAATTTTTTTCATCTGTACCCCCGTTTCCAGATAAGTTGGGGTTTAGGTGCTAGAAGCCTCCAACAATGTGTAACAGGGTAGGGTTTTTTTGATGGGTGGAGTTTTTAGGAGGTGTTAGCCACAGGTGTCCCCCACTTGCACCTCTAATTTTGTTCACCTGTACCCCCTTCCTGTTCCAGAGAAATTGGGGTTCAGGTGCCTCCAGCAATGTGTAATGGTAGATTTTTTTGATGGGCAGAGTTCTTTATGTTCTGATGATAGCCTAACAATTAAATTTTAGGGGGTGTTAGTCACAGGTGTCCCCCACTTGCACCTACATTTTTGGTTTTGTACATCTCCCCATTCCAGAGGAATTGGGGTTCAAAGGAGGGGGATATCATTGTACACACCCATTTGTACACGCCCCGTGGTAGATTTATTTCACTGGTAGATTTTTTTCATTAGAACACCGGATAGGGAATCTCCCTCCTCTGCAGTGTTTTGGGAGGAAGGGGATCCCCCATCAGAGATCTCCCAGCGGCAGCCGAAGGGAGCCACAACAAGGAGGCTGAAGAGCCGCATGCGGCTCCGGAGCCTCAGGTTGCAGACCCCTGCCCTAGGTTTTTCTACTCTGGGGCTTTATTACAGACATTTACCTTCACTTCCTGTCCTGTCCCTCTTCTACTAAAAGTCATCTTGTTTTTTTGTGTTGTCATTACAGATTTTTACATAATTGCTGGAGAAACATTTCTCAGCAGGACAGTGATCCTTTTGTGCAAAAGTAGACTAAAATCTTTGAAATGCTTTATTTTATTACCCTAAAGGTGGTCCAGTCTGTACCCACATATAGATGAGCTTTGGCTAATTTGTAAGGGCCAAGAAAATATAGATCAACTGAGATCTATTTTGTTATGCTGTAAATAGATTGCATTCTGTACATCACCATAGATCATTAGCAGTGTGTGTTTTGTTTACTTTATCTAAGTGTAAGGAATATGTTTAATCCCAGTCAATACTTTACTAAATACAATAAACACAACAGCATATGAGAGGAAAATTAATTTACCGTGTATACATGAGCCTATTCTGAAAAATGGTATGGGTCAAAGCAGTAATTGATAATGATTATTGATCACTAAATAATGTCAAGGGCTTTTAATAACATCTATAGTCCTTTACCACAAAACATCAATGTATATTAAAATTAAATTGAAATAACTTCTCTCCAGGTGAGGGTTAAGACATTAATAGGAACAGGCAGAATGTGCAACAGACTGGACAGACAGACAAGAAAATGAAAGTCCAACTTTGGGCACCATTTATTATATCAGCTTTGGAGGGGCATTGTCTGTTTAACTCTACAGTGTAGTAAGTGCATGATGGCTTCCAAAACAACAGTTAAAAACTGTTTAATATGGCTTTTAGATGCTCGAGATAGTACAATTCTCCCTGTACATTGGGCCATGTTAAGGATGAAGGTATCTAAGATTCAATTTATGTTGTACAGCAGTGGTGGACATAGACAACATAGCCCCATTGGCCCCCATATCATTTCTCCAATAAAGTCACTGCAACCCAGAACTGTCTGAACTTTTACACAGCCTCAAACACACATAGACTCTCTTGTTGCACACTGTCCCTCTCTGTGCCTTCAGTCTAGTCCTCCATCAAAGCAAGTTATGTTTAAAATACAGGAAGGAAGGTCCAGCTAAAGTTTCAGCTGTCAAACTCCATGACAGCACATCTCCTTCCTCTCCATTCCATCAACTCAGTGAGCCGGGCTAAAACACATCATGGGGAGAAAAGGATTGACAAGGCTGCTGTGGGGACCCCTGTTAGCTAAGAAAGGTCCGGGGCCCTTGTGCAGCTTCACACTTTGCACCTCCCTATGTCCACCTCTGGTGTAGGAACTCTATCGACTCTTGGCTATAATGAAATGGTGAAATATGTATGTGGTATTATCAATGGCTGTTCTTTCTTCCTCTTTGCTCCATACGGTTGTGTCGAAAAGCAAGCCAGAATGCAAGCAAATTCTAAAGTGCAATGTGCTCAGTTTAGATAACCCATGTTGCTTAGGAAATCTTTTGTCATAAAAATGTTAAACTAAAATGGAAAATAAGTGGTTATAATAATGTTAATGGTAACCTGGTACTACTTTTGCATTCTCATTATGGCTAAATCCCACTGGCTTAACCATGTGGCAACATATCCTCTCTTCCAGTTTGTTTTTTTAATGAACCAAACAGTGGTAATCATGGGATAGGTGGACATCAGCTGTCAATTGTGCTCCCTATGCTGGCCATGCCACTGTATTTGCAGATGTGCAAGTAGATTTTGGTATCTTTGCTTGGGTAAGATTGTTTAGGTGTTAAAGCCAGCTATTAAGGGAGAGGCCTCAGCGGGTTAAAATTTTAATTGTTGAGTGAAGCCATTAGTGAAGGATAGAAGCCAACATTTTTTAAGTGATCTGCTTTGGTGACCCAAGGTCCTTATCATTTTAAAATAAAGGAGCATCAGACCTCCTTCTTCAGCCGTGTTATATTAGTTAACTGTGCTACATAGCAAAATCCAGGGATACCATGCATGTGACTCTAACCACAGGCTCCACTCCTAGTGGTGCTCCTACATTATTCCCTAAAGATTCAGGTTATGCAACCATACTCCCCCCAGAACCCAAAGATTTTGGTTTCCCAGATCCGGTGGGTCCCAAGCCAGGTGAGGTTTCCAGAAAACATGAAGACTTCACCTGGCCCAGGACCCACCAGGTAGCTTGGGAGCGAACCAACATTTTTGAGTTTCAGAGGGAATTTTAGGTATATTTTGATTAGCTGTATGTTGTAATGGCAGAAAATGTATGGCAAGCATTGAAATAAGTCCAAAGTTGGAACTAAAAAACAAACTCCGGGCTAACACTTACAGTGTCACCTGTTTTTCCTGCCATAAAGTTTGTAATTTTAATAATTATATCTTGTGATCCAGTCAACCCACAAAATATCACAACCACATAAGTCTCTATCTAGAGTTTAACAGTATAGTTTGGTCCATTGCCCATCCCTGCCTGCAAATGGACAATGAAGAAACTTGCTGAAGGTGTCTTCCTTTTTTCCTGTTTAGGAGGGGGGTTTCTGCCCATCCAGCCCATCCATTATGTATCCCCCAGTGAAGCTTAGTGTGACTTTACAAGAAAAGTAATCCATGTTTTTTTAAGCCCTCCTATATGATATACAGATATATAAATTAAAAACACTTAAATTATGTTAACATTGCAATTATTACATTTGAACCAATTTACAATAAAAAATAATGCACATTGTGTAGCAGTAAATATGCCATGACAATCGAGACATTTATGTGAACAGACATATGATGGTAAAGATATTTAAGGAGGTTTGCATAAAGAAACACAGCTTTGTTCATAGGCAAGTATAACCACATTGCAGATTACAGGTAGTAGATATGATATTCTGTAAATTAGCCTAATTATAAGTGTGTTTTTCTTGTTGGTACTTTGGTTCACTGAACATTTCATCGCACACACCAGAAATTTTCCATTTCTTCTATAAATGCAAATACATAACTGAAGAGACATCTTAGCTGTCTAGTCAGAGGTGAGAAAAACGCTCTAATTTGTTTACATGCTTACTTTGGTAAATTCAAGGTGAAAATCACAGTAATAATTACACATGAAACCTTGACAACACTCAATGTAGCATTTCTTATTTTGTATAATATGAGGAGAAAAGGGCATATCACTTTTATTGTCAGTGTTAGTAAAGGATTCATGCACACAAAAAGTTTTACACCTTCTGCGAACATTCACCACCTCCTCTTCTACTATCCTATGAGTGTTGTGTTCCACTCCCCTATTCTTCTCTGAGCATTCGCCCCCCTCCCTTTATACTGCCTTATGAGTGCTGGGTTCTACTACCATTTTCTAAAACCTTACAGCAGGGGTCGGCAAACTCCAGCCTTTAGGCCAGATACAGCCTAGTCGGTAGTTTGTTCTGGCCTAATGCCGACCGGCATCCCATGGCCTTGGAGCCGCGTTAGGAACTACAGGAACCGGAGCCGCTGGAGCTCTGGAGCCGCCCGCTTGCATTTGCTCCCCTATTTACCGCGCCTGGTGTATATACTTCCATCGCCACGGTAAATAGGAAAAGCTCCCTGAAGGTAAATCGCTCCCCTCCGCAATGCATACAGAGGAGAGGGATTTCACTTCAGGGGGCATTCCCTGGTGGTGGGCAGGCCATTAGGGCATTTCCGACCTAGTGTGCTCCCACCCACCCCATAAATGGCCCAGTGGCCATAAAATTTTGCCGACCCCTGCCTTACAACCTCTTCTCAGTGACCCATTCTTTCTTTTCCTTAATTATAGTCTTCAAATTGCTCTTCTCCACTGTGGTCTCTTCACTTCATCTTCATGTCCACTCTTCCTCTTCTTGCCTTGGCAACCTTGTTTATTGGCCATTCTTTTCTAAATAATATCACATAATATAATATACGTAATATACCCTCTCTCCTGCTCTGTTCTTGGAAACATTTCTTAGTACCTCTTAAATTTCATTGTACCCCTACTGCTTATTGCTGCCAATGTTTTCTTCATCCTTCCTATCCCCATAATGTAGCCCAACCATTGAACAATAAGATAAGTATTTGAAACTTCCTTTAAGTCCAACAAAATAAAACATTAATCAGGCACATTCTCTAGGAAGTGTTGTTGGATAACAACTTTGTAATTTTTCATATTCCAAATCCCATGCTTTCTAGTTTCTGGTATCAAATAAGTCTTACTATTGCTCACTACTGATTTCCTTGACTCCTAACTTAATGTGTACAGTTGGAACCTAATTCATTAAAGTTCTCCAAGACTGAAGGACATAGACTATTGTAGGAGAAGCAACAAACAGAAAAATTCCGGGTTTTCGGATTTTCTCCAGTCTTGGAGAGATTTAGAAACCAGGACTATGATTTTCACTGTAATGTATGGATAATGCAAAGTGTAGTCTGGCATCTATTGATCTTCATACCTGGAGTGTCACTTGGTCAAACCTGTTTGATTTGCTTACCATTGTTAATCAGCCGTAGTACAGTGTAAAAGCAATTTAAGAAATGAAACAGATATTCTGTCCACTACTTTCCTTCTATACACTGTGTGTATTCACTTATGAAGATAATTGCTTTCAGGATTTGCTTGTTCAGTGTTGTTTAGCGGGGCTTTAATGTGCTAGAGTTCAAATATCAAATATCAAAAGTCCTTTCTGCTAAACCCTCCCTCTACTATGCCATTCTATTTAGTTTGTACATCAATTTCCATTCACCATTACATCCTATACCCTTGGACCCTGACACCCAAGCCCCTTGCCAAATCAACGTCCACCCCTGCTCCCCCTCAGCTCCTATTCCCTGTACCACCACCAGAATTTGTCTAGGTAAAACTGAAAATAAAGCTACAACTTCACAAGATGTTTAATGATTTTTAAGAAGACTACAGAATGTGTTTTATACTGAATCCTTTTTTCCTATTAAATCTTTAACAACATGCATAAAAATTTGTTTGGATGAAAAAATGTTTATAATTTGGACAAAATTAAAGCAAGCCAACAAACGTATTAAATCTTATAAAATTCTCTCAAAGAAAAATAAAACTACCAAAAATCAAAAAAGAAAAAAAAAATATGTGTATTGCTAAAGTAAAATGTACTCCAACCTAAGAACTAAAACCTAATATAATCCAGTTTACTATGCCTTAGATTGGCTGTAATACGTTTCAATTTTTGTTTTCAGTGTTTTTGTGTTCCTTATTTATTTTCAGCTGGCAATCCTGTCAGTGACACAATTTTGGTCCTAGGACATTGTTAAAGAGGAACTAAACTAAAAACTGCCAAAAAAACACACTTACCCTCAATCCCCCAGGGCAGTCTGATCCCTCCGGGGGTGTCTTGCATCAAGTTCCGCGTCCCTCCAGCCGCCACCATCTTCGTCTCTTCTTCTGGGTTCTTCATCCTACGGCACCGGACCCAGGCGGGAGATCAGGCGATGTAAGATGAAAAAAAATTTTGCTGATCTCACCGCCCATGCGTTGTCTACCCTTTTATGTAAAGTGAAAATTCTGAGTTTAGGTACGCTTTAATTCATGTTTATTGACTGGCTTTCCTCTTAAACAGACCAAAATGGATCAAATTAGAGATATTCATATTTAGGGTTTACTTACCTTTTGGTATACATGAGTCAGCCATTCTCGACCAGGAGCCTTAGGCTTCTCCAGAGGTTCCTAAGGGTTATTTTAGCTCCCATTTTAGGGTGCCTGCATTATTGAGCCACCACCACTTGGAAGAGCAGCATGACATCAGAGATAATTTTAGCTTAATTTAGGAGTTGCATTTCAAACTTTCTTCCAACTGAATTCCAACGTAAGTGGCATTTTCCCCACTGACATCTAATGCATGGTTTCCTTAAGAGCAGAAATAATTTTAAGGGTTCCTTTGGAGGGTAATAAAGACTGGGGTAATTTGTCATAAGGACAAAGACAATCTGTAACCTATGTAAAATATCTAAACCACCAAACCAACCTTCCCCACCCAATGGAGCCAGAAATTTAGGGTAAAAATGGCATCACTACACTACTTGCTGAATGCCACAATTCTCTACTCGCTACAGCTAATCACCAGGTCCGTCTACGGTTCTGTGAGAGTGGGGGTTGCATGCTTAGTATACTTAAATACTGATTTTGATGGTGAATTGGGGGGGCAGGGAGACTAATACAGCAGCTGCAATTCACCAATTCCTTATATTGAAGAATAAAGAAAGTTTTTCTGTAGGCCTTCAATCTTCAATGATGCAGCCAGACTCATCCATCCTTTCCACCGCTCCTCTTCCGCTGCATCTCTTTGCAGGTCTCTACACTGGCTTCCATTTCACCTTAGAATAAAATTCAAGCTTCTGTGTTTTGCCTTCAAATCCCTCCACAGTTATTGTCCCACTTACATTTCTGGTAAAAAAAATACTCCCCCAGCCGCTCTCTCCGCTCATCCAATGACCTACTAAATTCCACCACCTACTAGATTGTAAGCTCTTCGGGGCAGGGTCCTCTCCTCCTGTATCACTGTTTGTATCTGTCTGTCATTTCCAACTCCTATTTAATGTACAGCGCTGCATAATATGTTGGCG
>NC_092864.1:18747431-18764547 GCF_032062135.1 Pyxicephalus adspersus | reverse complement strand
TGAGTTGGAAGACAGAAAAATGTGAAATAACGGTTTTATAGTAGAAAATTAGACAAGCTAAAAAAAACCTACACATGATTATTTTTTCTTTGCTGCATAACATATGATGATGCACTCTAATCATATATTTTTGATGCCCATAGGCTAGAGATCACATAGCATTTGCCTCACATGCTATAAATTAGAGGGAAAAATTGGGTAGTTTCAGTGTATATTAATTTGGGTTGTTGCTCTAAAAAAAAAATCTATTCTTCAAAAGTTTTCTGTACTATTGTTATACAGTCATAATTGATTTAGAGATTTGCAAATTCTATCTTGTACTTTTTTTTTACCTGCCTAGAACATGAAAAAAGAAAATGTAGGAAGGCTAGGGAACCTAAATGGAAATGCAGGTGTAGTGGTCCATTGACAGAAAACTGTAGGGTAAAATATAAGTTTAGTGCATTTTGATCACTTTTAAAAAAGTATTCACCTCTTGCACACACTGGGGTTGATTTACTAAAGGAATACTTAGTTCAGTAAATGAGATGAAGCGCTGCTGACTTTACCCATCCAATCATGCTTGGAAAAATCGTGCTTTTATTTATAGATCTGCTTGCACGTAATTGGGTATTATTTGCAAGCTAAGCAAGTTTTCCTTCGCAAGCTAATAATTACCCATGGTATGTGAAATTACAGTCTAAATTACTTTGGTAAATCAGCCCTATTGTTTAAAAAGTGTTATATTCTACAAAATTTGGGAAAGAAGAAACTACAGCCTGTGCTACAGTTACTAGTCATTTTTTACACTACATTTAAAGGATAACTGTGTATTTATCTATATTGGTTCATTAGATGTATTTTTTCTTGCAGATGGCTCAGTGACTGGCACTCTGGCCTTTGTAAGTCCCAGGTTGGAATCTCGGCCAGGATAAAATCTTCATGAAGTTTATATGTTCTGTCCATGTTTGCATGGGTCTCTTCCCACATCCCAAAAACATGCTGTTAGGTTAACTGGCATCCCCTGAAATTTGGACCTAGACTATGTTGATGACATATGACTATGATAGGGACATTAGATTGGGAGCCCCTCTGAGGAACAGTTAGTGACTGTGGACTGCATAATAAATCATCATTACATAAATAAAAGTTAATAATAATTAGTAACTGCCTGTTGCAATGCTGAAGAACCATTCCAGCTCTGAAAGAGCCCAATGGTGTCAAATATGATGAGCTACAAAATTATAAGGTGTAACATATGATCCATCCTGATTAATTAGTTCTGGCATTTATTGGTCCTTTTCAATTGTTTGTGTAGATCAGAAATCAGCAATGTTTTGTGGCCACTAGGTCATTTATGGTGCGGGCGGGAGCACACTAGGCCGGACCCGCCCTAATGGCTCCGTCCACCACCAGGGAACGCCCCCTGAAGTGAAATCCCTCTCCTCTGTATGCATTGCGGAGGAGGGGATTTACCTTCAGGGAGCCTTTGCTATTTACTGCGGCAACGGATGTATAAACACCAGCCGCGGTAAATAGGGGAGCAACTGCAAGGGGGCAGCTCCGATAGTACCGAGCGGCCAGGGGGCATTAGGCCTGAACGAACTACCGGCTAGGCTGTATCTGGCCTGAAGGCCGGATTTGCCAACCCCTGGTGTAGATCATGCACACACCCACGCATGTGGATTTTAAACAATCTCATCAGCAGTCAGTACAGTAATTAGCCAAGGCTTGTAAATGATCATGTAAAGCATCATGACTTGATATGTCATTGTTTATAAACACTCGTTAGTTTTAAATGATAATTATCTAACGTTGCTTAAGTCTCAAGTGATGGATGTCCCAGATAGGAAACTCCTGAAAGCTTCAGAATTCTGCTACCCAATCAGAAGTGTTCAAGCAGGAAGTAGGAGATGAAAGCAGACAAAAGAAGTAACTGTCTGAGTTTGGGTTTATTGTGACAATACTTGGCTTCAAACAGGTCCTCTTTATCCAACTGGCCCATCAGAGCTTGGGTTAACCCTGCTGATATTTATATGAGTGATATTGCACTGGGGCATACTTCTATATCTAACATCAGAGGCAAGGAACAAGCAATGAAATTTATTAGACACATTGCTTTTTGTTCTGCCTTCACTTCTGGTTCACGAATGACCCTGCAGACACAGGTTAAAGATAAAATACCTTATGTGTGCCCCAACTATGTAACTTATTACCAATGTACTTTGTGTAATGTGGAATCATAAGCCTATGTAATATGGAGCAGTGGTTGCCAACCTTTTCGGACCCTAGCACCACTAAATTTAGCGGCTCCGGACAGTGCATCCGCAGGGAGCAGGGGTGTCACTCAAAGGGGAAGACACTTCCCCATAGTGATGTCATGATGCCATAACCCGCCCACTCTCCTATCGAAGGTCTGAGCCAGTGCCGTGGACCACCAAAATTTTCTTTGGTTAGCGACTGCTGATCTGGAGAGTTTCTTTGGGTTTCATATTGAATGTGAAGAACTCCAGAAGAAGAGGTGTAAATCCCTTATGAGTAGAACCAGGGTATCAGAAGCTGGAGCAGCCACCATTGTGGCATCTTATATATCAGGCCTCAATTAGATATTGTGGCAATATATACACTAAATCTTGATGTTCTTGTGAGTGATTGGAGCAGCTAAATAGGGATTTTGACCTGGAATCCCCAAGATAGGACCCTTTGCAACAGAAGATATCACTCATGACCAATGTAGCCCATCCTCTACCCAAAAAGAAAGGTAGAACCCCAATGTTTTCTACAAATAGACTTTCTTGGAGGTTGAGTTTATATCAACTGATTATTACCTTCCAGGAATAACAAATAACCCCTCAAGCTCTAAGCTATGATTACCCTTGCTGTTAAAATAAGCAGGTCCCACAGGCCCCTAACCTGTGTTGGCGTTTAGAGTAACACCTTGTAATCTCTTAGAGATCAACTCCTGACATATAATCAAATATCATATAATGTCATATGTATTAAAGAAAATAGTTAAAATTGTTTTCAAATGCAAGGTCAGAATTTACAGAAAGATTAGCTTGGTGGCATCAAGTCATGGGGTGGTCACAAGGTAAAGTTTAGTTCCCCTACCCCTTACAGGCAGGATATGTTGTGTCTATTTAAATTTACTAACAGGATTGAGAAAGAATACAAACCCTTTGGCTCCCTTATATACATTGGGCCTGGTTTATTAAAGCACTCCAAGGCTAAAGAGGATACACTTTCATCAGTGATCCAGCAAACCTGGAATGGATTTCTGCTTTTTGCTAGCAAATGTTTTGAATTCTGGACCAGATCCATTCCAGATTTGCTGGATCACCCAGCTTTACTTATCAAAGTGTATCCTCTCCAGCCTTGTAGAGCTTTAATAAATTAGGCCCATTAAATTTTATATATTTTACTGGGAGCCCAGATTTCAACTGGAGCAAAGTATATATATATATATATATATTTATATATATACATACGCTATATATATTTTATATATATATCATTACTAATTACATCCTATTTGTTGTGGACAATTTTTAATATTATTTGTGGGTTTTTTTACATGAACTGAAATCTTTTTTTTCCTTTCAATAGCACTAAGTTTAAATAGTATAGTGGGTTGGGAGTCGAAATTACAAATGAACTACTTAAATCTGACTTAATCGAAGTAGCCTTTATCTGACATGCCCGTATGCGGAATTTTAATATCTTAAATGTTTAAAAGGGTATATTCTGTTCTTACACTGGGTGAAATTAAAAAGAAACCGTAAAATCACCAAGATGAAGTGCATTCTGGTTAATAAATTTCAAATGAACAATGACTGCCTTGCTGCAAAGCAATATTATTTCTTACCTTGGGGCATTAATAAAGACTGGTGGTTTTGAGGAGGGGAAAAACAATATTATCTATTAAAATTCTGAGCCGTGTTTCAATATTAAAAGGATGTG
The DNA here is from genome assembly GCF_032062135.1 of Pyxicephalus adspersus. Lineage (NCBI taxonomy): Eukaryota > Metazoa > Chordata > Amphibia > Anura > Pyxicephalidae > Pyxicephalus > Pyxicephalus adspersus. The sequence continues at coordinate 18,760,608 of NC_092864.1, read as the reverse complement.
TGATGAATTTCTAGTGTTAGTTAGACAGGGTCATGGATTAATTTCATTTTTTTTTTTCTTGGTCAGCATTCTGTCGATAATTAATCAAAAGCAGAATTTCTTAATGAAACACTTTTCATAAGGTGATAATTAGTAGGAAGGAGACACCCTACAGACAGTAACTGCTAGCTGTCTGATTACTAGAATGAAATCAGATTTTTTTTCCATTTTTTTGTGGTCAAGGGAATTAGTTAAAGAAGCGACTTTTGTTTTGGAAATAGATCTTGCGTGTGTGTCTGCTATCTAATCACATCGCTATCAGAAATAGCAGCAGGAGTCGTCCATTCCACGAAATTATACTAATGACTGAGCATGGCCGTTAAACACAGAGTGTATCTCGCCAATCAGTTTGTTTGGCCGAAAGAAAGGAGGAAAAACACAAATATGTGGAAAGCTAGCCACAGACAGTTCTATATGTGAGATGCAAGCATGGTTTGTATGGTTTAAACCCAGTTATGTTTGCTGTACTTAATATGGAGTCAGGCTGCATAGCAAATAAACAATATAGCATTTAGTATTTTTAAAAACATGTTTTTGTTATTAAAATTGCAAAAAGCTTGCCATTGGTAACCACAGGCCAGAGGACTACACCCCTCACATGGTCCCAATCTCCTGTGCTCCAACATGCCCCCTGCATGGTACTCCAATCAACATTGCTGATTCTTCTTACACCATCAGTGAGTTGGCTCAATTTGTCCTGGTTACTACTGTAAGAAGAAAAAAGTAACATTTCTGAAAAGTCACCAATAGATGGAATTTCGTCCAATGGGCAACTTTTGGTGAGAAATGTCTTTAAACTGAAATCTTTAACTTTAGAGAGATTTGTTCTTACTTAGTTGAATCTATAGGGCAAAATTTGAAAAAACAAAACTAAAAACTAAAGTTTTGTCCTTAAAGTTTTGTCTGGTGTAGATCTCCTGGAGCTGTTGCTTTACATTGTTATATGATACTATATATTTATAATATTTATAAGTAGAGATGCACAAATTGTGAAATGTTTATTTGCAAAAACAAACTTGCCAAAAAGTTGCCATTTTTTAAAATAATTGTGTATGATTCTTTTATGGAAATGGTGGCATTGTTGTTGTTGTGGGTTGTATGGGTAAAGTAAGAACATAGCCAAATTTTTCACATTTTTTTTTAATGGAAGTCAGAAAAACACACTTTAAAAGGAGAAACACATACAAATGTTTACCTTGAGATATGTTACTACACTCTTCGCCTCTTTACTTACCTAGCAATGTTGGTGACAATAATATTGTCAAAATGACTTTGTAGCATGTAGTCCTAATTTAGGGTTGTTGTGAGCCCTGAAACATGTTGGCTTTATGACCCCTGAAATGCATTGCATGTTGAACTGAATTATCTGATGAACCATTATAGTCACCCTGAACTTACCTTGTTCTGGCATTCTTTATTTAATTTGTTACTTTCCAGTGTACAGCTGACAGCACAGCAGCATTAAAAGTGTACTAGTCAGGTATGTATAAAAATTTACTGTAGGTTCCCTTCAAAGCTAGCTTAAGGAAAATTCATAATCAAAATTTTAGATATTTTTTATTTAATATTGTCATAAATACAAAATACCAAAATATAAATAACTTTTTCTTATTTATTTCATAAATATATATATGTGTTTATTTATATTGCATACAGTATAAATATGTTGTTTTTTCATGTCCAGGTGTGAGATGGATATTAAAGCTTCCTCGTGTTGTAAAATGCCTGTTGGTTGCTAAATTACCAAGCTCAAGCTAAAAAAAACAAGTGAATGAGTAAAAGGAGACTGATTCTCCTCTCTCACCTTTCGTTCAGACTGCTTCTATCCAAGGTTTCAAGGTGTCTAAAAGTAGACAACTACTGCTGTACTTCTTCTTTGGAAAATCCATAGTGCTTTGGGATTCCTTTGCCATACATGAAATGTTTGTATCTTTTAAACACAACTCTACCCATTCTTTGTAAGCTTTCATCCACTGCAATGTATTTGTTGTGATGATGACAGCTTATCCCAACTCTTGGAATTTCAATGAATTTCATTTCACATATATATATATATATATATATATATATATATATATATATATATATATAAATAATTAGAGAGAGAGAGAGTTTATAAAGGGGATAGAAGGCTTACCTTTGAAATTGCCCCATCCTCTTCAAAGGCACAGATTGACACCCGAAGTCCAGAATGCTAGCAGCAGCTCAAACCCCCCAGCATGTGTCTGCACCAAATCCTTAAAAGCAAAAACACTGCAGATCAATATCTAATTAACAAAGAAAAGGTGCATGGGGAGGGTAAACATACAAAAATGCAACAACAACAAAATAAACTGTCTGTAAGAGGACTGCATGCTCTCCCTCAGTTTTACTGGAGTTCCACTGAATTGCTCAGTTCCTTTGCAAATGCCGAAAAACATACCATTAGTTAATTTGGCTTCCAGACTTAGGGTTATACATATTGAGGAAAATTTTACATTACTCTCTGCTTCTTCCTTTGGGTCCATTACTCAATCTCAAAACTCAATCTGCTTTTGGTTGATATTTATTGAGAGCATAATTGAAAACCTAATTGTTAAGAAGGTAAAGTAGATGTAAACCATAATTTTATACATTTACTTTGCTATAACCTTGAGTAACAAAAAAAATTCCCTATAATTAAAATATTATTATTATCTTGAATTTATATAGAGCTGACATATTATTCAGCACTAACTGTCCCTCAAAGGGGCTCACAATCTAATGTTTCTACCATAGTCTACCATATGGAAAACATACAAACACTATAAACTTTGTTATCCTTTGTTCTATCTCTAAGACGTTGATTACATGCAGTTTCTTTAAAGCCTTGTCTGGTCCACAACTTGTGCACCAGCAATGGTTCCATAGCATTTCTCAGTTCAGGTTTCTACTCTACAGTAGACTATGGGCCTGATATATAAAGCTCTTCAAGGCTGGAGAGAATACACTTTTATCAGTGAAGCTGGGTGATCCAGCAAACCTGGAATGGTCCAGGCTTCAAAACATTTGCTAACAAATAGCAAGTTACTTTTAAGAAATCCATTCCTGGCTTGCTGGATCACCCAGCCTCGGAAAGCTTTTATAAATCAGGCCCATTCCTGTGTAATATGTTTTGAAATGAATCCTGGTCAACTGGAATGCCATGGGGCAGAATGACAATGCAGGAGCACAGTTGGAAGACAGGGACAGAGCATTGTCACCCTTAAACGAGCTTTTACGAGGGTCTTCATGGCAAGGTCACCATGAAAATTTAAAAACTGCAAATGAAAAAAATACAAAAAATTACTTTTGAAATTGCATAACCATGTTACACTAATTTTAATGATTGCTACATTTTATTGATTGCATTTACATATTCTTAAATCAGCAGAATTATATGGGGCGATATATGTCACATGATGCAAGGTGACTCTATCTCTAACCTCACCAATATCTGACTAGCCACATAACCCCTGCAGCCAGCCACGCCAGCAGCCAGTCCATTCTCCACTTGCCCAGAATCCATAATTATAAGAAGTAACAGAATTTGTAACGGTTTGTGCCTAACCTCCGAGCTAAATCAAATCTTGTCACACAAGTGGCTATCTCAATATAGCCAAAATAGAGGAATAGGAGTGATTTTAATTATGTCACACTCAGGTGATTCTACCGTAACCTTAGGAAAATAGAATTCATAAAACATTTTCATTTTGCAATTTTCCCTGCAAAGGTTCATTTCACAGTTTTATAAATAGGAGAAACCTTCAATGATATTCAGCTTCACAAGACCAAGGTGTTACAGACAATGTCAACTGTGCACACCCTTTTAAAGATACCAGCGTGCCGTGTTCCAGAAAAATTGTGCAAATGGCGTAAAAACAGAAATTCCTTCCTTTGTAAATACAGAGTTCAGTAATATTTGATTATAGGCATCTTAGGTTGGGAGACAGCCACAAAACTACTGATTTTTTACAGCACAATGCAAACACTCAATGGTTTTTTAAACTGTTTAGACAAAATAGCTTGAAAAAAAGTAGTTTTTTTTTAGGAGCAATTTAGTTTGTGACATTTGTATTTTTTCTTGTTTTTATGTATTTCATCATTACACACAATTCTTTTATTTTACGTTTTCATTGTCTGTTTTTATTATCTGTAAAAAATGAAGATAAAGAAGCCAGGTCAATATTTTGGCATTATAACAGGTTTCGGATAACAATGAAGATCCTCTGCAACCTTATAAGCCAATAATTCCCCATCACAATCTTAAAAGTCACTAAAAACCAGATCATTTTAACATTCTCTATGGTTTTAACATCCTCCAATGGCAAAAATTTACCAAAATTTCCAATTTCCAAACTCTCAATTTTACTTCTCCCTGGAGAGGGATTGATGAATATTTCTATGATATGTGCGGAATATATTCTACATAAATAATATCTATATATGTTAGATTAAAGAATGACTCCCTGTCTTGTTAATATTTCAACAACACCTATAAAACAGTTGTCCTTGAACTCCATTTAACTGACTTTGCCTAAGATCATGTACTCAGTTTGCTGCATGCAATAGGCAACATTTTTTAACTATCCTATTCCCAAGTAATCAGAGCGAGACATTGAAACTTTAGAGCAAATCAGGATTTTTTTAATGCCACCAAGAACTGAACAGGACCCAGCATTTGCATGACTGTGGCATCTCTGAGCCAATATCTCAACTCAACTATATATATAATACATGTCTAATAATTTAGTATAGTAATAATATATTAGGCCTAATAGTATATACAATATATATAGATATATAAACATTTATTACAGCGAGGTATATAAAAAGCCTAATGAAGCTTTATAAATAAATATATATATATATATATATATTTACAAAAGTTTAAAAAATTAAATTTACATTTCCAGTGTATGTCTTATTTTGGAATTTCGATAAGACTTGAAGTATTTTTATAAAGGATAAAATAATTTTAGTACAGGGCTACATTTTATATGCCTTAGCTGACAGACAAGTGAAATGATTCTTTCATTTAACTACAGATATATTAATCAAGATATAACTTGTGCATTATACAAGTGACATAGATTAATATCCATATCAAACAATAACACCTGATATGTCATCAATGTCTGATTTACATTCACACAAATCTTATTCAAATCTCTCCTGTTAATAATGTTATAGACCCAGATAGTGTTCATTATGATTTTTTTTAAATAACCCTTAAGGTTGCCAGTGACAGACTATACAATAAAAAATATCTTAATACATCTCTAACACTTCATAACAAATAAAGAGAGACTGTCTTGTGCAATATGAAGATTTGCATTTTATCGTATCTTGAATGACAGGTAGATTTTTTTTTGTCTTCCAAGGTTGTCGGTTTTATTATGAAATCCTCCAGAAAGGCTCCAAACTTTTCAGATAAAGCCTGTAGGCAGGAGGCTTTTGTGTAGATGAGATTATTGATAGTTATTGAAAGTATCTAAATGGGATTTACAAATCGGACTGCTGTTCCTTTAATAGAATTCTAGATAATCTTTTATCGCAACAAGACACCCATAGAATTATTTAAACAGATTGGACCGAGGCAGCTGCAAATTTCAATTATTCTAAAAAGCTTTAATACGTGCGCAGGACCGTGTGGGATGTATGCAAGTCCCTTAATCCAGATGTCCATGCACACTGCACACCACCTGCATTTCTTACAGGGGGTTTTATATGCCTGCGTTTGCATGAATATCATATAAATATATATATATGTGTGTGTGTAAAAGTTTATTTTATATCTATACATTGTATCTATATATAGTTTAAATTAGAAAGGGAACTAACAAATGAAACCCAATTTATTATTGATAAAGTGTGAATCCATTGACCTTTGAACTAGAAATTGACTAATTAATAAAGTCTTCACCCATAATGCAAAGTTTAAAAACTAAACAATTTTGTGAATCTTTGGTAAAAATACTTATAAATAGATCCTAATATATATATATATATATATATATATATATATATATATATTTCAAGGATATATTTTAATCTTTAATTTCAATTTGCCTATAGTATATATATTGCATATAATAATATTATGTTAGGGAATATACATGTACAATATATTAATACATAATTACAGACAGTACATAAGGTATGGATGTATGTTGTATGTATGTAAATATATTCTTTACCAGTATTACCAGTATAAAGAATAATGTAAGCACTAATGTTTGAAAGAAACTTGTGAAAAGAGATCTTTCAAACTGGTAATGCTGACCAAATAGGATTGATTCACTAAAGGAGTAGCGGCTATTTATGTATTTTAGGTAGTAATAATGCTGGTAGGGTGTTTTAGTAATTTCCAACATCGCACATGGAAATCTAATTAAATTTTTACTTGAAAATAAAATTAAAAAAAACAGATACTTGGTATATATTTAAATGTGAACACTGCCTTGTCTTATTCATCACTAGGCTAAGTCAATATTTTATTTGCATGGTGACTTTTTAAGGTGCACACCCACTATTGTACATCAACTCCATAATCTTAATTCAATTACTGGTCACTACCCAAAAATAAGGGGTATAAAGATTAGGAAATCTGCTTTACCCACAAGCCGTAGAAGAACCCCCAAGGCAATAAGTACATTAGTCTATGTTGCACACTTTTAGTCTATGTTGCACACTTCTAGTTTTGTGATCCCAGTAAGCTTCCAGTGACTTACCCTGATAAGCCTTTCATTGGCCCAAGCCAAGTAGCGGCTGGTGGAATCATGGGAAAGTACATGGTGGCCCATACCTTAAAGTGAGCTTGTCATTTGTGAAAAAAAACAAGCTTGTTAAAGAAGAGCATGAAGGAGCAGTCTACAGGAACAATAGGAGCCTTGCATGCCTACAGCAGTCAGAAACAGCAACTTGGAGGAGTTTGAAAATATGGACCAAGGCAATAGTAAATAATAATGTTGGTTTTAAAAGGTGGGCTTCATGACAGGTGGCCATGTGGTGACATGAATACTTTAAAATCTCTATCCTAGCCAAAAATGTAAAGCTGAACTTTTGCCTTCTTCACAACATCCACCCAGAGCCCCCTTTGTCCTCTTGAAAGCAAACTGCTGTAATATTTTTTACTGGAACTAAACCTGTACTCACCTATCCCCATTCCATCATTGGGCGGCACCATCTTCCTTCTTCTTTTCTTCCTGGAGACAATATTCTGCCATCTTGATTGCCTGTGCCGGATTTTCACATCCGAGATGAGTTGTTCATTCATTCTAGGCAAGCACATGGAAAGCCGGGATTTCCTGGCAACCAACACATGCAAAGCTTAGCAAAATTTGACAGCTGGGCAAAGACTTTAGATAGTTATGTTTCTTTATGGTGGAGCCTACCATTCTTGGCCTTCCTGATGGGTTGACAACCACAACTCTCCTTTTTAGTGCGGTCATTACAATACGTAAAATAAAATTCTTATTTTGCAAAGAATTTTTTAGTGGTCCGGGGCTCCGGCCGGTCCGCCCCCCCCGCAGGTGTCAGAAGGACCCTGCTGGGAGGGGGCACGCCAGCCAGAGTCGTGGATCAAGTCTCCCAAATAGAATTGCAGGCTCTGAACACAACCCGCCCACTCTCCCATCGCAGGTCTGAGTGGGTGGGTTCTGGTATTATGATGTCACTCTAGGGGAAGTTTCTTCCTCTTTGAGTGACACATAGGCAGGGGTGTAGTGGGGCAGGAACATTTACATAACAATGCACGCTCGCCATGCATAGTACTGTGCCCCCTCTTCTTTTTTTCCGACTACACGCCTGCATATCAGGGGTGCTCCGGTTCACCAATCGCTTTATTTAAATAGCCGAGAGATCCTTTTGGTTGCCCATGTGGCCTTCTAAAAAAAGGCCACTGTAAAGTCTTTTCTACATCTCCAGAACAACCTTTAGGAAGTACATGGACCACAGTTCCCAGGTGGTCGATGCCAGCCAACACCTTGGATTTCAGTGCTGGCTACGGGAGAAAAAGCTAAGACGTAGCAATGGTAAGATGAGCAATAGTGGGGTGGGGAGTCTTTAGGAAGACGCTATCACTTTTCTTCTGTGTCGACAAGGTGACATTGACTTGAAGAAGGACAAGTTTCATTCAGTAGTCACCACCAAGTATTGCTTCATATAACGAGAAGAATATTCACTTACACCACATAATTTGTATTTGCTTCAAATGTTTAACAATTTGCAATGGAAAGAAAGAAAAATTCCCCTGCTGCTGGATGTTTGAAGCAAAGACAGCTTCAATGAGCAAAGTTAAATAAAAATGAATTCATTAGTAAATCAGACCCTTGGTATTTAAAAATAAAAAAACAGCAAATTATTGAATAAAGATCAGTTACATTAAAGAGATGTGAAAATACAATGAATGGAAGTGAGTTGGGACTCTTGGATGATGTTGACAGTCTGAGAGTTGCCAAGGATAGGTGAACCTTAATATATTATTGGCAGCCACAGAGTTGCTAAACTGTTACACGGAAACCAAATGCTAATTCTAAAATCCAGGAATATCTAAGAATATACCCAAACAATTTAGGAATCACAATTTTGAATTTAACTTAAAGCCTATTGACTGCTTTCAAATATTGGTCACAAACTCAATATAACAATTTATAATGTATTTGTTTTTGTTTTAGGGAACAACTTTTGATGCAATATTTATCCTTAACAGAATACTTGTATGTACACTATATACATGATTGTATATACTTTGTTTGAAATATACTTAATACATGTATGATGATTAGTTGATACATAGTCTAAGATGACTCACTAATACCTTTTCCACACACATCCCTAGAACTTCTTTCCATTTTCCCATTCAAGAATATAGTTATATTTTTGTTTGAAACATTTATATATGAACTGTTTAACTTCCCAAAACACAGATCATTCTGTTTAACCACTGCTGTGTTCAAGGCACCCCTGACACACAGCATAGCCGAGTCATTCACCTCACTTTTCGCAATTGTAGTCATCTATCCCAGGATCTCTACATTAGTTAATGTTGTGGCAAATTGTATGGCAAAAACTCTCCTTCTACTAGGCCTGATAGAAAAGGTCCTTTAAATCCCCAAAAACAAATTTGCTTTTGTTATCCTTAGATACTTCTGGTCAATATTTCTTCTTGGACTGTCAACCACTTGTCTGGTACTCCCTTTTTCTTATACCTTGATTGAACTTATAAAGAAACCAAAGTTTCTGGATTATGCCTTCTCTACCATAGTCAGTGAGACATATGCCTGTAATGGATTTCACCTTTGAGTCAAGCCTCAATGGTCCCCCAAATTAGACCATTGCCTAACACCAGTGTTTTTCGACCAGGGTTCCCCCAGAGATTGCTTGAAGAACAATGAGCAGTTTTAGAGCCTCAACTCAACAAAGCCTATCACTTGCAATGCTGGAATTAGGCTCATTGTCAGTTTGGGCTATGTATGGGCCACCATTACCTGTACTGAGCATATAATTACCTGTACTTGCCTCAATGGCAACAGAGACTACCACCTCACTGACAAGTGGACTTCACCCCTCTCGTCTCAGTTATCTTTTATTTTTTACTGGAACTAAACCTGTACTCACCTATCCCCACTCCATCATTGGGCGCCACCATCTTCCATCTTCATTTCTTCCTGGAGACAATATTCTGCCATCTTGATTGCCTGTGCCGGATTTTCACATCCAAGATGAGTTTGTTCGTTCATTCTAGGCAAGCACATGGGGATTTCCTGGCAACCAACACATGCAAAGCTTAAAAAATTTCTGAAACAAAGTTCACTTTTTTACTTCTACCTTTCTTGATTTCAGAGCTATCCTCCTTAGTTCAAAAACTCAACAAAGACAGGCCCCTATTAGAAAAATTAAAGCTAGTTTTACAGGAGTAAACAAAGCATATATATATATATATAAATTCCACATTGACCTTGGTTACCATGCTGATTCTGTGCCTATTATTTTTGAAGCCACTGATTCTGAATATTATTACAGTATTTAATTGGACCTTGTCCCAAATTTGTCACTGAGAAAGTGTTAAAGCTAGAGACGGCCAATCCACTGGCCTATTCTTGAGTTGGTCAGCAATTGTAGTCTACAAATACGTTTACATTGAATTGTAGGTACAGTCAAAAGTCGGTAAGTAGGATAGGTTCTCTTTCTTTCTTTCTTTCTTTCTTTCTTTCTTTCTTTCTTTCTTTCTTTCTTTCTTTCTTTCTTTCTTTCTTTCTTTCTTTCTTTTTTCTCTTCACTATATTATCTATATTCTATATATTACCTAAATACATAAAACAACATACAAACCATAATGAATGTGTTTCTAATTCATGGCCCTATCCTGTGATGAATGTGTTCATATGATTTCCATCCTTTAACACAAATAATAATCCCCTATGGTCCCATGTAGGGGGGACGAGTCATGATGATATCTTACCCCTATCCACTCCAGAGCCATTCACCGAGGGGGCAGCCCATGCACATTAGAAACACCCTGATCCACTTTTTGCTCATTTGTCAGTAGTAATAAAAGATGTCATTTAAAGGACTCGTCAGACTGGGATATATTTTAAGTTGCGCTATTTAATCAGTGCCAATGACACCCGTTATTTGCTTACAAGCTGTGTTCTGCAGTGTCAGGATATAGACAGTATTGAGATAAGCCCTTGGGGGATTGCATAGCAGTTATTAAACAGTTCAGTTTGTAATATTTCAGCCTCATCCTGAAAGCTGCATGAAAGGCATCAAAGTGTATATGTATTTATGTATATGTAGCTACCTTCACAGAACCACACAAAACGCAGAAGGTCCACATTTTCCAACGCCAAGGGATTCTAATCACAAGATGTGCAATATGTATTGCCCTATAATAGCCAATCAGCAATTGGCTTTCATTTTTAACCACTACACTAACTTTATAATAGGTGGGAGCTAAATGGCTTTCCTAGGTTTATGCAAAGTTTTTCTAGGAGATGAAAGCTGAACTCAAGCTAGATATAAAACCAGTCATCCTATAATTAAACAGTACAAGTAATTTATAAATATGATGTACATGCGTATTTAATTCTTGTCATAGAGAGATAATAATCCTTATCCTCTATTCAAGCCTATTGCTTTGCATAGAGGTGTCAGTCTAAAGCTACGTACACACTTCCAATTATTATCGTTGGAAAACGAACGACGAACGATCCTGCACGATATCTACGAACGATCGTATAGCACCGATCCTGCACATACAGATAACGACACGATCGTTCGTAGATATGGTACACACAATAGATACGATCGTTTGAGCGATAGAGGAACTATGTGCACGACAGGAAAGTGAACGAACGTTCGTTCATTACGCATGCTCAGCCCATGGACGATCAACGAACGACCGTACACTCGAACGATGTTCAACGATCGTCGTCCAATCCGATCCGCCGGTCCGGTCGTTCGTTTCCAGCGACTTTCCTCGTTCGTCGGCGTCGTTGGTTACTTTTTTACGAACGATTTTTTGCCCAATCGATCGTTCGTCGTTCGTTTTGAACGATAAAAATTGGAAGTGTGTACGCACCTTAATACAGTGGGCATACCTACAGAAGGAGAGAGCACACAGATGATATCACTACTGTATTGATCCTCACTGGACAAACTTCCTTATTCCAGGCAGAGGGTGAAATTCAGCCCTAAAAACACCAAAAGGTTCTGCATCACACCATACATGTGCCAATCTGATTTGTGTCCAACATTTCAATCTCCAAATAATCCTCAGTTCATGTGATTTGCACAAAAAATATTTTAGGCAGGTCTGGCAATATCCCTATAATGCCGGTAGGGACCAATTTAGGGTCAATTATTACCTTTGCTGTTCTTGATATAAAGGAATTGACTGCACACAAAATTTCCCACTTAGTTTCTAGTACTGGCAATGCGGGTCAACAAACACCATATAAAATCCAATTGCCCCATGTCCCCTAAAAAAAATAAAAATGCTGGCATCACAACAATCACTGATAGCAAAACATTATCTTGCCTGGCATCGTCTGCCTGGCATTATCCTGACCACTATCTACAGATCCAGTTATTCCACATCAACTATTTCAGAGAGATTTATAATTGAGGAAGTAGTAAACACTTAACTTTTTTTTTGTTTGACTGGAGTAATTGTGCAAATCTTATTAGCAATATGCATATTTACTGTAGTGATATCCATAGCTAAATGGGTTTTAAATTATATAATTACTGCCATGTATTCCTAAATGGATATTTTAGAGCAGGTCTGAAATTGTTTAGTTTGGTGATTTTGTTTGATGTGATTCACTGGTAATTCTGCTTCAGAGGCTACTGAAATGTAAAGAGGGGCGGGGAGGGGTGCAAATAATAGGAGGGTTCCCTCCAGTTTATGTAAAACTGGCCCAAAAAGGTATCATGAGACTAATATCAGCATTGTATGGATGCATGTATGTAAGTGCAGGTTTGTGTATGGATATCAGTGTAGGACGGTCAACTTACATGTGTATGTATCTAGATATGTGTGTGATAAACACAGAAATACATACACAGGCAAATATCCTGGGCACACAGGGATGTACATCATATACATAAGATAGATAGATACATAATAAGATAGATAGATAGATAGATAGATAGATAGATAGATAGATAGATAGATAGATAGATAGATAGATAAAAAAGTATAAAAGTATATCTATAGAAAGAGAAAATAGATAAAGACATAAAAAGTAGATGATAAATGGTATAGAAAGAGAGAAAATATATAGACATATATAGAAATAGATGGAGAGATAGATAATAGAGAGACAGAAATAGATAGAATATATACAGTAGATAATAGAAAGATGTAGAAAGATTTTTATACACACACACAAATATATATATATTTATATATAGAGAGAGAGATGTAGATAGCAAGAAAAAAATAAAAAGAAAGAAAGATATCACATAGAGAGATGTAGCTAGATAGTGTTTTATATATATATATATATCTATGATAGATAGATAGATAGATAGATAGATAGATAGATAGATAGATAGATAGATGTAGAATGATTTTTATACACATAAGAGAGAGAAAGATAAAAGAAAAATAAAGAAACGTAGCTATATA
>NC_092864.1:18745796-18747262 GCF_032062135.1 Pyxicephalus adspersus | reverse complement strand
TGTATATATATATAGATAGATCTACACACAAAAATGTATAAAAACAGATTTGGGAAGACAGAGAAAATGTAGGAAGCAATGTAGGTAGGGGGACAGACATATATTGTATTCAAAGCAAGGCAACACACAGCCAATTATGTAAGGACTATTAGGACTACAAGTCCTAGTCTCCCATGCCAGCCACACTGAGACTTGTAGTTCCCTACATCTATGGGATGATGGTTGCCCTGGATTTCTGTGTTCCAGGAAGGTATATTCCTCTCCATGCCATCTGCACCTCTTGTGTCCCTAGCAGAGCAGGTCATGGTGTTGCTGTGTTTGTCTGCTGGGCTATGTAGTACATCTAGGGGTCGATCAATGTAATCTGGTTTAATGTGGCATTGCTGGCCTTGTATTAGGCAGCTGTATGACGCTTAGATGTGTTTAGTTGGGGAATCGATCTGACACCTAGAGATGAGTCTCTCTCATTCTTCACGCTCTATCCAAGGTGCTGAAATATTATCCTCTGATTAGAGCTCTGCCAAGCCTGGCTAATTTATCCAAACTGTCAGGGACTTGTACACCTCAGGGTTAAAAATAAATCAGCCTCTACCAGTAAACTGATATATATCAACACAATTCAACTAGGAGCCTAGCCAGGGCAAGAGGTACAAGAGCCCAACACTGACCCCCACCATGTGCCAAGGCAGCCCAACTCATGGTGATGTCATGCCAGTCTACCCCACCACACTCCTACCCATACAAACCACCTAATAACCTTATTCTAGGGGCTGAATTATACAAACTAATTCACATTCTTAGAGTAACCAATAAAATCCAATCTATTAGAGGAAAACACAAAACACATAGTATCAATTCCTTCCACATTTAGCTACAATTGTAACAATTAGCACTTGATACAATAAATAGAATATAAATGATTATGATACTAGCTACATGTCATTTTTATTTGTTTAGTTCTATTTATTTAAAACAAATGTAAAAAAATAGGAAAGTAAACAATAATAACATATAACAAAAATAAAAAAAATCAATAATAATACCTTGATTTTAATTACAATAAACATTCAACCAAACACAAGCTTGTCCCTCCTCCCTCTAGTGGCTGTATGTGTGGTAGACACTGCAATCAGCATGATTGCTTAAAGAAAGAGTTTAGCCACCCAGAGAATTTGTGTTTTGTAAATGATTAACATGCACAAAGCAATTAAATTACAGGGAAAGCTTAGCCTTTTAAAGTGTAAATAGAGTAATATATAATATATATATATATATATATATATATATATATCCTTTTTGATTAATACAACACTGATTGGCTTAGTTGACATGGTGACATGGGTTTATGTTATTCCAATCTCAAAAAAATCCAAATCTCCAAGGTAAATTGTTCACACATTTCTAACCTTACAGCACTGCGTAATATGTTGGCGCTATATAAATCCTGTTTAATAATAATATTAACC
>NC_092864.1:18733296-18740796 GCF_032062135.1 Pyxicephalus adspersus | reverse complement strand
CTGCGCCTGTCCTATTACAGGCGACATATGATCAATAGGCTGATAACACAGCAACATCAATATAAGCGACAGAACAATGAGGGATATCATTGAACATCTATCTTAATATAGCCAGCTACAAGAGGCCCCGACAAAGAAAGCAGCTCATGAAAATTCCGCCCCACGTATTCCCATCTCCCATCCAATATGCACACACACTCCCCCAGCTGCTGATGCTATTATTTTCCAATTTCAATTTGACACCCCAGCCTTTCATGCTAATTCTATTATTGTAGGAAGTTTATGTGATTTCATATCACTAGAAATCGGTAATGTATAATAACCCTTTGGGCAAGAAACTGAATCCCTGCAGCAGCCACCGGGAAAATAATTACTTTCATATCAAAACTCTGCAGGAGACGGCCGGGTCCTATAGCCTGCAGCTTCTAACCTTGTGTGTGAGTGTCAGGGAGGCTAAAGGGGGGAGGGATGGGATGCATACATTTGTTAAGCAATAAACACACACGAAAAAAAGTGAAAAAAAAAGCTATGGATAAAGGAAAGTGAATAAAGGGAAGGCACAGAAAAAATGATAATCTTGTCTGTATTTTTAACCTTTATTTATCAAAAGAAAGTTTTACATATATAAATATTTTTATACATTTCTGCATTTTACAAGAGTGAGGATTTCTCGTTGCTTTTGATGTCTGTTTTGGGTTTATTGTTCTTACTACATTTTTTTGTTTGTTTTTTATTATTATTATTATTCTTTACAGCCTTTCTGGTAGAATAAAAGTTGTACTGCTAATTAAACGGTTTCTCTGCTCGCTAAAGATCATTGCACCTGATGAGGAATTACTAGAGGCTGAAGGAGAAGGAAGGCTTGACATGAGCCTTTTGTGGAGTCAGCTTTGGGAATGTACGAAGTGTGGAAGAGTCTTTGAGGGGTTCAATCCATGTCTACATCTTCACAGTCTATGCTGGGTTTAGGGGTGCAGGGTGCAGGTTCTGGACAGTCTGATGTCTCTCTGGTTTTGCTGTCTGCTTGGGGGGAAAATGGAGATTTTGGCTCACAAAAAGTGCTATCCTGCTGCCCTGTCTCTG
Source organism: Pyxicephalus adspersus (assembly GCF_032062135.1). Classification (NCBI taxonomy): domain Eukaryota; kingdom Metazoa; phylum Chordata; class Amphibia; order Anura; family Pyxicephalidae; genus Pyxicephalus; species Pyxicephalus adspersus. Next base: position 18,739,713 of record NC_092864.1, on the reverse strand, counting down.
AGTCTCCTGAAGCAGCTTGGCTTGGAGAAGCAGCCAGCTGGCCATTGCCCTCAGTCTTACAGATGGCCAAGTTGAGGTGGCTAGAGTTCGTGTTTTTCGCTGTGTAAAGGTGTGAATGTTTTGGGGAGGTACTTTGACTTTGTTGACCCTGGCTCTCATTGTCTTTGGAGTCTTTCTGGCCCAAGTGAGGAGCCTCCTGGGCTGAGCTGGTCTTAAGGGCAGTCTGTGGCACAATGAACCCAAGAGGTTGAGTGATGGGGTACAGCAAAAAATGCCCCTTGCCAATCAGGGTGCGGGGGCTTGACAGCCCTGTGAAATCAACCCCTGCTTTCCTTTTTGGAGGGGAGTCTGATAGTAAACTTTCCACACTGAAGGGGTTAAGCTTCTGGAAACCAGAGGCCCTTCCATTTGGACACAAGCCTGAGTTGTGGGTGGCCTCTGTAGGCAAGTCTTTATCACTGACCCTGTCTTTTTGTCCTGTGTTTCTTTGGCTTGGATAAAAAGCTTGCCCTGTTTGGTCACAGCTTTGCTGTGTTTGGTTTCTGCTTTGTCCCACCTCTGAATGGCTGGACTCCATAACACTGGGCTCATGAGTCTGGGAGAGGCCACTGTCACTGTCAGAACTTGGGGTGTGCAGGGACATGGAAGGAGAATGCTGGTGGCGAGCTTGGTTCCTCAGCATCTTCTTGTCCTGCTTCCTCTTCTTCTTCTCCAGCTTCTCCAGCTCTTTCCTGGCAATCTCTTCTGGGTCCATGGGCTCTCCACTGCAGGTGGTGGGATGGGAATTATGGGCTGGTCGTCCAGGCCCTTTCTTGGTGTTCTCTTTCTTTCTCCACTTTGCTCTGCGGTTTTGGAACCAGACCTACATATACCGGATAATGAAAATCAATTAGCATTGAGTTCTGGCCGAGAGGAAGACAATTTAACTGCAGTTTTCACATCAGCCTTTTGTTGTTGATGTTGCTGCTGTTTTAGCTAAACTGTGGAATCTGGAGTACTAATTGTCCCACAGATGGAGAAAAGGTGTCACTCTCCCAATGGTGTGAATAGAGGCCCAATATTCATTCATTGTTGTGGATAAAGTAAAATATTCCTAAATATATAATATCGTCATAAGTGATGATAAATAATCTATCATATTATAGCATAGTATAATATATATCCTTCCGGGAAAATTGGACAATATTTGTTTCTGTCCCCAATCACAATAAAAAACTTGCTTGCATTTTTTTGTTTAAAACACTTTCAAATAAGTCTGCCCTGATATTTAAAAACATAATTTTATAGTAACCCTTCTCAGTTTTTACGATTAATAAAGGTACAAATTATGCACGGCTTTTGTCCTAGAGAGTCAAATCGGCAAATAAAACAATCTAATAAATGCAAATCCAAAGCAAGGCTAAAGAATTATGACATTCATATAGGGGCTTCTATAAAACAGCAGTCCTAGCATAATTAAAAAAAGGGGGAGAGGGCAAACAAAAGGCAAAAGTAACATAGTTTATAATCGAATCGAAAAAGGCATAAAAACAAAATACAACATAAAAATAAAATATAAAAACCGAACGCAAACTGCTGCCATGCAAACCTCGATTACCCTCAAGATGTTTTACATTCTTGCATAATAATCAACCATTAAGATTATTATTTTTCTTTTTTTTAACAATTAGAATAATTTCATTTGGCTCTGTAGGGAAAATGGACGTTTTTCTGTCAAAATTAATTAAGCAATTGTAAAATAAGAAGCGTAAAAAGCGGGGTCACTGTGGTAGGGATTTTGTAACCCTCTACATCCCCTTTCAAAGTTTATTTGGCTCTCTTCCCCCCCATCCTGTTATGCTTTCCTTTGTGCTAATTCCAGGCGGTACAGCCATTGAGAATCACTCATTATGGAATTAAGGGAGAAAGTGAGGTCTCGGCTTCACTTAACAATCTCAGAACAAATTGGATGAAAGGGTTGGAAACCAGAAGAGGTCAGGAGGGGGAGAGAGTGCATTTTGTAAATACCCCTTGAAACAAAGCTAATGCTTTAATAATACAGCGCAGTGCACTTCTCTATAATAAACTTCACACCTCCAGAGTCTTAATTACATCCTGGCCTCCTGGCTTTTCTTTTTTTATATGGAAACCCCGGAGGTCCAACTATAGGGACCGTTATCTTATTTATTGACATTTCATCAAATCTGAACGAAATAATTATTTATCATCAGGTAGTACAAAAGTATATATATATATATATAATTTTGTCTTATTTTTAGATTATTTAAATAGTATTGGATCATTTTATTTATTCCTACCTAAAATAACTTAAAACTCGAAGCAACTCAGGACAATTTTTTAAAATAAATTCCTAAACCTATTTTATTAATTTTGTAGATTTTTTTTATTCTTTTATTTAGGGCAATGCTACTGATTTCGCCTCTTTCTGTATACTATCATTTTTTAAGGCCCCGTGTTTTCCATAAACATGTAGATGTATACATAATTCATTAGATGTAATAATTCACAAGCAAGACATCTGTAAGACATTGTAGATGGTATCTGTGGCTTCATTTGAAGCACATTACACAAAGGGGATATGGATATGCAAATAAAGATGCCACTGCAAGCAAAATGCGTCTAATTAAAACGCCATTAAAGCGACGGATCGGGGATTAGTGAGAAGAGAGTGCGAATATTCGTGGGACTTGGAAGAGGGGGTGACAATATCTGAAAGGAGAAGTAGATTGGGCTTTACCTGTACTCTGGACTCCACCAGGTCCAGTCTCAGGGCCAGAGCTTCTCGCATGAAGACATCAGGGTAGTGGCTTTCATTGAAGGCTTTTTCCAGTTCTTCCAGCTGCCATCCAGTAAAATTAGTCCTGGTCCTTCTTCTTTTACACCCAGGGCTTTCCTTGTCTGGGTCACCAGAGTCTACAAAAAGTAACATCCCCATCAGCTAACCTGAAACATCATCTGCTGTGATTAGATTTTACAAACAGTCCATGTGGACTTAACAAATAAACAAATTAGAAAGTCCATGTGCCACTGATCAAAGCTATTTTATGGCTCATCCCTACGTTTTGGAAGACAGGAGAGAAATGGACCCCCTGCAGTCCCCAACGCCTTTCCATCCTAGTTTGTATGTGATTCCCACGGCTTAAACACCACCTAGTCCTCCTGCTAAACCTATCTAGCTACCTTTAGGTCCTCTCACCTCAAAAGACCCCTCAGATCCTTCCTAAACAAATCAACTAAAAATAATTCACAATTATTGTTTAATAAAATAATAACTGCATGCAATTATAAATCTTCTTCCTATCTAAAAAAATCAAAACATTTCCATGTAGATGTACAATATATGAATCTGTCTAACCAATCCTTTCTAATTCTAATACTTTGTTGCCATGCTAAATAATAATGTATGACAAAAAAGAAGTATCATGCTTTAGAGAAATAATAAATCAGTGAAGATGTGAATGTTTGTGAACGATTATAAAAGCAAAAATTCCTGTTTTTTGGTTCCTCAAAGGAATAGAAGCTCTGGGATATGGGAAATGTTGAAGTTTGCTTTCTGCCACCTCGCCGGCTTTGCAGTGCTGTACACGTGTGTGGAAGGTTTTTGTGATGCACACTGAGTGCCAAGCACCCCATAAAACGTCATTCCACGCTCTCTCCCATTTGTTTGGGGGTTTTCTACAAGTGGGGTATGAATGAATGTTCATGGCTGCTTTGCCAGTGACATTATTTGGGTGTGCTTGCAAAGTTTTCATCCTGGAAGTCACCAGCTAATAGTTTATTATTTAGGTAATGTATATAAAAGAACTCAGATCTATGCTGAATGATTGTATAATAATAATTATAATAATATTAACCTCAACTGTTTGTTATTTAGAAAATAACTGGATCTATATTTTATCTGTTATTAGTACATTCATTTAATGCAGCGATATTTTATATTTTAAATATTGTACTTTTTATTACTATAGGTGGCATGGTTATTATTTTGGTATTTATATTATATTGTGCTACATTATACTTCTCCTACTCTGGATTGCATGGAAATAATACATATGTGTATTAATATACATCCAGATCCAGATATCTGGTTTGTACATATGTGTATTAATATACATCCAGACTTCTGGGTTATACATATGTGTATTGATATACATCCAGACTTCTGGGTTATACATATGTGTATTAATATACATCCAGATCCAGACTTTATCTGGGTTATACATATGTGTATTATTATACATACAGACTTCTGGTTTATACATATGTGTAATAATATACATCCAGATTTATCCTGGTTTATACATATGTGTATTATTATTCATCCAGATTTATGTGTTAAATAGACGTTGCAGATATTTCTACATTAATATTAAGAATTTTATTCTCCATGCGAAATAGCTTTGTGTTATAAAAGTCCAGAATACACGTGGACATAATATTATATCGAGCTAAATCGGAGTCCATCGGCTCCAAGTATGGTTATGTTGGGAGCATATTTCCTAAATATTGTTATTATATCATAGCTATACCTAGGCTATGAAGAATAAATAGAGTATAGATTAACAAAAGGCAAGATCCCGGATATATTAGCCATTATGGGCAGATCTCCAGCTCTGTAGATCGCACACAGGGGGTATCATATGAAGTGCAGGATTACAGGAAAAGATCTCAGCAATATAGTAAACACATAGTAAGCCCAGATTTCCTTACCTGACAGCTTGTACTGATTGTCTCCATTCATGCCACATCCAGAGGGCATCAGAGGGGTCGGATTGACCACAGAAGCAGTGCAGGACCCATTGAGTAATCCGTCAATAGAGAAGGGCACGGCGGCTGCAGATTGGAGCTGGTGGCTGGCTAGCTCATACACATGGTGGTGGCCCAGAGGGTAGGGGAAGCCTACCATGCCACTCATGGAGCCTCCAAACTGGGCATGAGGATGTTCTAGAATCCTACTGTCCATCATCTCCCTGGATAGAGGTGCCACAGCTGAAAGGCTGCTGCTGCTGCTGGGACCTTAGTAAGCATGCAGTGACCAGTGAGGAGGGGACATGCTACAAGCCCAGGATGAGCTTTACTTTATCAACATCAAGCTTCCAATAATTAGCTCAGGCTTGGGGAATTTGGGACCAATAAGAAACCTTAATCGGCTGTGACGTCACAGACGTGCCTTGCAAGAACCATTTTCCATATCGATTGCTAATTATACCTGACATCCACCTCAATAAACAATATCAGGGCTGTCACAACAAGACAAGGGGGGCTGAGATAAGAACTACATCACAACAAGGGGGAGGGGATGCCAGGAGAGAGGAAGGGATAGAAAAGAACTTAATGCATCTGATTGATACCCAGCTAAATACTACACACACAGGCTAGGGAGAGCCTTTTCCAACCCCCACCTCCTCCCTCTTCCTAAGCACTAATAGATTTCACTTTAAACATTCGCAGGCTTGTTGTAGGGATTTTTCACCAGAAATGCTTCTACTCTCTGAACCTTTAAAGTGATGTTGCTCCAATTACAGAGAGACATTGAGCGGCAAATAGACTGATCTAATAATAGGCGTATTCATCATCCCTGCTTTCCAAAGCTGTCACATTGAATTTAAAACTACAAGGCTTCTCGTCTACTCAAAGCCCATGCTGAAGTTTTTTTTTCTTGCTACTCTCAATACAGTATTTAAAGATCTTATGTATTGCAGGTATTACCTATAGGATGCCATGGGTAGAGTATTTACCCAATGGAAGGGGTCAGGAAAGTTTTATCTTAAAGACAGAGTTTATTTGGTTTATGTCTGTTTTATTTTTTTGTATTATTATATGTATATATGGTTGTTTGTTTAAATTTATTCCTGTTGACTATTGCAGTGATTTGAGAAGGTTCTCCATTCTTACCCATCCAAGTCCAGATATAGGTAGTAGTCAACTGGACTTCTGTAATGTTGGCACAGTCCACCTTCTGATGTTCATTGCCATTTAGAACCATTGGTGCTTCTAACGAGTCATTACGTTTAAATGTTCAACTTTTTTAATTAACTTGTTGGAAAATCATACCTATTAATAAGGTCCAACCTTCAGCTGATGATATTCCATCTGCAAGACCCACTAAGCACATCGGTTTCTGGTTGTCTAAAAGACACTATAATAGGCAAAACTCACAAATTTTATTCGATTATATCCTTATAAAGCTGTGTTGTTGCTTTTTTTAGCTAAAGGTCTGCTTTTGTGGCTAGAGAAAGACATATGAGGTTTCCCATTGATTAACAAGCGACATTGACAGATTTCAATACTATTTACTTTCTGCCTTTAATGAATTGTGATTTATTTATCTGTGATGGGAAAGAATCCATTAAATAGTCATTTATCAAACAATAAAATACTTTTTAATCACACTCAAAACTCAGAAAGGAAATTAAA
>NC_092864.1:18722116-18732881 GCF_032062135.1 Pyxicephalus adspersus | reverse complement strand
TATATATAGAAATAAAGCAGCCAGTCATTCCTATTTTTATTTCATTTCCAGACTTGAAAAGAGTCACAGAAGTGTAAATATTTCAATTACATTGGACAGAGGATAAGAGGTCCGAATCTTTCTTTTTAGGCTCAGCCTAAAATGTACCCCACTGTTTTTTGTATCCAGGGAGATGGCTTTATTGCAAGGCTTAGATATTCCACCAGATTTCCTTCTTATCACTAGATAACCAGAAAATAGATGACCCAGAAGAGGATAGGGAGCTAGCACTGCACAGGGATAATGCAGATAATAAATAATACAGAAGGAGTTTACCTGCTCTCCTTAATATAGTGAAAATGGCCTTAGATTGCATTTTATTTCTATTTTAGGATGCTTGCTGACTTAAGATTCGGTAATAAAATACAACAAACTCTTTCTGCATGGGTATTATTATCACGTTAGAACTTGATTTGACACACATATATTCATATGCATACTTGTGACAAAGAAAATATTGTATCAATGTTAACACAAGGGAGAATAAAAGTGTACAAAATGGTAAAATGAGGCATAAATAACTTATGAGACTGAAGGGGTTATTCAATAAGGATATCCTACTCAATGTATTAATATTATATGTGTGTGTGTGTGTATATATATATATATATATATATATATATATATATATAAATGTTTACATGGTGGGGGGATTTTTCAGGTGTATTTAAGGTGGACCTAGCCATTGTATTCTTTTAGTACCCCAGTCTCATAGTCCATTGAATAGGGTATATCCTATATGGGTTATGGATTTTAGGAAGGCATTATTGCCTAAGCTTGGGGTTTAGATACAAAAGCAGAGTTTATTACAAAGCCAGAGCTAAAGAAAACGGTGTTGGTATTAATTTTCAGGTCAGGGGCCAAGGGCCTCAGTTTTCACCATAATTTAATTTCTTTCTCAATAAATACTAAATGTAAACTGTGTCCTTTGGACCGCATTTTGCCTGTGGCAATAAATGCCTCATTTTCTGTTGGACTTTTCAGAAGAGGAATGCAAGAAGGAACGTGTGCCTGAATACAGAATGGTAATCAAGCTTCAGAAAAAAAGAAACAGGACTTTTTCTCTCAATCTCCCTCTCTCCCTTTCTCTCTCCCTCTCTCTCTCTCTCTTTATTATAAAGAAATTAATTCGACTTTATTTATCCCATTTTCTCAAGCTGACAGAATGTTAATTTGAGTTGAAATTTCTCTCGCCTCTCACTCCCTGACCCCTTGCACCCAGATTGGCGTGTTGTAATAACCTGAATCTTTCAACAGAAGCCTCGATAATTGTTACCTTATTAGCATGCAAATTGTTTAATTAATATTATTATGAAGAAGCATATAATCCGTCCCTCACTTGACCTCGAGTCCACATAGCAACTGCCTTGCTGCATTTCAATGTGTACATTTTTTTAAATCGACTCTGTTTGAATGTACCAAGAAGCTTTCATATAAGATCTCTTAAATGTTTTTTTTTTCCTCTCTTTTTTTTTTTTGGAGAGCTGCCTTTAAAGGAGAAAGAGCCTTTGATGGAGCCACAGGCTCCTCGTATCTCTTTCTGTGCCTTTCAATCTAAACACAAGTCAGGCAAGTCGTTTTATTCTCCCTTTTATTGTTATTTTTTGAACATCAAAATTTAATAATTGCCTCCTTGTCAATTGGGTTTTTTTCATTCTTTAAATGCACCCCCTTGAATCCTGAGTGCTGTTTCAAGCAAACAGACTCGCAGCAGCTCAATGAAAAGCAGCCCTTGACATCAAGTCCTGGGAGACACTGCATTTAAATCCCTTTTTCTGCAGCCGAGTGACATTGTCAGATGCTGCCTTTAATTAACTTGATAATAAGACGTACAAGGCTCGGATTCGGGAAGGCTGTGCGAGGCGGCTTGTTTCTGCTTTTATCGCAATCTGCTTGTTTTATCTCCTTCGCAAAGAGTCCTCATGGCTTTTACTAGTGCTAAAGTCTGACTTCTTGCTGGGCTTCCATGTCCTGTCCCATACAGAGCAATGCTAGGAAGGACAAGTCATGCCCCCCTTGGGCTCCTCTGTCCCCTATACATTGCTCATATACCTAGGATAGAAAGGGGTTATAGAGATGTCTAGATGGTGTTCTCTGTCCACCTTACAAAATCTATACTGGAAGAAAGTGTGTGTCCACTATACCTAGGATAGAAGGGTTATAAAGATGTCTGGATTGTGTTCTTTGTCCAGGGGTTATACAGATGTGTAGATGGTGTTCTTTGTCCACCTTGCATAATATATAGTGGAAGAAGGTGTGTGTCCACTATACCTAGGATAGAAGGGGTTATAATGATTTCTAGATTGTGTTCCTTGTCCACCTTGCATAATCTATATTAGAGGAAGGTGTGTGTCCACTATACCTAGGATAAGAAGGGTTATAGAAATGTCTGGATTGTGTTCTTTGTCCACCTTGCAAAATCTATACTGAAGAAGATGTGTGTCCACTATACCTAGGATAGAAGGGGTTATAATGATGTCTAGATGGTGTTCTTTGTCCACCTTTCATAATTCATAGTGGAAGAAGGTGTGTGTCCACTATACGTAGGGTAGAAGGGTTATTTTGATGTCTGGATGGTGTTCTTTGTCCACCTTGCAAAATCTATATTAGAGGAAAGTATGTGTCCACTATACCTAGGATAGAAGGTCCCCTATACCTAGGATAGAAGGGTTATAGAGATGTCTGGATGGTGTTCTTTGTCCACCTTACAAAATCTATACTGGAAGAAGGTGTGTGTCCACTATACCTGGGATAGAAGGGTTATAGAAATGACTAGATGGTGTTTTTTTTTCACCTTGCATAATCATAGTAGAAGAAGGTGTGTGTCCACTATACCTGGCACAGAAAGGGATGATGAGGTGTCTAGTTAGTGTTCTTTGTCCCCTGTACCTACCCAAAGGGGCAGAAGGCATGTGCCAACTGTACCCAGCAAATAAAGAGCTGTAGACGTGTCTCTAGAGGGGGCAGAAGGTGTAATATAACAAGCATGGAAAGGGTTTTGCATTTGTCTACTTGGTGGTTTGTGTGCCCATTACTCAACCTATTGGTGCAAAAGTTGTGTGCATTGTACCCAGCACAGACATCTATGTGGTGTTCGTTACACAAATAGTTGTAGAAGAAGTTGTGTGCCCACTATATCCAGCAAATAAATAGAATTGGAGATGTCTAGATATGTTCTCTGTCCCCTTTGCACAATCTTTGATAGTAGAAGGTGTACAGATGTCTAGTTGGTGTTCCTTTCCCCTCATACATAATTTATAGTGATTCAAGATGGGTGCCCACTATACCTAGCATTAAAAGGGGTGTGGAATTGTCAAATTGGTGTTTTAATTCCCCTTTACTCAAACTATAGGGGCTGAAGGTGTGTGTTCACCAAACCCAACAGAAAAAGGGTTGTGCAAAGGTCTAGGTAATGTTCACTGTCCCCTTTCAAAAATCTTTGGGAGCAGAAGGTGTCTGTCTAATATACTCAAAACGGAAAGGGTTGTGCAGTTGTCTACTTGAAGTTTTATATGCCTTTTACACAAAGTTGTGTATCCACTATATCCAGCATAGAGAGGGTTGTACAGATGTCCAGTTGGTGTTCTTTACCCCCCTATATAATATATAGGGAGAGAAGATGTGTATCCACTCAGCATAGAAATGGCTATTAAGATATCAAGCGTTCTTTGTCCTCTGCACAATCTATAGAGACAGAAGGTGTGTTAACTCTACCAATCACAGGAAAGAATGTTATCTACTTGGTGTTATTTGCCCCTTTACCTAATCTAAAGGGGCAGAATGTGTGTCTATTATATACAGCATGGCAGAGGCAGTATAGATTTCTTAGTACAGACTACTTAGTTCTGTTTCTTCTTCACACAACCAATCGAATACTAGAGAGACGGTGTATGTCCATCATACATTACGAAAGGACAATACAAATGTCAGGTCCCCATGCAAACAATGTATAGGGGCAGAAGGTGTGTGTCCAGTAAAAACAGCATGAAACAGACAGTATGCTATAGGGGCACAACCCTTTAGTGGCAGAAGGTGTCTCCCTCCTAACCCAACACAACAAAAAATAGTAAAAAATTTTCTTATTCTTCATGGACACCCTTCTAGATTTGATCATGTCAAAACTTCTACATTTGATCGTACTTTACTGCCCATATACACCACCTAGAAATATTAGTAGAATCATTTTCTATGTCCAATGTACAGAACCTGACAATGTACTGCAGAATGCTTGCTAAGGTCCTAGGTTCATGATATACCCACTATACATGAAGGACAACATAGTCTTTCAGCTGAGGTCCTATATTTTCTCACATATAAGCCACCTGGTATGGTAGTGTATACGCCTTGCTGCTGGGCTCACTGTACCTTTGAATCCCTTCATAATAGGAGCAATAAAGTCTTTACAAGGCCGATAGGGTAGGGGTAGCACAGACTGGTGACAATATAAGTACAAATTGTTGGTTGACAACCGGACATCTTTATGTTTTGGATTTAATGGGAACATTGGATAACTAACACCACCTTTCAGCGCTCTATCCTGTTAGGGAGACGTATCTCCTCTTCCCGATTTTTAAGAGGTGATAAATAGAGAAGGAAGTGATTGGATATCTGTATTACCCCTCCTCTTTCCACATTTTTTCACATTTACAAAATTTCTTTTATAGACAGTACACTCTACAGGCATGTTAAGGTACATTTTGGTCAGCATAAAATAAGGATAGGTTATTAAAAGGCAAGATAGTTGAGAAAGGTGCCTTACTTAATTGTAGGTGTTACAATATCTGTAACAACTACTGTAAATACTCAAGTATAAACTCATATTTTTGACTTGAAAATGCCTAAGAAAAAGAATCTAATTTTTTTTATGCTTACAACACATAAAAAGTACTGTCTTTGTGATCGAGTTCTTTGCCTCACCCAAACCTAGCAAAGACTGGACAGGCTGCAAGACCAAGTATATATTTGGAATCACCAGACTTAGGCTGCATACACACGTGCAAGAATTGTTGTTGGAAAGTACCTTTTAAGATCCTTTCCAATGACAAACTACTGTACATACAGCACTGTTCTGCTCTATGGAGAGGGAAGGGGGAGAACAACGGAGAGGCACCCCACTGTGTGCTCTCCCCCTAAACTTCCATTAAGATTGTTAGTCGTCCATCGTCCGTGAATCCACCAGGACGGTCGTTCAGATGATGGATGCTGTACACACGGCAGATTCTCATCCGATATCAGCCCTGAGCCATTGCAAGTGTGTACGTAGCCTTAGTCTGACAACTTGACAATCATGCTTTGTATCTGTAAGACTAAACTCTACAAGAATACTAGCTTTACTAGTTTCCGAGGGCTGACTTTCAGTTGGCACTCCATCCAATAGCCAAACTTTGCTGTCAAGACTAATAATGGATAACATTGATACAACCTACAAAATTCCGTAAGGTTTTATTAAGGCCCATTCCTTATTAATAAACATTAAGTAAAAACACACCACATCCCAATCAAATCGATTATGGGATCAAGTTACACTTGGAGCAGTGTTTACACAAGGGAGATTTTTAACGTGTATTAACTTTCCAAGAAAAGAAAATTTAAAAGACTTAAAACTTAAATAATTTTATTTAAACTTTGTTAAAAGACATTTAAAACAGTACAAACAACATATATCCCAATTCTTGACAAATTGGGCACAATTCTTATTGACATAGTTTTAATTGTGTTGAACAACAAAGCAATCTCTAATTTATAGTGGGGGAGCCGCCACCGACCCCCCATTTATTCTCAACGCGTTTCGTAGACTAAAGCTACGTACACACTTCCAATTCTTATCGTTGGTAAACGAACGACGAACGATCCTGCACGATATCTGCGAACGATCGTATGGCACCGATCCTGTACCTACAGATAACGACACGATCGTTCAAAGATATTGTACACACGATAGATGCGATCGTTTGAACGATACAGGAAGTGACGTGCACCACAGGAAGTGAGTGAACGTTCGTTCACCGCGCATGCTCAGACCATGGACGATCACTGAACGACCGCACACACGATAGATGGTCAACGATCGTCGTCCAATCCGATCCGCCGGTCCGGTCGTTCATTTCCAACGACTATCATCATTCGTCGGTGTAGTTGGTTACTTTTTTTACGAACGATTTTTGGCCAATCGGTCGTTCGTCGTTCGTTCGTCGTTCATTTCCAACGATAAAAATTGGAAGTGTGTACGCAGCTTTAGTCTTCTTCTTCAGGAGAATTAGAACATAAGTACAGAAATCCACAAATGAAAAAGTGTGTTAGTGGGTATAAATATATTCAAAAAGTTATTTGGAGTGGGTCTTTTTTTGGTGCTTTTGCAGTCGTATATTTCTGATAGAGAAAAACTTTTTATTTAAAAAGTATAACTATACAATTTTAATATATTTATACAAAATTGTGTTAATAATACCAATGTTCTAATGACTACCTGCTGTCCTTATCACAAGGGTACATCACCTTGTTCAAGGGGCTATTGACTTGAGAGACAACTCTATGATGTGAAAAAGATAACAAAAGCCAGTCCTATATGCTAATATGTATTGGAAGCTGTCATTAGCTCTAAGCTCTGACACCATCTGACACAAAGCTTACAGAGGGTTAGGGCTTCCAACTTAAGTGGAGGAAGGGGAAGTGTAAGGAAGGTGGGCTTTTATTCTTTCAAGAGAACCTGTCTCTTTAGCTTGAATTGCAAAGGTAAAGATTGCAACTCAGATGTTTTTACACCAACAGGCCTATGGTCTGAAAACCTAAAACCAAAAGTCCCTTCTTATCCTCTCTGTCACATCTTACCATTTCAATGCTGATTTTGGCTGGTGTGCAAGGGGTGCCATAAAAAAAAGATCACAGCTCAGCTTGTAACCTTTGTAAAATTGTACTACACATCTGAAAAAATAAATAACTATTTCAATAAGTAAAAAAATGACAAACATGTGTTGCATTGGTTGAAACTTATTAAAGCCGAACACAATATTTGAAAAAAAAAAAGCCCTGAAATAGATTAGCAAATATATTACCTTTGGGTTTGCATCCCTGTAATTGTTTGTGCTGTCAGTGAAAAGCATATCATACATAGAGGAAGAGTACAGAGCTACCATCTCCAGTGTTCTTCTTTAAAATCAGCAGCCTAGGAGCAGGTAGGTGACACCAAATGTAGAAAATGATATTATCTTCCCACCTATTCAGTGTGTCTGAGTTATGTAAATGACAGCATTATCTAACCAGAATCACAAATAATAAGTAAAGCAGATAACAAAAAATCTAATAAACTGTATATTTAATTTTGTGGCTGGAGTTCAGCTTTAAAACGTAGACCACTGCCTATAATGATTAGCCCAAAGTGATACACTTCTGAATTATTTGTATTCAAAGTGTGGTTGATTCCATGGCTGTGCAGACAAATTATTGTACTATAAACAACACTAATTAGCAGGATAATCATATGATTGCAAAATACACAGGAGATGGTGCCAGATAATACCAAATCATGCTTTGGGATTCAGAAAATGCACATACAAATTGTATGTGATTGTTTAATTATCTTGCACTGGTGATTTAGTTACTAATGAAAACAACCAGAACATTATATTTGCACAAATATTTTTTTCTGGTGATGGTTTGCTGCACGGGGTGCTAAAAGTTACATGATTTTGCCAAATTGGCTTAAAATGATATATATATATAGAGAGAGAGATTACCTCTATGTTTCGCCATTGATTGTAGGCTCATCTCTGCATACACCATTCAGCCTGATTGAAGGCATCTAATCCATTCCAAAAGTTCCCCTTTTTCAAATAATTCACCAATTCTTTAGAAAATAACCAATTAATTATTACCTATATGATGGCTTCAGTAAGAGACAGAAACTCACTCTCCCCCTTGGCTTACCCAATGTGCTCGGTGAAACCTTTATCATGCATGTATTTTATGTATATATATAAGAAGAGAGAGAGAGAGATAAGTTAAAAATAACAGTTATAAAATGCCAGTAATAGCCTATAAACCTACAAAAAACAAATGAATTCTGCCTTAAAACCATTAACCATTATAGTCCCTTTATATAATGCAAATTAAAGCTGACACCTATTAAGCCAAGGGAAAAGACCCCAGGTCATGTAGCTATAGATCGTAAGCATTTTGGGGTGAGAAGGCCATCATCACCACCGACTTACTGCCATCCCAGCCAATTTGTGCTCGTGCTATCGACCAGCTGTAATAAATACAATGTAAATTCATTAAAAAGTAGATTAAAAAGGTACACCTTGCCACGTAATCCATTCCTCTGGCCTGGGTTTTCCTGCATGGTGTAATGAAAAGGGGAAGGAGGGGAGGTGGGGGGGACAAACGGCAAGTTTCTATATGGAGACATCAATTATCTAATGAAGGTGGAATTTCTAGACAGCCTTTGGGAGAGTCTGACTGGGTTGACAATCATGTTACTTGCCAAAACACTGACACCCCCTTTGATATACGGTGCCAATAAAAAGCTGGTGTCTTACTGAATATAATTACACAGACTTTGGATCGGGAACATGTAATTAGTTGACAAGTAAAATATATTTAGAGACAGGTGAAGCCAAATGATTCCAAGGAAACTACAGCGTGGGGTGTATAATAATAACAATAACAGCAATAATAATGACAAGACAACTAAATGCTTGATTTTTTTATTATATTTTTACCCCATTAAAAAAACTCCTCATTTAATCATTTTTAATGGCCACTTACTACTTGTGAATTGATCTTCTTTCCTGTACAGTTCTCAGCTCAGTGTTATGTTTTATCACATTATGTGTGTCAGCTATCTGAAGTTCCAGATCATTTTCTAGTTTAAATGTATAGAAACTTGGGGGCGGGTCATTTTTTTATTGCTGCTCTGATTTGCTAATACAAGCGAATCACGGCAACCAATTTAACTGCTAAAACCAATGGCTACAATAGAATATAATAGTGATCTGTAAGTCAATTGAATAGAGTAGAAGCCAATAAAATGCAACAGAAAATGCTTCTAAATGCTGAGCTACAAAAAAAAAAATAGGCAAAAAATTAGGTAAAAAATGAGGTTGAAAAAATGTTTTATTTCCTTTGCAAGAAATCATTAAAAAATTACCCTTTGTCTGTTAATTATACTAATAAAATTGATTTGTTCTGTCTAAGTGTTAAATTAGACCAGTTTATCCTCCTAAAAATCTTATGAGCTGATAATTTCCAGTGATCTCTGTCTATTGTTGTCTTATTAGTTACACTGCTCTCAGCTATTTGTGTGGACCAGAAAAAGAGGAGGGGAGTGTTTTCTAGTTCAAGGGGGGACAACACCGCTGTTTCCTATCAGCCAATAGTGTCCTTTCTTTCTTTTTCCAACCTACACTAATCAAAGACAACTAGAATGTGATTGGATGACATGAACACTAAAGAATCCTTACTATTCTAGTGGCAATCAGAAACTCACATGGCTTGCTGGTGCTAGTAGTTCCACATCCAGATGACTATAACAATATACCAATATTTGGAGCTGGAAGAAGAAATAGGCTTCTAAATCTTCAATTCAAAATAAAACCAGCCTGAAGAGTGGCCACCAGTGAGCCAGTGCTACCCTCTCCATCTGCCTCTGATCCCTAATTCCACTTTATTCTTCAGAGTAAACACTACAACAGCGCTGTCTAGTGCTGCATTGTATAGAGCAGACACATCAAGCTGCAATACAGCTGCCTCTTATATCACAGGGGGAGCAGATGGTTTCTGGAAACCGGTGCAACATTAACCCCCATTGCAAACATGATCCTTATTGGTAAAACATTAGTTGCTATGGGATATTTATTTCTATGAGCAACAGCTCGGTTTTATATCCTCTGGCCTAAAAGACCACTGTCTCTGTTTAAACCTTTTTTTCCTGTACACATGTTCAGTGTGATTGGTATTACTAATCAATAAATGAGTAATGACACACCAAGTCTATTATCATGTTGCAAGGGGCCCCTTTGTATTCAGTATATCCAGTAAAATACACTAGCAGGGGCCATAATGAGCAGATAATTATGTAATACAATTAATTAAAGCAGGTAAAGAACTACTGTGGAAAAGTTGAGGTTGTCATAGTAATAAATTAGCAGAATAGAATCTGTGTCTGTCTGTCTTGCTATAGAGAGTGTTAGAGGGCTGTTTGGGCAGAAGAGAGATACATTTAATTAAATGGCGATGATAGTATTACAGATAAAGCAGTGACAGCCAATCAGAAATCAGCAGCAAACTGTTTAAACTGTTTAAGTGTGAGAGCAAAGAAAAGTGCATATGGTGTATCCATTAAAATATTAAGACCTAACCTTAGAGAAAGAGCAGGGGGTGGATGTGATGGGGAGAGAGTAGGGGTGGGTGAAAAAAGGGGGAAGAAGAGGGGGAGAGTGAGAGAGAGAGAGAGAATTATTAGAGAGAGGGAGATAGAAGAGATAAGAGAAAGAGAACAAGAGAGAGAAGAGAGTGAGAGCTAGAGAGTAGAAAGAATAAAAAAAGAAGAAAAGAGGGTAGAAATAAGAGAGAAATGAGAAATAGAGAGAAAAGAAAGGTGAAAGGAAAGGTGAAGGGAAAGAAAGAAAGAAAGAAAGAAAGAAAGAAAGAAAGAAAGAAAGAAAGAAAGAAAGAAAGAAAGAAAGAAAGAAAGAAAAGAAGGAAAGAAAAGGAGGCATGGGGTAGAGAA
>NC_092864.1:18602116-18717116 GCF_032062135.1 Pyxicephalus adspersus | reverse complement strand
GTTCCAAAGTCATTAAATCTTCTGTTCTTTTAGTTTATAATAATGTTGCCTTTTTGTTTTCATTTTGTATTTTCTAATTTACTATATATATATATTAGCAGTTGAAATTAAAAAGGGTATTACACTAACTTTCCAGAATTTTTTAAAGCTTTATTATGTCCTAAATTTTATAGCAAGAAATAGAATGCTGGCAACTTTTGCGGCCATTAAAAATACGCTATTGAGGTCATGGAGCTATATATTTACTGTATAAATAATTCCTTACCTTAATGTGAATAATGTATAAACTCTAAAAATTATATGAAAAGTACAGCTTATTAATATTCATGATGTCATGTTCTCCATGCGCGCCTGCTGAGAACAATGCTCTTAATTTTAGGAGGTAATTTTTTAGGAGTCAATAGGTTTGATTTCTAAAACTGGAGAAGATAGACTATCATGGGAGAACCTGGGTTATCCATCAAACCTGCATTATATTTCCTAAAAATAATTTGCTATTAAATTGAGTAGAGTGAGGAAGTATAAGGACCTCTATCAATTTGGTATCTTCATTTCTATCACCACATATTTCCTGTCCTGGTTTTGGTGGTCAGTTTGACAAGAAGTCAAGAGAGATCTTTGGACAATGATTAAAAAATCAACAGGGGTTCTGGGGTTTCCTCACTTTCCTCAAAACAAAATGTTTTTGCTGGAGTTAAACTCTGTAAATGTAATACTCTATTAACTGTGAAGTGTGCATGCAATCAATGACAGTTAATAGACAGTTTGTTCTATACAAAGGAACATATAAAGACCTCTTGGGAGAAAAAGGATTAATGGGGCAATTATGAAGCCACAACAGTCATCTATACTACTAAGCTAACGAATGGAAGTTGTTCATTAAGCTTTCTTCTCTTATCATGAAGAACAGAGAATATTCTCTCCAGGAAACTATTTTTTTTTTTGTAATAATCAGATCCCAAAGAAAAACCTATGTGGTCCAACCCTCATCAACATCATTGGGGTTTATTGGCTAGTGTTAGTGTTAACTTGGCAACATGAATATTCTGTTTACCAAGTAAATGTTCACCTGGGCTTCCTCCAGAGTTTGCTGAGGGTTCCTTGACATGGGACTGATTGACCTTCAATTTAATGCAGAACACCAATTACTTTTTAGCTGGTGGTATTCTGGCCACTACTTTAAGGGTCATTCAAACCACTGGCCCCCATTATCTTACTGCCCCCCAAAGAATTGGCTTTAGCAGAGGTTCACTGAGACCTGACAATTATTTAAAATATTTTAAAGATTCCCCCAAGGTAAAAAAAAGTTGACTTAAAGTGACTCAACCATGATATATATATATGGGGGCTGCCATTGCTGACTTCTCCTTTGAGAATGTAATATGCTTTGCTCTGGAACAAGAGTAGAGATAAGGATTGTTGCCACTAATTTACAGCATAGAAAGCTGTGATTCCATCTCTGTAACTCAAAGGCATCAAAGTCATAAGCTGCTGGGCAACCATCATTTTTAAAAGTAGGTTAGCAATGGCAGCCCTTTATGTTTTCTATGACAGAGTCACTTTAAGAGTCCATTCACACCATACGCAATGTGTTGCAATGTATGCATTTTCAATTTTTAAAAAATGGGCTATTAACACATATAATATTAACACCTAGACTATATTTTTTAACACAATGCAACTCAATGCACAGACTAGGTCTGCTTTCTGAAGATCTCTAAATTCGGGTATATAGAGGTGCACTCATGTACATTGGGGTGCAATTAACTTTTCAGGACAAAGCACCACAATGTAGGTAATGCAAGTTAAGATGCCCCTAGTAAATCCCCTCCATGGCATCAGTTTATTAAATTAGTGCAGAAAGGAGACCACTCCTTGTTAGCACTGTATCATAGCAAAATAAATAAAATGAAAGGTGTAAGAAGCGGCAAGTAACAGATAAAAGCAATTGCTACTTCTTTATCTTCTGTAACATTAGAACAATAGCAGTAATCATTAAAGCCAGGACAACACTTGGGATCCCTGCTGTGAAGTATGACAACACAACTTGTAATAAAGTGTCATTTTTCAAGCCAATTGTGAACACAGAGAAGATGTTTATTAACACATATTGGTACGCCTCATATCAATCTGAATTAAAGTCTGTTTGCCTAAGTGTGATAAGTAGATCATCTTATAGGTCAAGTTTTATTTAGAGGATGTGAATCTTTTTAATAGAAACTACTGGTTTCACAGCACATTCACCTATCTAATTGTGGAAGGGGAAAATACAAGAAATGTTACAACAATCCCATAGTGAAGATAATGAAGAAAATGCTAGTTTCTTGGCTCTCATGCAAACCTATGGCTTTAGTATGTTCATAGCCAATGAAAAAAGTATGCACATTAGAGATTCACAACAAATCCCTGCATTTGTGAACTTCATCGCGACAATCTGGCCTGAAAATGTTGCAATTTGCTACTATGAATAAATAACAACTTATAATACAGTGAATAGCCTTCGCCTGTGGTCGGTTGAGTCACAACATCCAATAGATTGAAAAAAAATAAAAGGATATCTTCATATCAGATATATTGTCAGCAATGTGTGGGAGATGTATAGGGAGGCATTTATCAATGTTTTAAATGTTGGTATTGGTATGGTATATGTCCTTGTGGCAGTTCTTCCTATGACTTTGAACAAAAGCTTGCTTATTAGCATTATAAATTGCCAGAGTTAAATAACAAGATTAGCCCCCCTACTTCAATATATTTTATTGGGGTTTCTGCAAAGTTTGCAAACTTTGATCTGCAAACAAACTTCACAAAAAGTTTTCTGGCTAAAGCCTGGCAGACTCGGAGATCTCAAACTAAATTATATAGATTTTGATTTCACTTTCTCCTATTCTACATTCTTTTTCCCGGTAGCTGATTTGAAGGGCCTGATTTATTAAAACTCCCCAAAACTGTAGAAGACTGTCAATGGAGATCCTGGGTGATCCAGCAAATCTGAAATGGATCTGGTCAAGGAACTAAAATATTTGCTTACTAATAATTCCAAGTTTGCTGGACCATGTTCTCCCATGATCATCTATCTTCTCCAGTATTTGAGATCTTTAATAAATCAAGCACTTACACAACCAGGCAATAGCAGTCTACACATTTCCCCTATATTAGGTTTTCTTTCATGCAATTTACAAAGAATTGTGAAAAGCAATGAAGTGAAGTGTAATATGAAATGACATGAAGTGCACATGTGTTCATAAAGCTCTATTTTCACCTCTTACATAATTGGATGTTTGAATGGCACGTGGATGAACTTCATGTTATCTTATTCCACACTTTTTGCAAATCAGCCCCAGCATGTTTCATGAGTGAGCTTCATACACACAAATACAAAGAGGAAGTACTTGCCAAGTATTACAGATGAATTGTGAGGGCCCTGGAGATCAGAACCCAAATCATCTATATAATATAGAACTTGTGATCAACAGTGGGTGCTTTGCATGCTGTATTCTCCTTTTAGATTGTGTTACATTCAGCACATCCCCAATATACTCAATTGACTGTTCAAGAGCCATAGGTGGAGTACAGATGTGTACCACCATTAGGATATAAGGTAAGGGTGCACCTTTATCAATGGATTCTGCCCCATACTCACCCCTGTGTACCACTCCTGTCAATCATAGTGTATACCAATCAATTCACAAATCCCAACCTGACCAAATCCAGCAAACCATTATTTATACCTACTTTAATTTCACCCAATGGATCCTCTTATCATCCCTATGTATAACATTCATCAATGGAAGTGCATACCACTCAATTCACAAAGCCAGCAAACCAGTATTCTCCATCATTACTTCCAGCCTTCTTTAAATTTTGGATCGTGTGCCACATCTTTCCATAGAGAATAATGATCAAACTTAGTATAATAACTGAATAAGGAACCAGATAATAGTTTCTATGGCAAGCCTAGTGCATGCAGAAGAATTTAAATAATAAAGTGCTGTAGGAAAAAACTAACTGGGCATGATTTATCCAATCACATACTGATGAAATATTTTTTACATGATTGAATAAGTAAAGTGAATAATCATACAATTTATTATGTGAGTATTTTTTATTCCTAAAATCATCGGCAAAGTGAGTTTGCCGTGGGCATGGTGGGTAATGTAAGCTGCAATCTCTGCAAATCCCTGGCACAGTAAACAGCACACCTTTAGGTATTATATGTGATGGCTGAGTACTTGCCAATACCTCAATAAGCTGTACATTGCAGAGTGGGATCAGTGCCCTTCTCCAGTTTTGGCAGTGTGAGCTGGACAATATGTAGCTTTAAGGCGTGTATATATTCAATGTATGTAATGTCTAGTTTATAGTACTTGGCATCAGAATATACATTGCATACCATCATTGTGACCCTGATGTCATAGTAAAGTCATGTTTTAAAGGGTTTTGCCAAAAGGCTCTGCTGTAATGATTGGTTACTGGAGATCATGTGATTTATACTGCCAAGACTTACAGCTCTAACTCTTTTTTCATGGCAAGGAACAGCTACATATTTTTTTGTAACATCGAAAAGTATGTATTCGTTTCTTGCAAATGACAAGTACACGTAAAGCTTACTACAGTTATGATTATTCATTATCTTTGTGTTTTAGATTTAAAGCAGTCATATTATTCTGTGCTATGCTGTGATATTTGTCAATCAATAAACTAATTGTGATATGCTGGGCATATAAAACGCGACTTGCAATTGTTAATCACTTTTAACTGGTTTTGAAAGTCCAAAATATTCAAACAAGTCTAAGGACAAATGATAGATTTAGGTTATCTATATGTGTAAATAATTTCTGTAATTGTTAAACTGATGAATAATTATGTATATGACCAGCTCTGATGATATACACATGGCTTCAGCAGTTAGTGTCCCAAGAACACCAAAAATATGGTTGGGAAATTTACATTTTAGGGGATAAAGAGCAGAAGTCTTGGTCCATGGTTGGAAGTTTCTTACCCAAAGATTATTCCTATTAATTATACTCATTTTGTCTGCAAAAAAGGTTCAACCTATAGGGTCTCTAGTTCAATACGTGCGCATAAGACATAATTTAATTATACATTTTTATATGATTTTTACCTCTTATTAAACCATATATTGATTTGGTGTAGCTCCTCGAATACTGCCTAGCTTTATTAGCTTCATTAACTTCAGTCTTATAAAATTGTTTTCCACATGCTCATTGTTAAATGCCAGATTGCTGTCTTTTTTATATTCCCCAGAGCTATAAAATGAAGTGTCAGGAAGATAGCAGAGGGCACAAGTCAATCTAAACCCATTAGCTCCTTTTTCCCCCCAGCCCAATCTGAGCACCTACAGAGGACGGTGGCCTAGCCGGGCCCGATCCGGGCCTGTCCTGGGTTCTTCTAGCACCCTGCACCCTACAGGGTTAACAGCTCTTTGTAATCACTAATTTTAATTCTCAAATGGGCCGGAGGCTCACGTTGTTCTGATCTGGTAGAGGGAAAGCGTTAACTATTATCTGCTTCTAGCTTGACCATCTGCTGTTGTAGAAAATTCAAAACCCTAGAGATCTACTTATATCCACATCGTAAACGAGAAAAGATGTTTTAATTAAGGGAAATCAGGTTAACTTAGCTCTAATTTACAAGCCGCCTGCTTAATGAATTGTCTGTGCTGCTCTCTCTTTGTAGAGAGTAAATCTAAAGATCTTTTTCACTGTGCAGTTCAGACACTAATTAACTAAGCAAAAATTTCTGTAGCAACCCCAGTTCCCTCTAATAGTTTTACCTAAAGCCAGCCTGCCCATTGCTTATACAAATTGCCAATTAAATTTGATTGATATAATGAAATTGGATTTTATTTTCACTTACCTTATCCATTCCTCCTCACTAATTCCCCTGCACCCATAGAAAATAACTTTAGCGGAATTGAGAAAAAAAATATCATTGAATATGATTGGTTGTATTTAAAGAAAAAAAAAAAAGCAGCGTTCTGAAAATTTCGCCTTTATTGCTTTTTAAACAGAATGAGCAAATTCTAAACTGGAACTCAAACCAGCGCTGGATAGGTTAAAATAGTTTAAAAACCTGATGTAACATTAACAGTTTTCAAAATCCATATAGCCGCTTAATTAAATATGTTGTCCTGTTTATAGGATCTGTGGATAATTATTTAGAGTCATTTAATCTAGTCAATTTACACGTTAATTAAAACAGAAAGAGACCCTTTTTTTAATAAACTGGAGAGAATAGGAAGGTTAAATAGCGCCGCCTAGTGGTCATTTTAGAATTTACAGCTCTTGGCTATAGTTGGAGTAACGAGACAGCCATAAAAAAAATTCGGTTTATTTTACCACTTAATTTAATGTTATCAGTTAAAATGTAATTAATATGCATTAAAATTAATAGACGTAAGTGGCATGTCTGTGTGTTTAATTGAAAATATTTTAATTGCCCAAGTTTAGGTAAGCTGGGGTCAAACACTATTTTTAAAAAGCTTAGATTTCTTATATTACCATGCAACTGCTGGTATTTGTAGTGCCACAATAGATGTAGCTTATTACTCATAATTAAATGGTGCTTAGATCACCTAAGTTTATTGTTATAAAGTTTTTTTGGTACTATGTGCACTGTAAAATATCAACAGATTACAGCTAAAAGTGTCACATTGATAATGATTTATTTTCCTTATTAGATTAAGTAGCAGTTATGCAGATTTTACTTGTAGGCTTTGCTACTATAACATAGACCTGGTTTGTACTACGCGACAGTCTACGTTGGTGTTAACTAAGCTGTAATTGTTTAAATATTGAGTCGGGAGGGTGAAAGAAAAAAAGAAGAAAAACAAGAGTGGTGCTTTGATTTAGTGATGAATTATGTAGGTCCCACTTTATCGATTGTTAATTGTTTTCCTCCTGTTCTTCTTTCCCCTTCCACCCCATCTGTCCCTTTGTGGCCTGTGTGTATTTTGTCTTTGTCTCCCCTCCTTTTATTGACACCTTCATTTCAATGGTCACTTCTGCCACCATTGGCAATCTCTTCTGCCCCATTAACTCATCGGCACAGGGGGCTTCCCGGACAAAGGCCTGAAATGGGATCTGCTCCTTTATTGAATGTATTGTTTGCTGCTTAATTCCACTTTGTCTGAGAAAATTTCCAGCAGCCCCATTACACAGAGGCACTGCATGCAGGCACTAAAAAAAGTCACCTAATAATAATATAATAATAATTATCATCATCATAATGGTAAAAACACCAATAATAATTTCAATGACAATAATAGAAGTAGCAACAATAAAAATAATTTTATAATAATCAAAAAATAATATAGTAATAAAATAATAATTATATAACATAATATTGAAATTTGAATATTGAAATAATAATAGTAATATAACCAGTTTTATAGCTAATATATATATATATAAAATAAAGATAAAATATTATTATACCTTACTTTAAAATAATCTTTTATTACTAAAAAAATAATATGACCACAAGGAAAAAGAAGGGTTTTTCTTTGTGGTCATTTTCTGTATATATTACCAAGGCCTAAACTTTGTTACCTAAATAAATAATAATTATTATTGCTTCATTTTATGTGTTATTGCTAATATGTATATATATTTTTTTAAATTCTAAATAATATTATTTTAGGTAATGCTAGCTTTGCTGTAGCAAAAACAAAAAAAAAACTTTGTTTTTGCTTTACTTTTTAACTTATACACAGCCAGATACATATGGAAGTGATCAGTTTTTACTTTTTATATGATAAAAAAATTGTAATAATGTATAAATTTATTCTAAACAGTGCAAATTATTATTATTAAATAATAAAACAATAATACTCCATTATATTATGACTATCATTTCCATTGTTATTTTTTTGTTTTACTATGTTATTATTGTTATGTTTTTATGTTTTTTTTTGTGTGTTATTTTTAAGCTTTGTCAATACCACAGTATGTTGGTAATAAAATATTTATCATTATAAGTGTAATATTTAAAGGTTACAACATTTAGATAATCAGAAAATTAATTAATGGCTCACTAATGACAGCTAGCTTTGTATATATTTGTTTGTCTTCTATTAACCAGCTGTTCTGGCTGACCATAAAAGGAAGTGTTGGACAGAAATCACTTTACATAAGCCCAGCCACGATTCTTTAAATAAGTTATATCATGTTTTTTTATTGATTAATGTATACATTACTTTCAATTAATTATTGTATCTTTTATCCATATTACATTCCTGTTCCAAATACAAGATTCTTCTATATAAGACAAATGCTTTGTGTTCATGTGGTCTGGACTGGCTGTATAGTTAATAGGATATTAGATGTATTTTTAGCACCTATTGAGTGTGAATGGAGCAGTACAGAATGTAATGGCATAGTAACAGGACAGGTAATGAAGTAATTTGGGGGCAGCTGCATGGAGGTAATTATTGGTTTACTGTACAACAATTTAATAGCCAAAGGGCTGTGTACTTATGAGGGTGCAGACACCTGACTTTACATAGAAATACAAGGTTTGCTTATTAGGAAAGTGCTCTTAATAAGTAATTAGCAGCCTGGAAGTAAGCATTAGCAGAGAACTTTGTTCTCATGTGTAGCTAGAATAAGTGAAGTATATGCTCCAGGCTATTTATTAACTCCTGTTTTGCTTTGTTTACATAGTCATTGCCCTTTGTAGTATGTTATGTTGCCTTTTTGCTACCTTTATACAAAATAATGTCAGTTAAAAGAAAACTTATTTGCCAAATATTACGCAAAGAAGTTAGGAAATAAGATTATGGATTGTTTATAGGGTTTATGTTGTTTTTTATGACTTTAATGGTTGGGAAGTGTTTATTTTGTCTAAGAAATGTTCAAACTTTGCTTTTTGTACTGGCCAATAAGAAATGTTTATAACATGCTCATAATTTATTTATTAAAGCTAAATTTATTTTCAGTTGAGTATCACTACAAAACAAGGCGAAGTGTACATGTATTCTGGTTTAGGCACAGGACAAACAATCATTGACAAACTCAGGACACAGTTGTGCATGACTTTCTATGTACTGCTGACGCTGAGGCTTGTTTACAGAACTCAGTAATAATAATAGGTATAAAGTACTTTACATCCATTCCATTTAAAAAACATAAAAAAACAACCATGAGATACCATTGAGGGCTCCAAAGCCTGCACAAGTCGAATTGATATATAGTAGTATACCTAAACAACTATAATTAAACTAAATAATAAATAGTATGTTTTATTATATTTGTATTATTAGTTTCATACTGGAGCTGGAAAACCTATCATGAGAGAAGTCACTGTTCTAATATCTTTCATAGTAAACCTGGACACACACCATGTTTTTCAATGCAGAATGCCACAACACAAATGATACAGTAAATGTTCTGAAACACATGAAGGTCGAGGTGCATTGGTAGGGTGCAATGGGGTGCCAAATTGCATATGTGTGAAATCAAACAAGAGAGAGACGATCAGTTAGTTTTTGGTCACTGATAGATATTTGTACCAGGGATTTTTTTGCCTTTCTCTGGATCAACTATGTCCATAGAGTTATATGTCTGGGATATGAATATTTCCCTAGTGGTTGAACTTGATGAATTTATGTCTTTTTTGTATATCTGATTTTTCTGTAGTTGGAAGTTTCTTAAAAAATAAAGTTATCAATATATAGATAAATACCATTATATATATTTATAAGTATTTTTTATTTATTATATAGAGTTATTATGTAGAAAAAAGTAAAATAATAAATACCTAGGCATTGAGAGTCAGTTACAAAAGCCCCATCACTGGTAGCTATTTATAACCAAGCATTTAGCTGGATCACTGGAGGTCAGTAGGTGGAACCCCTGGGAGTTAGTGGGTGGAATGTAGCCCCATCATTGGTGGGTAGTGAAAGGAATATAGCCCTATCACTGGTGGTTAGTGGGTGCAATATAGCACCATCATTGGTCGGTGGTGAAAGGAAAATAGCCCTGTCACTGGGGGTTAGTGGGTGCAAAGTAGCCCCATCATTGGTAGGTAGCTAATGGAATATAGCCCTATCACTGGTGGCTAGTGGGTGCAATATAGCGTCATCATTGGTCCGTAGTGAAAGGAATATAGCCTTGTCACTGGGGGTTAGTGGGTACAATGTAGCTCCATGGTTGGTGGTTAGGGTAAAGGAATAAAGCCCCATCACTGGGGGTTAGTGGGTGCAAAGTAGCCCCATCATTGCTAGGTAGCTAATGGAATATAGCCCTATCACTGGTGGCTAGTGGGTGCAATATAGCGTCATCATTGGTCCGTAGTGAAAGGAATATAGCCTTGTCACTGGGGGTTAGTGGGTACAATGTAGCTCCATGGTTGGTGGTTAGGGTAAAGGAATAAAGCCCCATCACTGGGGGTTAGTGGAAGCTATGGAGCCCCATCATTGGTGGGTAGTGAAAGGAATATAGCCCATCACTGGGACTTTGTGGGTGGAATGTAGCCCCATCACTGGTCGGTAGTAAAAGGAATGTAGCCCTATCACTGGGGGTTAGTGGGAGCTATGTAGCCCCATCATTGGTTGGTAGTGAAAGGAATATAGCCCATCACTTGCGGTTAGTGGGAGCTTTGTAGCCCCATCATTGGTTGGTAGTGAAAGGAATATAGCCCATCACTTGGGGTTAGTGGGTGGAATGTAGCCCCATCACTGGTCGGTAGTAAAAGGAATGTAGCCCTATCAGTTGGGGTTAGTGGGAGCTATGTAGCCCCATCATTGGTCAGTAGTGAAAGGAATATAGCCCATCACTGGAGGTTAGTGAGTGCAATGAAGCCCTATCATTGGTCGGTAGTGAAAGTAATATAGCCCATCCCTGAAGGTTAGTGAGTGGAATGTAGCCCCAACATTTGTGTTTCATTGCACTTACCTTGCAGGCTCCATATACTACACTGCATCTTGTAGTAATGTTACAGAGTTTAAAAGTAGCCCTAACACACTCACATGTAAACTTGCATGCTGACTAGCCAGGTAAGTAGATATCATGACCTTTGCCTTGGTATTTGGTCATGTGATAGCCCTGACCATAATGATCAAACTCAAACACTGTAAATTTTAGCAAGTCACAGAGACTGCTGTGTCCGAAATTAGTGAACACTGCCAAGAACTGCACAGATACTGAGATTTATTTAACAGATATCTGAGCCACTATATACAGTGCAGTAGGTAGATGCCAACCCTGGAGGATGCCTGAATAAAGATGGCCCCATCTTTCTGGAGATAAAAGCAGATGTAAACATTGTAAGTGGGAATAATGTGATCTTTGTGAGTAATAATAAAATTCTTTACAGTGTTAAATATGCATCACATACACAAATATATCTGCATTAATATCTGTTTAGTGAATGTGGTGAAAATTCACTTTGCAAAGAGTACCCAATTACTGCAAAAAAAAAAAAAAAAAAAAAACACATTGGGCTTTGTTAAAAGATAAATCTTTTCCCTGTCAATTCATATGAAATTTGCTGTTCCAATCTCTCTAAAATTCTTCTTTCATTGGTTTCTATTAAAACAATTACTCATTCTGCCACCTAGTGGCCAATTGACAAAATGCACAGCTGTTAGAATAGAAAATGCTATATGTATGAATGAATATTATGGACGAATTTAGAGCCAATTGACAAGGGAATATTTTATAAATACACCCTATGATTTGTTCATGATTCAGAAGACTTTCACATCATTTGTTGTACTTGTACAGCAGCAACAGACCCCAAAAAATGAACATGCATCAATCAATAAGGTTGTAGCTAAATATCTCCAGCACTGGTCACCACTGAAAAGGAGTGTAGTCTAAGGGGATTCATAAAACTACTATAGTATATGTAATTTAAAAAATGCAGCTTATTGCAAACACTTATTATTAACTTGTATGGCAACAGCCAATCATCCATCCATACTGAACCTAGGGGACAGGTGCCCATATAGACATGAGATAATGTGATACTTATAGAAAGATGCCTGCAGGCTGGGCATGTCTAAATTATACTGGACCCTGGAGATTGTGAAGGAACAGTATCTAAATGTCTAGAAAATGTAGAGGTGGTCAGGCGACTACTCTCCTGACATGTCACAATTTACAGACAATCAGGCAACAATCCAACAAATAAAATTTGCAAATTAAAACAACTGAACTATATATTAAAATAAAATAAATACACTCAGTGCACATCAAAACTAAAGATGAATTAGAGATATAGAGATATATAATATATAATATAGAGATACTGCAGACTAGAGATAGAGAGGTATGAAGAAGGGAGCTCTACACTGGAAAGTGAGTTGGCAGCCATGTAAGGAATTTAAAGCGTACCTAAACTCAGAATTTTTACTTTACATAAAAGAATATCTCGGGCGGAGAATGGCCTATAGTCCATATTGTCCCGACATTGTCACCTCCCAGGGAAAAAAGACTTTATCTACTGATGGGATTGCAGAACGTTCTCCAAAGGCACATTTCATTCTGTTCCAGTTTCATTTGAAATAAAAAGCATTTTACTAGGTGATAGTGAATCTTAGGCTCCAAGATAGAAGTTATTCAGCGTAATACCACCACTGCAGCCCCATAGGTAGCTTGGAATTTGGGACTATCTGGAACGGGGATTGGTGTTGTTGTCCCCTGTTGCCCAGTTCCTACAAAGCTTGTGATATGGTGAAGTAAGAAACCAATGAGCAGCCCATGGCCTGTGCAGAGTCTGCCCTATTGATTTGGCCTACACTTGGTGTAATTGGAATGCCCCTACTTACATGTACCTTGCATAAATAAATGGCCATGGGGGGAGGTTGGAGATGCAGCCAGCTTAACTGGTGACTATTGACAAAAGTCAAGGTTTGCACGTTAAATATGATGCTGCTTGGTTATTTTGTGGAAAGGAAGATAGTATTTAATTTGCCATTGGAGCAAATTATATAGGTTCCACCATGATTACATATTTGTACAACTGAAATGTTTATTTGACGTCATAGTATTCCTCTATATAAATACTTAGTTACTTTAAGTGTTATTTTTTCATTGAAATCAGCTGATAATCTAATAACATGGTGAAAATAATGTGTGAAAAATGTTTGTGGGTTGCAAAGGAGACTTTCTTTATTGTATCTTTTGTTTTCCTCTAATAACCATCCCCCTTTGATGATTCATGGCCATTACTACAAAAACGAGTGTACACTGTGATTTAATATGACAGCCACATACAAAATAAGGTTACCATGTGACAGCTGTGACATTTGAAGTCACGTTAGAGAATACGGCACAATAGAATGTATTGAGGACATGCAAATTTCAACCCTTCCTGGAAATTTATTAATGACTACAAAACAGACGCCCATGGAATACATACGAGATGAAGTTTAACATGCCACCTGTCATGTAACCTAATTAAATATATATATGTATATACTGTATATATAAATAATATATTTCTGATTTGGATGCTGTGTGATTGGACACGTTAACAATTGTTCAAAAACTATCAATGTTCTTGCTGAATGACTGTAACAAAATCAATCACATAGTAAGCCCCTTAAAGGTAAACATCAGGCTGATACAAAACACAATTTTAATACAGTTGTGAGTTCCTTATAATGAAAATACTTTAATGTATTTTAGAACTAGCATAGGTATGTATGCCTTGATACCGCCACTGTTATTCTATGCAGGGCTGCATGTAGGCTGGGAGAGGAAGAAAACCTTTGCTGACAGTAAAGCTGCATAAACACTTCCAATTATTATCGTTTGTAAACGAACGACAAACGATCCTGCACGATATCTGCGAACGATCGTATAGCACCGACCCTGTACATACAGATAACGACACGATTGTTCAAAGATATTGTACACACGATAGATGCGATCGTTTGAACGATACAGGAAGTGACGTGCATATGTGTATATATGTATATATATTTATATGTATGTATATAGACACACACACACTCATATACACAATACAGCCTGTATCGAAGGTTCGTTCATCGCGCATGCTCAGAACATGCACGATCACTGAACGACCGTACACACGATAGATGGTGAACGATCGTCGTCCAATCCGATCCGCCGGTCCGGTCGTTCATTTCCAACGACTATCCTCGTTCGTCGGCGCCGTTGGTTACTTTTTTTACGAACGATTTTTGGCCAATCGGTCGTTCGTCGTTCATTTCCAACGATAAAAATTGGACGTGTGTACGCAGCTTAAGAGTGTTTAGGATGGTTACTTAGCAAAGTGTTTTATCATTCTGCAATGGATCAGTTACTTAGCTTAGTGAATTTAGTGAAAATTTGCATGTGCATAGTCATATAATGGGTTGGGTCCTTTTCCTCCCTTGCTCACCTCTAGGCATTCATCAAACTTGCAGAGAGCAGCCCTGGCGCAAGGCTGGAGGTTGGATCTCCAAGGCTGCAGAGGATACACTTTCATCAGTGAAACTGTGTGATCCAGCTAACCTGGAATGGATCTAGTCCAGGATTCAAAACACTTGCTAGCAAATAGCAAATTAATTTGAAGAAATCTATTCCAGGTTCGCTGGATCACCCAGCTTCACTGATGAAAATGTATCCTCTCCAGCCTTGGAGAGCTTAATAAATCATTCCCAGTGAATGAGGGGAGACAATGAACGTCAATTAGTTCAGAGACTAGAAGAGCATATTGTGGTGGAAATCTAGCACTGAAGAGGACAGCTCCCGACTGAAGTTCTAGGCTGCAGATCGAGCTGTTTTTAAACTTCTGTTACTGTTTAATATTTTTTTAATTTGTACCCAAACTCAATTTGGGTTTTAAGCAGCATAACTGAGCTGCCAACTTTCAATTATGTGCAATCGCAAATATATTATATTAGGAAAATCATAAAGTACTGCAAAGTGATTGTTATAAATATACCTATTTATTTCATAAGGTAATTAAATTGGATGGGCTACTGCTAGTTACTTTTAACTTCTTCTAATCAGTAAAATCTAATCTAAAATAATTTAGAAAAAAAATCCAACATTAAAGTTACAATAAAACATGATAAAATTATTGCAATGTTAAAATCCAACAGGCCTGGTACTGTTATTGTGGTAGGTGTATGCTATGAAACAGGCAACTCTTATCAGGTCTTTTTATTCACAATAATGTATGGTACTGAACACTGTATTTTAGTATTGCTTGAACAGCTGCTTTGAAATCTGTGCCTGGGAGAGACCTTGCTGATGTAGTATTACTACCTTGTTTCTTGTCGCTGTGCTCAGTCTTGCCATGACCTTGGACATGAAACCATCTTCCACAACCTCACGTGGTAGTGAAGTTTGGCTGTTCCTCCTTTTAAGTCTCCTAATCTCTAGTTCAAGCATAACCCGCTAGCCATTCTTCCCCTCCTACCTGCTTACATTCAAGCATTCCTAAACCCTGGGACTATCTCATTGGTCACCCACTAACAGCATAATAAATTAAAGTCTCTGTACTCCCCAGAGGAAGCCAAAAGGCGAAACGTGTCGGGTATAGAGACACATTCTCCTTACTGATTTGTCTACTAATATGCTTGATACTTTGTATTGATTTCCCACTTGTTATGTGCCACTTATGATTATTTGTTACTCATTACTGTTTCAGTTGAGTCAGGTAAACCTGGTTGTACTAACGTGGTCTACATACTGTAAATATATTTAAGTTTGTCTAAAAGCCATTTCCTCTTCTCTCTCGGTTTTGCCTAACGTGTTTTGGCAACATATATTGAACAGGAAAATGCTTGGGTGCTCTATTAATATTATTTGTAGGGTATTTTAGTAAATAAAATTCTCCTGCACTCTTGCATATTGATGGCCTGATGAGAGATCTTACAAGCTTAATAAATCAGGCCCTGTTAAAAAATAGAAGCCTTCTGTACAGACCTTGAATGTAGAAGGGAAACCAGTGCTGGCTTTGCACAGATGTTCTGCACAATGAATGTTCTCAAATTGGACATAGATGTTATTTTGCCTGAATTCTGAATGTTCTTCCAAGTCTCCTAAATTCAAGTAAAGTTAACTAGCAAACCAATGGGCATTTAATGTCCAATAGCATCAGCACTGTATTGATAAGTTGGCATTTATATAAGTTGGAAATGTACCCCAAGTGACCCTTTCCATTCTTGTGTGCTGTAGTTTAAAGTTGGCAAGCCCTGCCCCAATACTAGCAAGCTAAACACAGATTTATGCAATCCTTATGATAACTTGCATTACGATCGTTCACCGTCCGTGGATCCGCCAGGACGGTCGTTTGGATGATGAATGACACGGGCTGTACACACTTCAGTCTCTCTTCCGATATTGACCCTGCGCCAATTATCAGGCGAGAACCATTGGAAGTGTGTACGTAGCTTAAGGATCACAAGAGATTTGTTAAACAGCCCAATCATTTTATTCCCTGGACCTGCTCGGTCACAGTTGCCCCCATGCACGCCAAAAGGTTAGCCAACCTGGTCAGGAGATTTCTAAATGCACTTACTGAAAATACAAAGTAGTTTTTATGAAAATGTTAACATATCTTTAAGAGCATTACCTACACGTATTTAAGCTATTCACATCCACATATACATCAAAAATACTGTTTATTTCCTGTTATATACATATATTTCTCAAATTGAAAAGTACCTTGGCCTCCCAGCTTTCGCTAATTTTATTAGCAACATAAATCTACAATTGTAGCCTATTCATATGCTAATCCATATTATTTGTTAATGCCGAGAACAGATCTGATGAAGGGCACACAGCCCACAACATTGTTTTGTGTGTTTCCTATGTTTGTGCTTTAATAGATTGGCCTCGGGGGAGAAGCAGTAAAATAGTAATGTTGCTTTAAATAGCTGGCAGTTTGGTGTGTTTCTGCATCTCATTACATGTCATTTGACAAAACCGGACCTGGTTGTTCAAGTCTTGATCAGAATGTGCCAACAAAGCAAACCTGGAAATTAAAGTGACTTCTATTGTTGCAAAATTCAATTATATTGCCCACGGTCTCCGAATCAATACAGAGCATTAGCAAATGTGCTGTAAAATACTGACATCTTGTGGTATTGGATAATTGCTGGAAGATTAATATGAAATGTTTTTTATAAGGTTGGAAAGGTTGAAGATAAAGCTAGTTATGGACATTAGATGGTAATTAACCATAAAGGCGGTATTAATTACAAGACACCCACGGACCAGTGTCTAGTGCAGCCTTTCTCAACCTTTCTAACATAGGGGAACCCTTGAAATAATTTTCAGGTCTTTAGGGAACCTCTATAATTACTATATGCACAGCTCACAGTATGTGTGGTGGTCAGTGGGAAGAATGTCACCCTTACATTGTTGGCTAATGGAAGTAATGTCCTCTTATAGATAGGTAAAAAGATCATTGGAGTCAGGTAAATTTACCTGAGAAGCACAAATTACTCTTTATTCATTCAGTCTTTCCTTTAGCAACTAATAAAATCTGTTATCCAAAGCATAGGTCTTCTTTATCAGGGGATTATTACAGAAATCCTAATCTATAAATGTACATTACAGATTTTAGCATTAGTGTATATAGTTAAAGACTATTAATAATCAAGTTCTATATCAAAATCATTGGGCCTGATTTATTAAAGCTCGCTAAGACTGGAGAGGATACACTTACATCAGTGAAGCTGGGCGATCCAGCAAACCTGGAATGGATCTGGTCCGGGATTTAAAAAATTTGATAACAAATAGCAAATTACTTTTCAGAAATACAATCCAGGTATGCTGGATCACCCAGCTACACCGATGAAAGTGTATTATTATTAATATTATTAATAATAAACAGGATTTATATAGCCCATTATAACACACTGCTCACATATTCAAAAAGTTTACATGACATAAAGCTGGTATGATTAGTAATATCAAAAACCCTCATTTTAAAGAGACCTTTCAACAAAAAAAAATGATGTAATAAACAGAAGAACAGCAACAGTAAGAACTTGAGCACTAACATGCATTGACTTTTCCATAAAAGTTTTTTTATTCAATTACAAAGTATCTTTAACTGGCTACATAATTTGATTACTTAAGGAAGAATATGTTCCCCTGCACAGCCCCTTCCTCCTTGCATGTCATAGCCCACTCCTATTTTGGGGATGTCTAATTATGGTGCTGGCCCAGCATCCCCACCCCTCCCCTAACCTCCCTACATTACCTTTTATGTAGCTGCCAGGTGGGGGATTCTATAGATGTTACAAGAGGAGAATGTGGGCTGCCAGGGAAGGGATAGGGAAAGTAAAAGTGATTTTAATGGTGCCAAAAGCGGACCTAAGCTCAACATTTTCACTTTACATAAAAGGGTAGGCAACCCTTATATGGAAATATATGTTATTTTTTTATTTTTTAAGTTCAAAATCCTTTTTTTTTTCGCCTCGGCAATAAAGACTGAATAGAAGCGCAGAGCCTCCCGGGATACCTATGTCATGCATGCCGGGAGGCTCTGGGTGCTTCTTCTGCACATGCCCTAATCTCGGACATCCGCAGGGGAAAGAGATGCTGATCTCACGCAAGCCTTTACAGTGGGCTATGTCACCCGATCTGGCACCTGTGCCAAGAAGACATGAGATGGTGGCGAACGAAGCGCTGGAATGAAGAGGAATCCCAGGACTACGCAAAACCGGATCGCAGGAAGGACCAGTGCCATCAAGGGATCTGCACGAATTAAGGTAAAGCTGCGTACACACGTCCAATAATTATCGTTGGAAATGAACGACGAATGACCGACGAACGACCAATTGGCCAAAAATCGTCCAAAAAAAAAAGTGACCAACGACGCAGACGAACGAGGATAGTCATTGGAATCGAATGATGGGCACGGCGGATCTGATTGGACGACGATCGTTTACCATCTATTGTGTGTACGGTAGTTCAGTGATCGTGCATGTTCCGAGCATGCGCGATGAACGAACGTTCTGTATAGGTGCTTCACTGTGTTGTGTTCATGTGTGTGTATATTTATATATATATCTATATGCACTAAGCAGACAAATCAAAGCAAGAGCTGCTTTCCTCTTCCTTGAGAACACTTTGAAGGGACAAAGGAACAGTGTGGTGAATGTAGTTCGTTTGACCCGATCGTTCGTACACACTATTCACTTCCTCTGGTGCACGTCACTTCCTGTTTCGCTCAAAGGATCGGATCTATCATGTGTACAATATCGTGTCGTTATCTGCATGTACAGGATCAGTGCTATACGATCGTTCAAAGATATCGTGCAGGATCGTTGGTTGTTCGTTTACCAACGATAATTATCGGAAGTGTGTACGTAGCTTAAGTGTCATTTTCCAGTGTCGTTTCCAGTTTACTTCTGTTTTAAACAAAAACAAGAATGCAACCATTGTGCTGCATGAGGAGAGCCCTGTTGTAACTAACCTTTAACCTTCAGCTTTAAAAACAGCTACTTCTCCCTCAAAGCAGATTTAAAGCCTGGGATACTCACCTGTCCTCATTCTGACATAGGTGCCACCACCCTTCTACTTTTTTGTTTCAAACTTTAGCCATCTTGATTGGTTGGGATGGCTCAGCTCCCATACAGGGCTGCGGGAGCTCAGTCCTGGCAACCACATGGGAAGCTGGGATGTGGGGGGGATTGGGTATACCAACAACCAATGCCAAGCTGCGCAGTTGAAGGAAGTGATCAGGCTAGTAAAATGCCAATTGTAGAAGGGCCGAAATGGGCAGACGTGGGTACGTGGGTCGCTTTAACAGTCGGTACACATCTGTGTGGTGCAGCACCACGTTACTGTATGTTGTATCGCACTGCACAGTATAATTTTTAACAAGTGTTGGTGCTCTGCCATTCATTTTCACAATGCATCACCGCTTTCTGAACAACACCCCAACACTCCTGTACAGTCAACCAGCAATGCACATTACCACACCTGAATGCAGGCATTTCTTTTTGTGTTCTGCTGTGCAGTTGGCAAAAAAAAGCTGCCTTGACCCCACTACAAGCACACAATACAACCAACCACTTCTATCATGGCCACATAAATGTTAACCCAACCCAAATGTGTAAAAAAAAAAAAAACATTTCCAATCCAGAATTGCTTCTTGCCAAAAATCAAATTTTTTCCTTTTTCACTCCAAAACACAGAATTGTTTTAATGTTTTCATTTTGCTTGTTTCTGTTTAGCGTTTTCTCCATAAACAGACGTTTTTTGTGTCACTTTTGCTAGATTTTTTTTTAGGAAAGAAAACATGTTATGTGGGGAGAAGAAAGCAAATGAATTATCAGGCAAACTGTTTTGTCAAAATTTAGCACATAAAATTACAAATGCAGATCGAGCTATAATCTGTCGACACTTTTTGTGTAATTGTTTCTGCTCGACACTTACCTTGCATAGCAGAAGTGGAGATCGGAAATCTGTTCATTCATCAAAATAATGAGTCGGGCATATTTAGATTTCATTTCTGCACCACATATCAAGAGACCATATGTGAAAGGAGAAGGTTGTAGGGTTTGAAGGAAACAAATCATCATTTTCAAGCATGTGACCCTTTGTGTGCTGCTGCTGCATAAATGTACATCTAAAGTGCACCTGTCTTTTATTACACCCCTAGCTGCTCTCTTGGCTCCTCCAATGACCTACTAATGACTTTCTCACTCATAACCTCTTCACATGGACAACTCCAAGACTTTTCTAGAGCTGCCCCCAT
Organism: Pyxicephalus adspersus; assembly: GCF_032062135.1. Taxonomy (NCBI): domain Eukaryota; kingdom Metazoa; phylum Chordata; class Amphibia; order Anura; family Pyxicephalidae; genus Pyxicephalus; species Pyxicephalus adspersus. Next base: position 18,696,413 of record NC_092864.1, on the reverse strand, counting down.
TTTATGGAATTCTCTTCCTTGTCCTATTCGGCTTGCCTCTACTTTCTGCTCGTTTAAAAGAGCCCATAAAACCCATGTTTTCAAATTCGCCTACCCGTCTTCTGTCTCCCAACCTCAAAGGCACAGTATTACAATAACTGTTTAAAGGAAGGTTAAGTGGAGTTAATTAGATGATATTGTAGTGTTTTCTAAATCTACTTATACATCATTTATCTTCTGGGGTGATGTGTACTTGGGTCCCCCAAGCAGAATGGTGAACCACCAATAAGAAACAACTTATGGAGGAGAATACAGCTGCTTGCTCCTTCTCCCCCTCCCCTCTTTATTGAACAGAACAGTTTGTATGCACAGCATTTGTTGGTTCATCTGCCAAAGGAAACAATCACAAAAGATTATTTCCAGTAACGATAATCTGATGTCCATTGGACGTCTGTACAGGGCTAAAAGGGAGTTTGCATTTCCTTAATGGCAAAGCAGAGGTGGGGCAGGGAAACCATAATAGTGTTGGTGTCCAGCTCAGGGGTTAGCACTCTGGCCTTTGCAGTGCTAGGTCCAAGGTTCAACTCTCAGGCAGGACACTATCTGCATGGAGTTTGCAGGTTCTCCCTGTGTTTGCATGGGTTTCTTCCCACATTTCCAAAAACATGCAGTTAGGTTATTTGTCTTCCCCCAAATTGTCCTTAGACTGTGATAATGACATATGACTATCATATGGGACATTAGATTGTGAGCACCTTTGAGGGACAGCTAGTGACATGACTATGAACTTTGTACAGCTCTATGTAATATGTTGGCGCTATGTAAATACTGTTTAATCATAATCATTGATGAAGCACTATTGATGGCAGGAGCGGTAACACAGAGGGAGCTGTATTATGGCAGAAAACTAAAAAATGACTGTATGCTCGAGATCAGAGCTAAGCACTATATAAATCTGTAAAATAAAATGTTGGCGGTCAGAGATTGTAAAGCAGATCTGTGCCACTGCTGAGCATTTCCCCAGGAGGAGATTACTAATATTTCATTGACAGGTACAGTTTAAACCAACAGCAGTGTGTTGTTTAAAGTTCCTAACTGTCAGCTGTAGCTGTATGTAAACATAAGAACGCATGAAGAATGAAAGTGTATTTATTATTTATAATAAACAGGATTTATATAGCGCCAACATATTACGCAGCGCTGTACAATAAATAGGTACATTCCCTGGTGTGAATAGTCATAATTCTTCCAGAGACATCCCTGAAATTATTTTCATCCTTCTCTCTTCCTCCATTGGATCCAGTAGCTGGTCCGACATACAATATATAGCAGAACTCCAGCTACAGTTTTATATTTCACATATACATTATCCAATACCCACAAATTATTATGTGTTGTTGTGAGAATGATGCAGAACAGCCAGATATTACAGAAATAAGATGATCAGAGGTGTTCTGTAGTCCTAACACTTCCTGGGCCAGGATGAGGATGTTTCTTCTCCACAGAGAATACAGGGAGAGAACATTGTGACCTCAGGATGGAAGTGTTACTGGCACAATCACCAACCAACAAAGAAATATGTTCTTGGGATACATTTTAATTCTAGTACATACATAGACATCTCCCTCTTCCTTTTCATTAAATGTATTTCTATTTACAGGATTCAAGGTGTCCAAGAAAGTAACCGCGTTATACCATGGAATTTCCAGACCTGGGGACACATTGCTCAGAAGTCACCTGCAAACAGCTAGGTGTGTGATCATTTCCCTGTATCGGCCATCCATGAGGCAGTACTTCGGGGTAGCAGTAGACGGACAGATTGCTTGCAGTGGGCGAAGGGAGAGGTTCATGTTCTTGAATTGCATGGTGCAGAGATCTAATTCAGTCCCCTCTCTATTGTATCCATGGTACAAAAGTGGCTCTGATTGTTTAACTCCAAGCAAATAATGCAGCTATACAGGGTCTGAAATAATTGTATTTAAATATTTCTAGTATAGTTACTTTTTACTACAGTTACCATTCAAATGTTTCTTTTATGATATATTATGTATGATATAATATCTCCTTTATACCACAAAACTTTGGAGTGTGTGAGGTTCCATACTGTAAGCCAATCAGAGTTTACACTCTCATTGTAAATGATGGTCTCACCCACCTGGTTATGCAGCAAGGCAGACGTGTAAATCACAAGACCGACTGTAATGTCCTGCATGACCAGGTGGGGGAGCTGCCAGGTACAGTAGTTGCAGCATATACGTATCACCTATGTGGTTAGAGTACTGCTTGAACTTATTACTCTTTTGATTCTATCAGGCTGAACTTACATGAGTAGAGACAGGAGATTGGAGAATTGTCCATATTCTTCATTATTGTCACAATATAGACCACCCACATTCAGAACAATTTGAAATCATTCTATTTTATCTGATTATATCTGAACACAGCAATAGTTTAACAATCATCTACGTTTGTAACATCTCCATCCCATGGTGACAAGAGCTTCCAATTCTCATACAAGCATTGAATTTGTATGTTGTATTGACATTGCAAGAGATGCTCAATTCCAAAGTATCTCTGAAATGTATGGTAGAGGACCTCAACTTCAGTCCTCAAAGCCCGGGGACTGCACAGATTTGTAGTATTTCTCTAGCAGACACCAGTAAATGAAGTAAGGGATGCTTTTAAAAAGTCAGAAAATTACTAGATTTACCAATATGTGGCCCTTGGCGAGTTGAGTTGAGCACCCCTGGTCTATGGCCATGGTTTATGCTCTTATGATATCAGATCTCATGCCTGATGTTTTCTTTTTAATTAGAGGAGGGGAAAAGTTTGTATTGCTATGGACAGGAAAAGATTAAGAAACCTTACCATCAGGAATACAAACCTTGAAACTTTCTACATTTATCTAGTAAATAACTTAAATTGATGCTTGTGTCATCGTGTCCTCATTGGAATTGTTTTTCATGACACATCAGAAAATGAGGTGAAGCCATTCATCATTTGGACCCCAACAAATGCCTGACCGAGAACCTGACCGAGAACCAAGAATTCTCCAATTCTATCAACAAAATAAATAAGGTTTTAGTTGGAACTCTTTTAAATCTAATTAGAGTTGTTGGGAAATTTGACATTTTAATGGGAAAGCAGAACTAAAATGAGAAAACATTGCGAGCAGGCAGGTTCATTACCGCAGAAAAGACAATTTCCCTTTTGCAATAAAATAAACTTACCTGCTTGTTCACAATCGTTTCTTCAGTAAACACCGCACTTCCCATTATCTTCTATGGAGTGCAGGGCATTATTTTGTACAAAGGAAACAAATATACTAAAGAATAGGAGCATTCAGAATGGCTCCACTACACATACATGTCTATAGGAATGCAAATGAAGTAGAATTGGGTTACGTGGAAGTTAACATAACCTTCACAGAATTCTTAGTGATCTCAGAGAAGAAATGATGTCCGGGCGCATTATGTCAATCAAAGCCTATTAGGACTGCCGGTGACATTGCATCTTTTAATGACACAGCTTACACACAATGACACAGCCAAAGTTATGCACTGTGTCAATGTATCTTCAGTAATGTATGTCCTGCTTGAAAGGCTGAAATGCCATTCACTATTTATTATGGGCTGATATCCCGCTTACTGAAATATATGTAGAACATTTTCCCGTAAATACAAAGCTTCAATGTCTTTTTCCTTTTCAGATTTTCTTCCTCTGAAATGTGATGCTTGTGAGGATTTATTTTGCAAGGACCACATAACCTATGATCAGCATAAGTGTACTTCTGCATACAAGAAGGTATGTTTGCTTTTATTTCCAACAATGCTGACTTAAAATAGGGTGTATTTATTTATCACAGATTTCCTTTTGAAAATGACTTATTAGTTTTATTTATTGTTTGATTTATTAGGATATCATAGGAACAAGAGAAGCTCATTTTGCTTTTTTTAGTTTGATATAGTTACATAACAGATATGTTGCTCCTACTTTCTTTATTATATATATATATATATGATATATATGATTATATATATATATATTGATCTCTGTAGTTGAAAAGGATAGAAGCAGGTGATGCCAGATATGTTGCTCCTACTTTCTAGATATAATGTGATCTCTGTATATGTTTAAAATAGAGGTAGATGAAGTTAGATTACCTCTTACTGTCATTATCCAGGTGTATTTACGCCTCTTACTTGATTTGGGTGAATACCAATGTTATGTATCTGTGTTAGTAATGCTCTTCAGGTTTTTTTTAGGATGTGCAAGTCCCTGTGTGTCCACTGTGTGGCGCCCCTGTGCCAGTAAAAAGAGGAGAGCCGGCAGACATTGCAGTAAGCCAACACATTGACAGAAAATGCAGCTCCATCCGAAAACAAAAGGTTTGTGTGTTCACTTTACTCGGCTCATAAATAAATGTATGTATGTATTACATCTTTGCTTTTGCTAACGTTACATCCTATTAAAAAAATCTGCCTAGCTATTTTAAAGTTAAAGCACTTAAAGTTAACTTCTTAAAGTTTTTCCTTTGTCTAATTTATTTATCTTTTGACCATAGTTGTCTGTCCCAGCCACACAGGCAGATACTGTATATAGCTTTCAACATGCCAAATAAATGTCCCGGAGGGTTTCAGTGGATTTTTGCAATGTCTTGTTATTACTGATTTGAGTGCTATAAAAAAAAAAAAAAAAAAACTGGTCTACCTTGATTTTAAATAAACTGATGCGGTGACACTGTGCTGCTTTTGTCCCTGATTAGTAATATAGTGGATTTTAATTTAGAAGAGTTTTCTTCCCTTTTGACGTTGCATGATGACATACTTGGTTCACATACTTAACACAGATGTTGTCCAGGGCATCCATCAAATTTGTTGGGGCCTGGTAATTATTTAGGATAGTTTTTTAAATAACATTTTAAAATTGATGTGTTCATTGTTTTTCAGAATTAGGGGAAGTGCTGATGATATCACGGCACTTGTGAATACAATGTCAAAGCATTGTTCTGGTATGAAGAGCTTTTCTGAAGCACCTTGTAGTAGTAATGCAAACCAAGGGGTAGATCCATGCATCACCTCTATTAAAGGCTGGACTGTGGCTGGGCCTGGTAGCAAGTCATAGCACCATAACCCAGTGGAGCTACTAGGGCCCAGCATACATGCGCCATGAAGTTCATCTTCATACCCAGTTATAACATAAGAAAATTTTACATGTCATGGTGTTACAGAGATAGACTTTTTCCATACTAATCATTTTTGTCAATTTTTCTTTTATTTGTGCAGATATTTACTAATCGTTGCTTTAAACCAGGGTGCAAAAAGAAGGAGCTGATGAAGATTGAATGTGATCAATGTCACAATAATTTCTGCCTGTCTCATAGACATCCACTAGATCACGACTGCAAGACTACAGGGCCAGCACTTTCCAAAGCTGGGTAAGCATACACATTTTTTCTCCAGAAGGGACCATATCTATCTATCTATCTATCTATCTATCTATCTATCTATCTATCTATCTATCTATCTATCTTATCTATCTTATCTATCTTATCTATCTTATCTATCTATCATATATTATATATCTCAGTGGTTCTTTACGTAAATTTTATGCTGTCATAATCCACTGGTACCTTTGCAGCCATCCCTGGAGTATATGCATGTAGACATGCAGCATAGACTATTACAGTTTACTTGGACTTTGATTTGCCTTTCGATTTGGGGTTGTTTAGAATATTTTTAATAGTTTTACAAAGACTGTGACTTCAATACTTCTTTTTATTGTTTGCAGATATGCAGCTTTAATGCGATCTCAGAAGGTTTCTGAACACAATACAGCAGCAGTTAAAAGACCATTTTTTTCTCATAAAGTGGAACAGCCTGAGTCATGTAGAGCTGAAGCAAAAAGGTAATAAAATGTTGGACTGCTTCTGGCTGCATCTCCTTCAAACACAATTATTCTAACATAGCGATATGATAACCCCTGTGATCACCTATCACTGCATTCAATATAGTATCAGATATAGAGGCTTCCTAAATATTGTCCCTTGTGACCAGTAAGCAGAGAAAAATAGTCATAGTTATTGGTAAATGTGATAAAAAGACGTTATCCCATGACAAAGCTAGCTTTAAGTAAGCACTGATTTAAAATAGACCTTTTTACTGATATAGAAGGTATGTTTACACTCTCTGGGGCCCCCTCCTCCTTTAATCACCTACTCCTGGTGGGGTAAAATTTACCTGAAGACAAACAATTATTTGTTAGGCATACTCAAATCTTCCCCATTTTTTGGAAGGATGTAGCTGAGCAGGTGTCATTTTGTCAGATGTCACTTCTGGCCATTTCAAGCACATCCATGTTCTAAAAAATAGCGCTTGCCTGCTTTGTGTAATGCCGTCTAAATCACTGACCCAAAATGAGGATGCAGTTCAGGTGATAAATATTCTTCTGCATGCTTCTTTCATGTGTGTGACCAATACTATTGAAATCAAAAGATCAACTTAACATCAGGTTAGTGTTTTTTTAGAATGAGTTCAGCAGTGGCAGCCTACCCAATGTATTAGTAGTAGGTCCACTTTAATACGCAACAATGTAACAATATTGTAGTACAGTGGGCATCATAAGTGCCTTATATATTAACAGAACAACCTGTTGCTTAAAAATGGTACTGTAGTCCCAGTTAGCAAAGGTTCACTATAGAAAATACTCTGAACCTTAGACAAGTAGGCAGGTGACTAATAATGATTGTGTATGTGTTTATATGGTGTTATAATCCTCATTCAAGTTTATATTAGTGTCTGATGTCTGTTTATTATTCCTGTTTAGAGTGCCTCTAAAATCTTTTTTTTTTTTTTTTTTTTTTTTTTTATGCAGTGCCTCTCTTGAGGCTCCTGGAGTAGCTGATCTTCACAACGGACTGGTAAGAAAGTTAATGCATCTTCCTATCACACTTAATTTAAAAAAAACAAACCATAAAACAATGCTCCATCCATGTCACCAGTACTTTAATTGTTTTGTAGTTTCACAGAAAAAGCCTTTATAAAAAGGGACAAAAAGCACAATTTTGCATCCCATAACTAACCACAGTCCAGCACAATCACAGATGTAATCATTTGTAGTCTTCCTTTGAAATGCTGTTTATTAGTACACTTGGACTGATGATGAAGATGTGTGTAGCAGCAGAGGGTAATTTATGTACCAAAGGTTTTTCTGGCCCAGTCTATGGTGCCCTCAAAATCAAGATATATACACAAAAATGTAATAATCAAAAATAACATGCAAGCATTCTACAATGTCCTCAATGACTCTCTCTCAACCAGCATGTATTCAGTAAGGACCCTTTGCTGTAACTGGCCACTTGGTTGAGGGGAGGCAGGCACAGGAGAGAGGCAGACACAGCAGCTGTGATAGATGTAAACCGCTGACATTGCCCATGGTACCCATGCAAACCTGCCATGGAAGTCTCAAGATATTTAGGCTTTTATATAATTTAGGGTTCAGGAATATATCAATAACATATTTTCCCAGTGGCATTAACTCCTCAATGGTTGCATGCAGTATTTCAAAATCTAATGGATAATTGTAAGTAGTTCTACCCCAGATCTCCTGTCCATATATTGTGCACTTACCCTAATATACAGCAGCATTGCATTTTTGTAGTTTACCTTATGGTAATTATAAGTAAAAGGAGGACCCTATTTAAACGCAATGTGCCTACTTTTACATTACAGAAAATCCAAAGTGATTATGGGTAAAAAAAACATGCATACCGGTGCTTTCACGTTGTTGCTTCCCCATCTAATTTAATGTTCGTATGAAGCAATTCCTTATTAGAAAATGCACCACATCACAACACAATAATAAGAATGTTAGACTGACTTTACTATGGGAAATAGACTGTTCTTATCGATTTGCAAATGTACTTCAAAATATATTAAAAAATGTGCATTATGGGAACGAGCCTTCTGTTAGTATTCCCAGCCACATCTCATTTTTAGTTCTTGTTCTATACTGTGCTGTGTATCACAGATGGCATTTAAAATTTGAATAATGTTTATTCTTCTTTGGCTTTTATTCAATGCAAAAAAAGTTGAATTTGTGCTCTTTAATATTTGTTATTACCTTAGATAGGTAGATGCTGACAGAATACAATCTTGACTTAAAGAGGATGTATAGAAACTCACTGTGATCTTTTCTAGAGTGAGGATGAAGCGTTGCAGAGAGCTCTGGAACTTTCCCTATTGGAAGCCGGAATAAACAATCTCCTGACAATGAGGTATGTTCTTTCCTAGATTCTATCTTGGCTTTTTTCAGCCTTTGTCAGAATTTCTGTTTATATTCATTTGCATAGTTGAAGTACACTGTTATAGGATCACGATAAATAACAGTTATTTGAATGTTGGAGTTTGGCAACCGTTCCTGACATGTAAATGATTTTGGACAGCTCCAGATCTGTTTTGTTTCCGATGACAGGTCATCATGTTTATGGCTCAGCATAAAACGAATGTTCATCTTAACATGCAACAGTGAAAGCCTCAAGGCTTTTTATGTACCTTGTGATCCTGCCAGAAACACACTTTGTGTGCTAGGTGGTAAAGCATCCTACTGCCCTCATCTTTATAACATAGTGGGGAGATGTTCTGTTATCCTAATATCATTCTGATTACATTTTTTAAGATAAGACTTCAAAGGGTGCTTCTAGATTTCTGGCAGGTCAACAGGTATTTTACATGGTAAATGTAAGAGACCAAACCCAATATTAATGTTTCCTGATTCATATTTCTGACCTCTTTTTATTTTTTCTCCACAGGCATCCACCTATTAACACAGTGAAAACCACAGGACAATAAAGTCTGATATTCTGTAGGGCTTTTTTATGTTGACGAGTGATAACATTTAGTCCTGAAATGAGCTTTATATAAACAGTGATAAGAGGAGATTGTACATAGTGACAGTTTTAAACTAGTGGCTTTAGAAGAGCAATACATTATAAATGAATAAAGAAAAAAAATGTAATTGACATAACTTGTTTGTTTATTTTATTGGAAGCCAGCCAGCAGACCAATATGCCAAAAAGGAGCTTTGACCAATACCCATTGCTAGGGAAGTCAGTGTTTTTAGTGACTCACTATTTTTCCACGGAATTTAATAACTAGGTTTCTAGAAAACATGTACTGATATAATTATGTAGGCTACCACTGCTGACCTCCAAAATGTACTTTACTTCCAGAGTTTCTGTTAAACTGCCAAGAACAAGAGCACAGATTGTAATGTGAGAGTGGTGTGAAACCTAATCTGCAGATTTCTTCCTGGTCAGGAAGTACTAAATCTAGTGGATCACTATAGCAGTCAGGAAATTCATATTTTAGAAAAGCTAGCGGCAGGATTCTGACTTCAACGTTTTCACTTGTAATATTTTAGTTTTTCCTATCTTTTTGCTAAAGGCTGCTTTTGTTTAAAATATTTCTATTTTGTAATGTATCTTTATAGAGTTGTATATATTTATTAAAAATGTAATAAAATATTTTCTGTTTTCATATTTTGTCTTTTGTGTGTACATAATGGTTTTTAAGTCATTGGGCTGTAGAATGCTTTTTACTGGCTAGTGCCAGATAGATAGACTGTGACCACAGATAAGAGCTCATCCAGGCATCGTATATATCTAAGCTAACCACATCACTCCACCTATTCAGTTTTACAGCTTGAACCATTTCTATGAAATAATTCATTTTGTGTATGGGTTACACATGTATTGTAGCACAGGGAAGAAGATGTAAGTACTTAGGTTAACCTATCTTCCCTGCCACTGTTACCTGCAGTTGCTGGCTGGTAAAATTTGGGAATATTTATGGGCTCTATTTATAAAACAGGGAACCTGTTATTCCCTCAAACATTTCCGGGGCAATGTGTTTCAATGGCAGTAATTGATTCCCACAAGGGAACGTTTGAAGGAATGTCAGATTCTATGTTATTGCACAGTATGAGTGTCTGTCTATATTGCTTGCTAAGATGCTTCTATCTTTTTTTCTTTATATCTGTTTTATATACTTCTGTCCTAACTGCTACAAGAATTCTCATAATTTTATCTCTTGTAGTTAATTCTGCTGTCTTATAGGTTAACACAGGATGTTGGAGCTGGCAGCAGAAACCACAGCAAGTGAGAGTGGCATTAGGCCAAGGGTAGGCAAACTCCGGCCTTTAGGCCAGATATGGCCTAGCCAGTAGTTTGTTTTGGCCTAATGCCCCCCTGGTCAATCAGGCCTAATCCCGGCCGGCAGGGGTCAGCAACCCGCGGCTCTTGAGCCTCGTTGTTATGCCTCTCCTAATTACCGCTGCGGGCGTTAACACTTCCACCGCCGCGGTAGGGGGACATTCCCTCACCTTTCGTATGCATTGTGGAGGAGAGAGATTTCCTTTCATGGGCGTTCCCTCTTCTCCGTATGCGTTGCGGAGGAGAGAGATTTCAGGGGCATTCCTGGTGGGGGGCAAAGCCATCAGCTCGGGACTCGAGAGAGAGTCCGGCCTAGTGACCTCCTAAAATAGCCTAGTAGCCAAAAAAGTTTGCTGACCCCTGCATTAGGCAATTAGCCCATCTGACAAGGGAATTCTTTCCGTAGCTGGATGGAAATAAATCAGCAACTTTGAAAAAAAAATTGGCCAGCGGAGAGGTATGTATATGAAGTCTTCTTTAAGCAACTGTGCTGGTAGGTGTACTTTAAGTTGTATTCTAGGAATTCATGTTACACTCAATTTCTCAATCTACATACTTGGTGTTGCCCAGAAGCTCAAAAGGTACTGCAGTCATTAGATCAAGCTGGATGATCAGCATTTCCTAGAGTCCAGCAATATTGCTCTTTTAACAACTTTAGTAGAAATATGATTTGTAGACATTTCCTGCATGTAAAATATCCAGAGCTGTATTAGAACAGGGTTAGAAGCTTAAATGATACTAACTGCCAATCACAGATCTGGAAGGTTGGTATGTGGTTTGTGTCACAGAGTCAAACATTATGTCCAGTCTAATGATTAACCTAAAGTTAATCACTGTCCACTTAAAAACATGCATTTCCCTGGAACTGAATAGTGTTTCCCAAGTTCTAATGTACAATAAATAAAAAACATTTCAAGTGGTTAAGCCAACTTCAGTTTCCTCTCGTTTTATTTCCCACATTACTTTCTTGCTTGCTAGAAATAGATGAGCAGGATTCATAGTAGTACTGATAGAGACCATAACTTACCTAGTGAGATTTAGACTTACACACATCCCTGCTTTCTGTAAAGGGAAAAGAAGGCCATTGTACAGTGCTATCACAAATGCCATACCTGCAGACCAAGGGCCACATCATCTATTAAACTTCATTCCATAGAGATCTTTTATAATACCTTTCTTTGGAATGGCCTCGGTTTCATGGCTAGCATCATTCAACCCACCACTTTGAGTCCGGCTTATCAGTGACACATCCCAGCCTGTGATCAGACAGCACTGAGCTCATCTCTGACACTCTGCTTTCATCTGTTAGGATGCTGCTGCTTCCTTTCACATATGAGCCCTGCTGTATGGGAACTGCAAGAGACTGGTAACTTAGGTACTTGCATTTGTTATGATTCCACAACACAAGCACGATGATCCTGATTTATTAAAGCTCTCAAAGGCTGGAGAGCATACTCTTTCATCAGTGAACTTGGGTGATACAGAAAACCTGGAATGGATTTCCTAACAGTCGTTAGCGAATGTTTCCAATTCTGTACCAGATCCATTCCAGGATCGCTGGATCACCCAGCTTCACTGATGAAAATGTATCCTCTCCAGCTTTGGAAAACTTTAATAAATCAGGCCCAATGTATTGTGCACACCTGGGCCATGGGCACACCTGCACGCTCCTGTACATGCTGTAACGATACAAGCTAGCTAGGCATATTGTCCCCAATCCTTTGCAGTGTTTAAAATCAAATAGCATTGTTGATCCTTATTACAATAATAATGGCCCTATGTCCCATTTGAGGCTCCTTCCAGAAAGTCAATCGAAGCCTGTCTGGAACAGATCAGAACTTGCTGACTTACAGTACTTTACAACACCAATCTTCACTTTTTTCTGGTTTTCTCACCAACTGGTTATCAGTGCATATCAATGCAAGGTGCATCACAGATAGGTTTGGTGTTCCCGTGACATTACAATATGGACATTTTTAACAAGAGTCAATAAAGAGATGATAAAACACATCATTACACAGCTTGAGGCTTATTTATCTTTAAAACCTTTTTTTTACCAAAATCTTCTATGAGCTATAACAGTGGTGTAAAGTGTGCTGGGTTTTCCTGTTCTGTGGTTTCCTTGTGTCACCTGCTCTTTATTTTTACCTACAATTTTCGTAGAATTCGCCTTCAGGAGCTCATTTGGTGATAACATATGGGTGTATGATGAATTCATACTCTGTGAAAAGTGAAAGTTTGGTTCACTGTGTATAATCTTCCTATCTTACAGCTTGTGAGTTTAAAAAGAATTTCAAAGAATTAGTGCATCACTTTTTATTATTTAGTGGAAATATTGGCACATGTTTAGCATTAAGCTTTTTTTCTATATATTTATGAGGGCAGCAGAGTACCATTTCAAGATATAACCTACTTATGCCAGTACATTTTTGTTACACTTGCTGGTTCCTTCTAACTCTTGGGGACTCCACCAGTGAGAAAATTATGCTGTAGGTCTTAGATTTTTTCCACTTAACCTTGAGTTTTGGGTATTCTCACTCATCTACTCTAGATTGTTCCTATATATGTGAGTGCCCATAATATATTCTTGTAAATGGGGGCAATTCACCTTTTTATAAATATTGCCTAATATGCCACATTCCTAATTAAACATCACACAAAAGCACAAAAAATAGTGAGGATGCAAAGAAGCATTTCTTGGGACATTTTAAGCATTTCAAATCATTATTGTTATTACACATCAATCTAAAACTATTAAACATACATTTTTTCAAAATCAGATTAAAATAAGTAAAAAAACCATTTTGCCACTGTATCATGTATTAGGTCTCTTTTCAAATAATGTTAAATATGTGTTCTACGTGTTTTGCTTCATCAGGAACGTTGAGACTTACAATAACAAAAATCACCTTTCAAACACAATACAATTTCCATAAACACAAAATTATATGCACATTCACATTACATATTTATAAACATTGTAATAATTAGTTGAGATTTCTATAACAAGAATGAGCATGATACACTCTTTGTAGCTCCACGTTAAGTCACATAACATCTCAGAGCCTCATGGAAATTAAGGACGGGATCACAAGTAAGTAAATAGGGGAGTCACAAAATGCAGACAAAACACATTGGGCTCTATTTATAATACTGGGAATCTGACTTTCCCTCAAACATTCCCTAGTGGGAATCAATTGAAACATATGGACCTAGACCTCTCTCCGCTCCTCCAATGACCTACTAATGACTTCCCCACTCATAACCTCATCACACGCACGGTTACAAGACTTCTCTAGAGCTGCTCCAACTCTCTGGAATGGTCTTCCTCGTCCTATTCGGCTTGCTCCTACTTTCTGCTCATTTAAAAGAGCTCTCAAAACGCATTTTTTCAAACTTGCCTACCCGTCTTCTTCTGTCAATTGAAACCACCACTACTTCCCACCACTACATATCTCCCATTCTATTGTGTGTGAAATTCCCCCACCTACTAGATTGTAAGCTCTTCGGGGCAGGGTGTAATGTAATGGATTGGAGGTGCAAGTCATCCACTGCTTTAGTAATTTGAATGTCACAGATGCTCAGGTCTCAGGAGAGTAACACAGGAATTGCCATTTCATCAGTAACAGGTGGGGTCACAGCTTTTTCCCAGCCAATATGGCGATGGTTTGACTGCTGTGAGCCTGAAATGTGTGGAGCTGAACCCTTCTAGGCTCATATTCCCAGGAAAGATGAGCAGACATGTTCACTGATCTCCTACTGCCTCTCCATCCGGAGGAATAGTAAGCTCAGGATGCAAGGGTGGGGAGTCAGAACTGATAGCCAACCTGTGCAGAAATGACTTGCAGACACTGTGGGGGGCCCTGTTGGCCAGGCAAGGTTTGCACACTTTGCACCTCCTTATAGCCACCCCGACCACTTTAACAAAAAAAGCAGCTCAAAGAACAGATGTAAAAGTTTTTTTTAAAGCTTCCAGTGATGTAGCTGGCTATAAAGATGTTATCTTTTGTTCATACAAATTATTCTTTTACTGGTAGAAATACTGTAAAAATGTTGCTATTTGTTAAATTCTTTTTTTCTACAAATGTTAGTTGTCTGAATTATGGCAGACTGAAAACTAGATCAAAGTGATTATTTGGCTTCAATTACTGAATTACTTATAAAAAGTGAAAAGTTAAAAGGTGACTCAAAAGTAGGAAAACCAGTTTGGCAGCATAACACCGGATAACTAAAGCTGCATACATATGGTGAACTTCTGTTGCTGGAAATGATCTTTCATGAACGTTTCCAGTGATAGATAGTGTTGTATTAGAATGCTGTCCAGTTCTATAAAGAGGGAAGTGGCGAGAACAATTGGGAGGCACCCTGCTGCGTCATCCTCTATATTAGGTAACAGCGGTTATCCCCATTCAGTTGTTTAGGGATCTGCCACAGTGGCTGATGCACACATTATATTTTCACCCAACATGATCACAATTGTGAATCATCTAGCATGTGTACAAAGCTTAACATTTTTAAGTTGACATAAAGTCTGCTTCCTAGCTGCCTTTTCTTATGACAAAAGAGACTAAAGTCTGATCAGTCAGGGAGTTTCCACTAATGCAATGCCAAAACACCCAAAGGCACCTAAATGCCCTTACTAGAGCATTGCAGCATTTCAAGGTTGTTCTGTGTGTTCCTGCAATATTAATATGCTGTATATAGGACTTCAGTAAACAGACACTTTACTTGCAAAGAGGGCAAGTAAATTAATAAATGCAGGGGTAACATGCACATTATTTGCACTTAGTCTATTCTTTCTCCTTTTTTGTCACACAGGGCACAAACATGCTGGGCAGGTTATCTGTAGTTCCTTGGGTGCTTTGTCTGCTACTGTATTTGTGCATTGGGATGCCTTCAAAATGAGTTGCACCTCAGTGCATCATGGTGCAGAGGTTGTCTTAGGCATTTTGGTGTCAAAGTGTTGTCATTCTTAATTGAATATCCTGTGTTGAGATATGAATAAAACACCTACTGAATATAACATGCCACTGACATTTCCTTGTTTCTGAATATTTCCTAATACATCAGTTGTCACTTGCTGCAGGAGTGCATAATAAAAGCCCATTGTGCAGCAATGTGGTGTTTGGTTATCTCTAAATATCTCTTTTTTCAAGCAAGTGAAACTTGTTTCCAGTTTTTCCATTACGTCTGCAAATTGAAATCATCCCTGCACTAGAATATAAAGTGGTATACCACCCTTGTGGGATCACCTTCTCTGGGGTAAAAGGTACAAAGGTAAAAGGACAGTAGATAAAGTGGAAACTGACCCGCAGTCAGCTTTATTAAAAGGTTGCATAAGACAAAACAAAACACAAATAAATCCTAGCCAGTCAGGCACTAACTAAACAGCAGGCAGATTCCTCTCTTCCAGTTGGTGGCTAACCCAGGAGCGGAAACGAGGAGAAAAATATCTTCCCTCCAAGATGACTCCTTTTGCCATGTCACAATATATATATAAAGAAGTTCCGATGAGTGTGGTCCAATTACAACACAGATTCCTCAGGAGCTGATGATGGTGGGAGACCCTTCCACTTCCCCAGTAAGTACTAGAAAGGATGTAATAATTCTAATAATAATAATTCTATAATAATAAGGATGTAAAATTCTAGAGAAAAGAGAAGGTGACATTTTGCAACATATTGTTTATGTAGACAGAATTGGTTTTCTTTTTTTCTCAACAAAGCTGAATCATTTTTTGAAAGTCCAATTGAACATTTCTATATTATTATAATATCAACCCAGAATAAAATGCTAAAATCATATGTGATATGAATATAATAATAATTATATTAAATATAATATAAATTATTTCCAAACCCAAAAACATGTAACATATATAAAATGTGCTTAAAACAAGGTGCAATAATCAGATATAGTTTCATCATACCGATGCATATAGGTGCCAAATAGTATAAAGTGCAAACCTTCCAATAAATTCTTCCCACTGAAAACCTTGATATCCAAAATAGAGAGCAATGATCCACCCGGTGATGCAATCCACCTGCGGTGCTTCCACTCCCTTTGAAAAGAAAGCATAGAACATATAATTAGGGTGAGCTAAACAGTGATTATATCCAGGAATTCACTCCTTACCACTATACTTCCAGCAATTGCCTCTGATAATGTAAATGTGGTTGTGTTTTTACATTAGGATGTTCATCCTCAAAGCATTTCTATTAATGCCCAATCATAATAAAGAAGAAGGGGGATCACTTAGGATAACAAAAACCTTTATTTTATTGAAATCTATAAAACTTTAAAGAATGTTTTATAAAAACCTATTAAATATTCTGATGGTGCTAACCTTGATGCCAAAATGTACCGTGTTACTGTTCACCACATACCCATCGGATGGCACAGCACATGCACACATGATAAGGTCTTGTCACTTTTCTTCAGATGACTTTAGCAGAAACAGTGTTATTGATATTATTACTATATTGTATTCAAGCTGCAAAAATTCCCTGTGCCATACGTAGGCTTGAGAACACAGAAGTTCAGGACTTGAGTAGTTTAAAATTCCCCCAATTTTTACTTTACATTACTTCACAAGGGAAGACAACCCTTTTAGTTGAAGTAAAAATATTGGTGAAGCACACACCCTTTATGTCTTCATCGCAGTGGAACGCAAGACTGATCGGGATACCTACAGCACCCATTCCGGGAGGCTCCTAGCTTCTCCTGAGCATATCTGTTCTTCGGCTAGCACAGAAGAGGAATTTTCATTCACTGAGGGGAAAGAGATGCTGATCTTGCGCAGTAAGATTGGCGCTTCTTTTTTCCCTTTTACAGCAAGCTTTGTCACCCAATCTTGCGCCTGTTCAGTGGGAGATTGGATGACATTCCAGGAAGAAGGAAGGAGAAGGCGGAAGATGGCAGCGCTTCCTCTGCGCCGGGACGAAGAAGAATTCTAAGATGGTGCGGGACCCGATCATGGAAGGCTCCAGCACGATCAAGAGATCTGCGGAATTAAAGGGAAGTGTGATTTTTTCTTCTTGCAAAGGAATCGCTATTGTTCTTTGCTAAATTAAAGTCAAGCTATAATTAAAGGAAAGCTATACTGATAACATGTAGGTACCACTGCACGGTCCTTATGTTGACCTAGATCACCCCCTTTTTTCCCCAGGAGCCCTCTAACAGAATTCACGCCTTTGGGACCCCCTAACTATTATATCTAAAGCTGATGGTACCTGATCATAATCAATACAGTGTAGAAAGTTTTGAACAAATGATTAAGGAATGTGATCCAGAGCACTTGACACCTGGGACAGATGAGTTTTTTCTAACACCCAACTGCTATATGTGACAAAATTATATTCAGTAATACTGGATTCATTCATTTTCAGATATAAAGCTGGATATCAGCATTACCTTTAGTCTTTAACAAACTAAACAAAAACTAAACAAAACTGAAAATTAAACAAACTCTAACAATTGAGTCCACAGCTGAACTGTCCCTGACCTCCCCCCTTTTACTAACTGAATTTCAGTACTGAAAATCCCAACTAAACGAAGCAGAGAGAAAACAAAAGAGAACAGGCATATTCATTATCTCAAAAAGAATAGACAATGTCCCTTCTTCAATAAAATAAATTTACGCAGACAAGGATTTAGGAGTTGATTTTTCGATATCTGTGAATCTGGTATTTACACCTTAAAACAAAACATTATCGGCTCCTTGAATTAACGTCATGATATATATACTGATTATTACTCCATGATCTCTGAGTTACCGTATCTTAATCTCATATAACATTTGGAATTGTGATAATGTTAATTCCATGTGTTCTGTGTTATTCCTGTTCCTAATTCATTGATCTTACTGTTTTTGTTATGTTTGCATCATCTGCCAATAAAAAATAAAATTTAAAAATAAAGAAATAAACTTACCTGCATGTTCAGTGAGGTGCGAATACACAACTCAGCATATGATGAGGTATGCCTGGATGCTGGGAATAAATTACCTCTTATGTGCATGCAAGGGAGTTCTATCATTCCAGCCCAGCCAATCAAGATCCAGAACACAGAAGATCAGCTGAAGATGGTGGCGCCCATGCTGAAGTGAGGACAGGTGAGTAATCAATCAGACAAGATCAGACAGGAAAATGTATTTTACTGTAGAAGTCAGAAATAGCATAAAAAATGCCACCAGTAATAGGAAGGCCAAATATTCCACCACCAGGCACTTTCAATCAGGTGGGTGCAAGTGCATTGAAATGCCTGGGGACTACATTGACAAACTACATTATCAGTTGTGTTAATTCCATTTTCCACTTTACAATATATCCCATTTTAGCTTGGCTCACCTTCGTACATTGCCTGTCCCTTCTGCTATAAAGGACCTGATGGCTTTTAATTAGGTTCAGTTCTGTGTTAAGCCATAGAGGCTCAGTATCACGTGTAGGAGTTACCAAAGAAAATCTGCATGTTTAAAAAAAACATCTCTTCGAGACTGACATGAACTCATCCAAGTGCTTTGACATTTGCAAACCTTCTCCAGGAGCCAGCCTGTCCCTTTACATTAAGGTTGAAAACCCATGAGAAGAGTAATGAGGTTGTAATGTTTTAGGAAGCTACATACAACACAACATACAACCCCTAATTTGTCTGCATTGCTTAAAAAAGAACAAACACTCAGTGATCTAAACATAGTATTTAATAAAAAGTTAAAAAAATAATTTATTTATTTTTACATGTTCATGAAGGGGGTAAAGAGGGAACCTGGGAAGGCAAACTGTAAGCAGATTCAGTTACAGCTTTAATTCAATTGGAAATACTGAGCTGTGCACATTTTCTATATCTCTTCTTTTTTGAATGGTAAAATAATGTATATTCTATATGTACAACGTTTATGGATCCTCATTACATCAATTACAAGTCGTGCTCTTGTGTACATCATTTTGCTAGAAATAAATTCTGCAGAAAAGTATGGAAATAAATGTTCTATTTATAAAGTTTGATTTATGTGCAATACACTCCTTTGTTTTACTTGGCATATTGCCTTTTGTTATGCAGTGCCACCTGCTTAGTGTTCCAGTGCAAAAGTTGGATACCTTTTCAGGTCGTTAAATAATAATAATAATAAAGCTAAATTTAAAGCTTTAAAGCTTTAAATTTAAAGCTAAAATTAAATAATAATAATAATAAAGCTTTGGTTATATTTTAGAGCAGTGTCTCCTTTTAAACCATGCCCAGTCTTTTGTGCAATGTAGCCTCTTCCACTATTCACTTATTGGGGAGTATAGGGGAAGTGAATATCCACAGGGCTATTACAACTCTTTTGAGATATTAGATTGGTTTTTACTGCTATCCAGGGTGAGATTTTCCAAGCAGTTATTCTTTTGCTTATGTTTTACCAGACAGAAAATGTTGCTCTCCAAAGGAAACACAAGAAGAACCCTACAAAGTTCTTCCCTGTGTTAGTACGGTATGCTG
Source organism: Pyxicephalus adspersus (assembly GCF_032062135.1). Lineage (NCBI taxonomy): Eukaryota > Metazoa > Chordata > Amphibia > Anura > Pyxicephalidae > Pyxicephalus > Pyxicephalus adspersus. Next base: position 18,676,747 of record NC_092864.1, on the reverse strand, counting down.
CTATGTTCCTATCATTTCTAATCCCACCATTCAACTCCACAACTACTTTGAACAAGGATAATCATTTGTTAGAGCTTGTAATGGAACAATGGTGGTGGCAGCATGGACTTTGATTCCATGCACTTACTTGACAACTTGTGAGAACAACTGCCCCTGGTAGTTATCCAGAATGCATACAAGAGGAAGCGTATGAGAAAACACCTCATATAGTGTCTGATAAAAAAAATTGAAATATTCCCTTAGCAGTACAACCCCCGTAACTTCCTATGAGAAAACCAAACCAAGTGGAAGAGCTGGAAGCCTTGGTAAGTTCTCTTTTAAGTCCCTCCATATAACTGCCCAATGCCCAACTGACCCACATATCCTAATATCTCTATTTTAGCTTAAAAAGCTGTCTTCTTTTGAGCTGCAAAAATTGTAACAATTCCCCATAAGTTAAATCTTAATGGTCATATAAATTCTTAGACCTTCTTAGAACATGTGAGGAGTTTTAGCAAACCGTATATAAAGGGGAGGCGTAACTATAAATTGCCATCATGGTCGCCCAATTGTGCACAATGGGCTGGTGGCTTGTCTTTTTTGCCACTACAGTAAGAGGGGCAATAAGGCATTGGTAGGGTGCAAAATAGACACCAGACTGCAAATGGGTAGGAAGAAGTCCAAGCAGGACAGGAGGACTAACGACTCTCTAAAGTGCCTCTTCCATTATTGGCAAGTGGTGATCCTAGCATCAGGAAGTCAACTTTTAAGCCTGTTCTTGCAGCCTCAAATTTATACCTTCAATGATCCAAGAGAATAGAAGTTATCTAACTGGGGACATGATTCTTCAAAGGGGGAGTCCCTCTTGTAACCCTTTATGTGAGGCATTTAAGAATTAAAAGCTTAGAAAAGTAACTGTAACTCCAATGTACCAGAGACTTTTACAATCCTTGTTACTTTGGTGCCACAGCTTTGAAATACAATTGCTGCAAAATAAGGATCAGTGATAGAAGTGGAGACCTCAGGGAATGGTGGGGGACTTGTTACGTAAAAGTTTCTTGTTAGGATAGATTTATTAAGACTCACAACATTATGTAATTAACTTAGTATTGTGTTCTTGGAAAAAAGGCTGGTAATAGTTTCCGCAAGGATCTCAATGTATTCAAATACATTTTCTACAGTTCCTGTTTTGCTGGCACTTTCCGCTCTTACTGTTAGCAAGATTTTGCAGACGTTCTTTCATTACCCTCTCTAGAGGATTGCAGAATTTGACATCCTGTTCCTTCCACCTTCTGATATAACATCATTTTAGGGTTGTTTTACTAAAACAGCTAAACATCACTCCAACTTGTATCTGTATTCTCTTCATTTGTAGATAAGATCAATTTGGAATTTGTTTATTAAATGATTGGATATTTTTTTAAAAATCGTCACTCATTTCCATCACTACATCAGTGCCTTGTGGTGATAGTCTTTAGTTTTTGCATTAATTAGAAAGAAATAAAAATGTTTTGTGCAAAAATTGTAATTTTAACTTGCAACTTGAAACATTTTTCAGAAATGTGTAGACAGAGGGGACAGATTATGACTCAGGGGGACAAACTGTGCCCCTGACATCATCAGGCTCAGGCTAAAACAATATATCCTGGGTGCCTGTATCCTTGAGACAAAGTTAATCCACATATTAGCCATCGCTGGGGCAGGACCAACTGGATGCAAAGTGGCAGGCACCTGCTAGCGATAGAACCCAATCAATAAGGATTTCAGCTTCTGATACTAGTGTAAACCCAGTGTATTGTCATTGCTCTGCTTCTGATTTATCATTCTGGCCCTCTCTTAGAACTGTGACATTGTTAACCTTGCATCCATTCTTCCATCGAGGGTCTCAATATGTGGACATTTCAGGGCCTTCCCAGGCCAAACCTACCGATCTAAATTGGAGGCCCTGATTGCAAGGTTGAAAGCCTCCCACTAGGCACCTTTTCTCAAGGTAACATAGGATACAGCCTAAAATCTAGAAAAAGCATTAGACCAGGAAGTATAAATAGTTGGTTTAGTACAGAGGGAGAGAGACTTCTACTCTGTTAGTGTTCTTACAGATGTTTTACCCTAACCCATGTCTCTGGATCTAGACCAATAAAATGTAGAATACACATGTGTAATATTAAATAAGCCATTATGAGATCAGCTTGAGAGAAGGGTTCAGTAGATCCAGATGAAGTTCATATTACTCTTTTACCAGATATATTCCACTAAACACTTCAGATGGGGCACCCCAAACCATTACAGGACAAGGTAAAGGAGGCTGGGGTCACCCACCAATTGGGATCTCTTGGGCTTCCATATCAATTTTACTCTCTTGCCAATGCCAGATCGTGTTGATATTGCTACCAACTCTCTCTTTTGCGTTTTTTGATACTTATGGCTGTTTCTGCAACTGGCCGACCATGAGGACTCGCCTATCCTTAGAATTCCTCACAGATTACCCTCTTCCAATTGGTCTTTGTAATGATTATATTGGGTCTAATTAGAGCTTTTTATTTTTTTTTTAGAGCTTGGCTCCCCTGTCTGCATAGTTGTCTCATTGTAGATGTTTTATTGCAGTGGACTTCATCTGGTTGTGTGGCAGGACGATGTGGTACATGGGGAACCCATCATGGTGTTTTCAAACTGGATTGTCCTAATACATGGATTATGCACCAGCTGGATTTGGAGGGTTCCCAACTGCTAATTTGTTGGTTGCCCAATTGGCTTCCTCTTGGGCAGACTGGCTAGGGTTGGTTCCTGCTTGAGACTGTCTAGAAGTATTTGAGATAGGGAAAAACTACTTCTTGCTAGAAAGCTAAGATATTTGTACTCACTCCATCATTGTCATTATTAGGGTGGGTTTTCTCTTCCATCTTGTCACTAATTTCTGTATGTCTGGATTGTAGGGTTGCCTGACTGAGTTAACTTTAGGAATATAATTATGCAACTTTCAAAGAAAGCAACAGATTGTTATGACTCCCCATTCTCACCCGCTTCCATGATGTTGATGCCAACAACTATACTTGGTCCCTTGCCATGGATTCGATTTTGGCATTTACACAATTACCTATTCCTTTACTTTCTCTCTGGTTCCTTTCTGTCTCCCACCATAAAAATGTGCCTGTTTTCTCATCACAATAAGAGGCGAACAGAACAGAATAATGGATCCAGACTAACACATACAGAATTATTAAGCAGGTCATAGTATTCAGCTTGTTTGTCTCATTTTGTGCTAGGTTGTTGGTATCTGTACAAGTATTGGATTTTGGGTCCTTCTAAAAATCTAAGGAACTAACCACAACGTGGTATTGCACTACTACTCTATGTCAAACCTTTTTTTGTAAGAAAATAGATCTATGTAGGTTAGTGTTTGTTTTTGGGCTCTGAGGCAAGAAAGCAATGTTATCAATGTGCAGCTCTGCATTTTGTGGTTCTTAGATATCTTACACCAGAACATCTTACTATATAATGAATGTTTTTATCGGTGACCACTCCTAAAATATCTGGTGTCATAGTATTAGAGGACTGTATGTTGCTATCTCTGACCACAAAAACTAATGAGAAATAAGGATGTTACTATGACTCTTTAGAAATAGAAACAATTAGCAATATTGCCTAATGCACATTAAATTCTTGGTATTAGTTTAACTGTTTAAATAACCTATAATGATATTATAGGTCTTATATAGAAATATATATAGACAAATATATAGTCCTCTGAAAATACTAGTTTATTGACTATCACGTTGACCCAATTGATTCAATACATAGTTAACTGTATATATTTATTATATAAAAATTTGCATGTCACTTAGTACGTTTCTTATAGATACTGTAGTTCAAAAGACTGAATGGACTAAAACCAAAGCACTGGTACTACATCATACCAATCATGCCACATTTCCATTAAACCCCCCAGGAGCTCCAAAGCGCTAAATCCTTAGAAATGTAAATTTTCATTAGCTCTTGTGGTTGACCACCGACTAGCCCATCATGGTGACGGGGGTCCTGTCTGGCCAATAGAAATCCACAAGAAGCAGAAGGGGAAAAGCCAGGCTGTTGTTATTTTTTTTTTGCACTGGGCGAAAGAAGTGCCCAGGGATTTGGAGCTTTTGGGGCAGCGAGTAGGAAATGTTAAATGACATTGAAGCATATGACATGGCATCTCATTGGAGCTTTGGTGGATTTTATTTCACTTCAGGTATGCGTTAATATAAAAAAATATATTTATTATTTTAAAGTTCTGCTTTATAGCGTCAAGTTCAATAAAAAAGCAGGAGCAACATGGCTTTTTGATCTTTTTTATTCTCCTAATGGAAAGTGTGTGGATCCATCTGGAGGTGTGTGTTTTTTACTATAATACAGCCAAAGCAAATAAACAGCAAATAAACTCCCAGGTGATTGGTCTGCCTGCAGCAACCTTCATAAAACACAAAAACATTTTCCTATCCTATGACAACTAATACAAAAAGCTTTACCACAACATTTGTTAAATTATTTAAATGTTTATTTCAGCCGAGTAACAGTAATTTTCAATCACTTATTGGAATAATTTGAAAATAACAATTTTTTTGGGGAAAACCTTTATCTTGATGAGTTAGCCTTGTGAGCCCATAGAAATAAATCTCTCTGCCAAAAACCAAAAACTTTTTTAGTTCAAAAATATCTTTAGGATGCATCTCTCTAAAGGACAACAGCACATAAATATTCTACCTATCATGGAAAATGGACAAAACATTCCAGTTCTTCATATAGATTTTTACAAAAAATGATCTAATAGAGATATTTTATTATTATATATTATATAATTACTGGTATATAATTGTTTTATTATTAGATTTTACTTTTATCCTATACATGACAAAACAATTTCTGTCAAATGTGATGTCAGATTGGCTTTCTGGAAAACAAGATAGGCCCGGAGCAGTAAGAAGAAATTGAATAGGTGCAGGGGCTAATTGACTAGGTGCCCAAAGGGAACCAGTTATTTAGGACTTAAAGTATAAGAAAAGGGGAGGAGTATGATGGTGGTGTGATAGGGGTAGGCAGAGTTTTTGGGTAACTTTTAAAAAGTGCTGGAGAGGAAGTAGGGGGCATCAGAAGGTGGCTGGTAGTGGAGTTAGTTTCCCGCCTGCCTGTCTTCCCTTGTGTTTCTAGGGGTAGAGTTGGGAGTTGTTGGTTCGGGTCTTTGGGTGGCTGGGGTCCAGAGAAGGCATTGGTCTTGTGGATGCTGGAATGTGAAAGAAGAGCATGGTATCTATTGGGGTTACAGTATTGATGGTTAACAGCTGGTGGAAGGTGGCAGTGGAGCCTGTGGATGGTTGATATCAGCACCCAAGGCAGGACAGGGTGCGTCTGGGAGCCAAAAATAGCAGTTCTTTTTACTTGGGTGGATGTTATTTTATTGGTGGGGCATGTCTTCCCAGGTCTGCAGCCAATTAGGATCTCTGGGGTTAACTACTGTTAGTTAGTGTTCTACTACTAACTAGTTAGTAATGTCAAGGTATAAATGTTAAATTATTATTATATGTATATTGTTATAATTCTGATTATTTATATTGAATTTGTTAATAAAGTTAAATCAAGCTAATCAGGATTGTCCCTTCCTCCACCAATCACAGAGCACTAGAGGTGAATGAATGAGGAGACTTGTCCTCATTTAACCTCCAGTGCCCAGGGATCCCACACTAACAGGAGGATTCCCATGACTGTGCTCATGAATAAATGCAGCTGTGGGAATCATCCTGTCATTGCGGGATAACCTGTAAAAAACTAAAAGTTAGTTACAAAAATCACACACATTCAATAAATTACTTTAACAATAAAGCCTCTTTTTTTTTTTTTTTACACATATTTTTACACACAAATTCGCAAAGTTGAATCCCATGTTTTTCGGGTCGGGTCTATCCGAATTCGAACAGCCATATTTGGGTCGAATATAAGGACAAACTGAATTCGAACACGAACACTATTGCTCATCCCTACTTAATCATGTTTGACCTCTTCCAGTAGACATTCACTCCCATAGATTTTCATCGAAAGCAACTGGGAAAAGGGCAATCTCTAGGGTTGCTTTGCTTCTTTTTAGGCACAGACTGTCAAACTTGTATTCCTCTATGTTTTTAGTCAGAGTCAATGGGGACTAGGCTATGACTAAAACCAAGAAAAATACTGAAACCTTATGGCCATGAAGACCTCAATAAATGAATCAATGACATGCTTTAGTTAAAGGAAGTACAGAGGACAAGTGTATATAGTGCATCTGAGTCAGTATGTCTAGATCTTTCACTATGACATCATTTTCCCATTTTACCAATAAACCAACATCATACTTTAGCATGCCAATAGTTGACATCTAATTCTAAACTTCCCCTAAAGCTTCATGCTCTACAGTATGTATATGGGTGGCTGGATGAAAATCCTGTACATCTCAACATATGTGGTTGCAGGTGATTAGGAAAACAAATCCTCTGTTCATGAAAGTTTTGAAAGTTTACTTAGAAGAGAATTTTATAAAGTAAAAGAATAGAGATAGAAAAGCAAAAGATTAACATGCAGAGACCCTCATTGCAGGTTGTAGAGGATCCAACTTGATAGCCATATTGAAGTCTTATTTAAGCTAAAATTTTGGTCAAGTGCCATCCAGAAGCTCCCGGGCATAAATATAAGTAGAAATCATATAATTATTATTTTCTTTATCAGAGGTGAGATATTTGGTCATCCTGTCTTGAATCAGAGGAGCTCTGAGCTTGGCTTTATGTTCAGCCAACAGATATATGTGGTGTGTGCACAATTTGCACTTCCTTCCCTTTTCCTAAAATCATTAGCGTTGGAGAATTGCAATACAATAACTATAGCAGTTAAATAGCAAGTACGTTTGGCAGCTAAAAGTAAACTCAAACAAGGCCAAACGGACCTGTATTCCAACAAAGTTTATTTTGTTTATCATTTATGCCCAAACTAGGACATTTCTAAAAAGTTATTTAATTTCTGGCTTAGATTCTTAGGCTAAAAATGTCAAAAATGTTTTTATTTATTTTTGCAAGCGCCAACTTGATTTACTTTCTGCAGCTTTTTATGTTTCTGTAGGATTGGTCTTCTGTTCTGCACCCAGGGCTGATGCTTAATTCCTGTTCATGTGTTCATCCATTTTCATCAGAATCACGTCCTAAATCTTTTGCTATCTGGTTGTTCAGACATTTTGCGCTCTCCTAGCTGGTTCCTAGGGCCTGATTTAATAAAGCTCTCCAAAGCTGAAGAGGATACACTTTTTTTAGTGAAGCTGGGTGATCCAGCAACCTGGAATGTATCTGGCCCAGGATTCAAAACATTTGCTTGGAAATAGCATATGACTTTGAAGAAATTCATTCTAGGTTTTCTGGATCACCCAGCTTCACTGATGAAAGTGTATCTTCTCCAGGTTTTAATTTAATTTTATTTCTATTCTTTAATAAATCAGGCCCCAAGGTTGTTGTCCTGCTGAAAACTTCCTCTGAGGTCATGTCTGGCAAATCTATTTAAACCTTATTAGGGCTCTATTTTTGAAACAGGGAATCAGACATTCCCTCAAACATTTCTTGGTGGAGAATCTCCCAAGTCCAAGTGTTTCAGTGGCAGTAAATGATTCTCCTCCAGGGAATTTTGAGGGAATGTCTGATTCACTGTTTTATAAGTAGAGCCCTTAGTGCATTTGGATTTGCCTAGGTATTGACCTCATAGAGCATGTGGTCCCAGAACCTGTACCCAGATTGTCTACCCTTGTTATCTGCTTGCCCAGACCTTTTGCCTGTTTGTCCACAATCTTGCCTGCTGTCAGATGTTTCAAATGTGACCAGGATGTAACCTAGAAGCTGTCTACATGAAAGCCCATCATTGCTTGCTAACTTTATCAACCAGAGACTAGTTTGTAACCATCCCCCCATTAGTAACTCTAAAGAAATCTTTCCCCATTTTGGTGGTCAATAATACAGTGACTTTGGAGACCTTTTGTTTCATGATCAGATACTTCTTTTTAGGGGTAGACATCCTCAATTTTGAGACTTTGGAATTTTTTGTCAAGTTCAGCTTATGCTTTGCATGACATTGCTCCTCCTAAAGGGGACGAGGCCACAAATGGGTTGACCTCGCAATGAACTTGAGGGCCCGTTGCGCATTAGCTATGGTGATCCATATGGGGATCCTAATCACATACCAACAAAATCAACCTCCGTTTAGGGATTTAGTCTTAATATTTAATAAAAAAGGAGACAAATCTAATTCATTGTTCCTATGACTGCTCCATAACATTCATGTCAGGAATCATGGCATCATGCTATGGCTGTGTGTATCCTCCTCTACACTTGAGTTGGCTCTGTTCTAATTGGAATTTAATTGGAATTTAATATTGATTCCACTCTGGGGAAAATTCTCTTTAGGTCTTGGATTTTCCACTTTGGTGTTTTTGACCCATAGTTGGTAAAGAACTTTTATTGACGATGCTAAAAGAATGCGTAGTTGTGGAGTGATTGGGTGTGTGGGCGTAGTATCACAAATTACTCGCCAACAAAAACTTGTGTTACTAACTTCAGCTGTTCATGTTGTAATTCAAGCCATTTGCTGTCCGGTTCTGTTGAGACATTCCCACACTACCTTTATCGGATCCAAATTGGAAGTGCTGCTGGACATAACTGTAACATTGAGTCCAGTTCAGCTATTTAAACCTACTTTTAGCTCAATACCTCATCACGTATCTATTACAAGGTTCCTGTACCCTGATCTCTGTCCCAGTTCTGATGCTCATTTATCACCTCTGACTGTAAATGATCTTTGGTATCCCCCAGCCCCGACCTATTGTCTGTTTGACTATGATCTTGCCTGGCAATCCGGCACCATGTTTCTTTTTTGCTTGCTCTCAGCTTTTGGCTTTCCAAGTCTATGAGCCAGGTGTGGGAGTTGTGTGTAACAAAGCTTATTGTCATTTGCAGGGTGCCTTGGTGAACTCAGATTATTCAAACCACCTTCCTTCCAAACATCAAATGATTAACAATATTCTAATTACCACTACTTATACAATTGTCTTACCACTTTATAGAAAATGCATGCAATTTGTAATGTGACATTCTGTGCTGAGCAGTAGTAACACAGCAGGTTAATGTCTATAATGCTTTCTAAGACTCAAAACGTGTATGAAGCATTTTTTTTGTGAGCCTTGAAACACAAAAAGAGTGTATGCCTCCCAAATACCAAGTACAGAAAATTTTACAGCAGCACGTGGTATGATACCAGAAGCCATTAATATTTGCAGCACTAGAATGTTACATATATGGTAATTCTCATTGTTCATGTGAATCCATGGCCAAGCTTTCAAGTATTTACCAATTCAATACAAGCAGTAATTAGGCTTTAAAAAAAAGGGCACACTGACCTCTGAAGCTCCAAGCACTGTGGAGAGATTCATTAAAGTTTACAGCAGTTTCAAGGTCACTTTTAATACACCTAAATCTGCAGTTTTAAAATAATTAATTGTGATTATGATATGAAGGTGTTTTATGGCCCTGTATAGTCCCTGTTCTCCACTTTTACGTCTCCCTATACTTACCCTAGAACATGGGTTTCCAATGGAGTTTCCAAAAGGCTGTTTTCCATTATAGAGGTCCACTGTTTTCACCATCAGGAAGCCTGAGAAATGTACGGAGTCATACAGTAGATAAAAAAAATGGTAACTGTGCATTGTAACACAGTATGTTAGACAAAAACAAGTCATATAGGTTAAACTTATGTGTACCTTAAGAAATATATTAGATCCTTTTACCAGAAAATGGAGTTTGCTGGCATACTTCCACCTGGCATGAGTTAGAAAGCATGAGTAAAAACAAAGTTTTAGGGGAATGAAAAAAGTGTAAATAAATGCCATCTATAAATGGTTAACTCAAGCAAAGGAAGAGGAAGAAAATGCTGTAATTTGCTTTTGTGGTTTAGACAAAAAGTTAGGGACATTTATGACGTATGAGAACACATGGGGAGCACAAACAAGTTAGTGAGTTTATGCCAAATTTAGTAAGCACAGCATATTTTCAGATTATGGCACTAATTTACCTGTTTGCATTCTTCCTGCAACAATGATAGGTCCAAGAACAGGCCCCTGCTTAGTTCCATGAAGCTGTTATCTTCACTGCCAACTGCAAATTCGTTGCAGACTTCTGGGTGCACAGTGATTCTCCAAAGCCAATGAACACCCAATATTTTCCTGCACATGGGCAGGAGTTACATGTGCATCTGGATCTTTAAATAGCGTTGCTGCATAAAACCAAAAGCCACCAGGAGCCAGGACCTTTTTTTGGCAAAAGAACTTTGCATTTTTCTTTTACCGAAAAACTCTACCTCCTGGCAGTGGTTGGAACTTGAGTCACAACGTGGATTCGAGTCCGACTTAAGTCGCCTATTGAACGACTTGCAACTCGACTTGGGGGTTTTGCCCATCGACTTGCAATCGACTTGCCACTTGCTTTCTTTGCTGACAGCTGAAGGGGACAGGGAGGAATGCAGTGAGTCTTATGTAACACTGCCTACTTCCCCACCTTCCTTGCATTCTAAGTCCATGGCTTTCTCCTCTGATGGCTGAGGGGGCGGGGAGGAGGGTGTTGTTACAGAAGCCTCACTGCCTTCCACCCCGCCCCCTTCAGCTGTCAGAGAAAGCTGTGCACTTAGAATGCGATCCTGTGCTCAAGAACAGGATCAAAACTCTGTTTTTTATGGGGACAAATGGGGATAAATGAAGTGACATGACTTGGGACTCAACTTGGAGAAATTCTTGGTGACTTGAAACTTGACTTGGGACTTGGTGTCAATGACTTGGACTTGAAGGGTGATGACTTAGTCCATGGAACCTCTGCATCCTGGTGACGTTTTGTTTCTTTACTGTGGGTCTGCTTTAATTAAAAAATACATTGCAACTAAAGTACAGTTATTGCATGATACAAATTTGTAGCGTGCAGTGTGAAATGTTTGCAGGTTTAATTTACTGATACGAATCATAGTCTCATCACTGCAATTCTTCATAGTAGTAGTAAACATGCAACAGTAAATTGCATTGATACGAGGAGAAATTCAAAATTCGGCCCCCTAGTCAGGACCTTCACTGATGCTAATGAAATGATCAGAGAGAGAATGATATTTGGAACAAGCCACAAAATACGTGAGAAATACTGTTGACATTACAATAAGCCACAGGCATAATTTAAAATCATAGATGATTAAAAGAGTGTAAAGAATTTACCCACCACCCAGTCTTACTCATATGAAACAAAAACATGTTGCATGTGGGAAATCACACACTAAGTAAAATCTACCTATAGACAGTCTGATGTGTCACAAATGCAAAAAGTGAAATTACTATGCTAAAGGTCTGTATAGAGAATCGATTTTTATTCCTGGAGATGATAAAAAAACTAGTACAGATTTACTCCTACTGCCATTCATAATAATAATTTCCAGCAACAATTACTGAAAATAGTACAAGATTAGTACAACAAGAAACACTGATGAAACGCCCAATGTTGTTTCAGGGATAGACTGAGCTAGGGGTTCGGTTTAAGCTTGATCAGTAGCCATCGGTGGAGATATTCCCCTATTCAGGCCACCATCAGATAAGGGTCTACAGAAAGTGCCAGCTAACTTCGCCCTCCTTCAATCATGAGAATATAGCATCTGGCCAAGAAAAAACATCCATCCTGGGCTTTCTTTGCTGCTTGCTCTACAAAGTTACACATGCAGACAGCTGCAAAGGAAATCCATTTTCGAAGGATGTGAAATTTTTGAAATGTGGTATGCTCATATGTGTTACACCCATTAGCCACCATGTGGTATGTCCTCCACCCCTAGATGCCCCCAGCATGTATATATTTTTAATACTTACTATTTTCATATTTCTTCAGACTATTCCAATGAGAGGTTCTCTTTCAGTTTTCCAATACAATGCTTCAGTGATACAGAGCAGTAATGTCATGGTTATCCCAATACTCCAATGCACTTACCCCATTGTGACTCAGAGAACAGCATTAAGAGATACGTAATTGTAAAAAAAAGTGTTATCAATTATTGCATTATTATTTGAACTTTACACAGGAAAGCACCAATAAAAAGTCACAGTCTGCTGCCATAATAAAGCGGAATTAGACATAACACATTTACATTATACAGTACGCAAGCACAGGATGAATAGACCAACAGTAACATAGTAACATATAACATTCTTCAATGGCTCCATTACTTTCCTCTGCTGTATATATTTAAGTAATTTTGTGTGTGATGCCACCTGTCCATGAGCAATGTATCAATATTCATTGCATTTCTATTCCTAATGTGAATGTAGGAGTCTGGTGCCAGCTTTTAGCGTGGGCAAAATGTGCAATCACCCAGGACCCATAGGGCCACTCCACCAGTGTCTGCCTCCCTTCTCTTTCAATTTTGTGCCACTGCCACCTGAAGGTAAAGAAGAACCATGCAGCAGAATATGGATTAGTTAGCCATTAGTCTGCCTGCAGCCAGTTCCAACCTATCATTGTGGGCAAAGGCAGTGCCACTACCCCAGGAGGCTCCACTTCTGAATATAGGACAGCTTTTTCAGTACCTGAATGCCAAGTCTTACCAAAAAAAAAGACATAACGTTGCTGTCGGAATACCAATAAAATATAAAGGGTCCCATATTACTTTTACCCAGGACCCCATTTTACCTTAAACCAGCCCTGCCCCCCCCCCAAGAGCTAGTATGGCTCAGGCCTAGAGGCTGCCCACAGAGGAGAGGAGGAATGGACCATCAATGGAAAGCACATTATTGCCAGTAAAGCATTAGAATCTAAAGGTCCCAGGTTTACTTTTGTCTAGAGTCCCATTTTGTCTAAAACTGAAAATGTCAAAATCACAGGTTACTATTAACTAGTATTTATAGCGCGCCAAAATATTATGCAGCACTATACAAAGTCCATAGTCCCGTCACTAGCTGTCTCTCAAAGGAGCTCACAATCTAATGTCCCTACCTCAGTCTTATGTCATTAATATAGTCTAAGGTCAATTTTGGGGGCAAGCCAATCAACCTAACTGCATGTTTTAGAAGTGTGGGAGGAAATTGGAGTACTGGGGAAAACCCCCACAAATACAGGAGGAACATGCAAACTCCTAATCCATGGCATGCACATTACAAACAAGGAAGGTAAATGCCAGAGGGAACATGCAAACTCCTTGCCCTGCTCAAGATTCAAACCTGGGACCTAGCACTGCAAAAACCAGATTGCTAACCTCTGAGCAGAGACATGTTAAGGGAATCCTTCAACCAGCAAAATAATTATAATTCCAAAAACTTTCTTTTATGTTTTTTTACATATAGAGATCCCTTGTAATGTGCTTGCCAGGGATTGAGACCTAAAGTCTGGGAAGAGTGGAAGAAACAAGCAAGGTAAATGCCAGGACAATCCAAGGCTTCAGCAGCAGTGGTAGCATTACGGGTTATCAAAAAAAAAGTCAACGAAAGTAAAAATAAAATCTATTGAGCTAAAGAAATAAGTGAACTAAGTTTGGTTCTGTGTCTTTTGGGTGGTGGCTATACCTGTCTAATTCAACTTTCAATATACTCACACAATGATACAAGCTGGAGATTATTCGATTAGAGATGTTTTAGATAGAAATAAGTACAGGTAGAAAAGACAAATAGGAAACCACAGCACAGGAAAACAAATCACAATACATATCTGTGTTTTAGTCAGGATATTTGATAAACAGAACTTTACACTTGTTACAGATCAAAGATCAAAAACAATGAAGATAATATTTATTTGGCAGACACATTTTCCTATCTGCTCAGATAAACCCGAGCCGATAAATAATGTTTTTATGTTTTGTAGACACTTGTGAAAGAGATAGCTTGTTTTAAAAAAATATTATTGTGTGTAATTGCCTTTTGATGTGCACGGCTTGTAAATATATATGTACCGGGGGCAGCTCCAATAATTCTAACTTACTTTAACCCTAATGCAAATCTCCTACACTGGGTCCATATGAAAATAATAGACATTGTTCAGTGTTTACAACACCCATATTGCTCCTAGTCGCCAGAGATCATGTGATCTAAGCCAAAAGTATATCTACACCTAAAGTAGAACTAAACTAAAAGTAAAAAGATTCACACATACCTTCAATTCCACAGATCCCTCAATCCTGCTGTAGAAGTCCTCAATCGGGTCCTGCACAGTCCTGAAATCCTCCTTCGTCCTGACGTGAGTGAAGCGCTGGAAAGTGCCATCTTTACCCGTCTTCTTCCTAGTTCTGGCTACGTCACCCGATCTCTACGCAGGCATGAGTCCTGGTGACGTAGTTTGCTGTAAAGTGGAAGAAGAGAGTGCTGATGTCACTGCACATGCGTCAGGTCAGATTTTCTTTCCCATCAATGTAGGAAAATGCCCCAATCTCAGGCATGTGCAGACGGATCAGCCAGGAGCCTCCTGGGATGAGTGACGTAGGGTGCCCCGGGAGGCTTTGCTCTATAAAAAATTAAAAATTTTAGTGATACTTTAAGTGAACTGCAGTGGTTTTGGAACCAGTTTTGCATGCAGCTGTGACATCTTTGTTTTTGGAAAAATGGCACCACCACGGCAATCACAGCGACAATCCCATGCAAAAGTAATAACTGTTTTGCATTTTGCCACTCACTGGTGTACACTCATGGGAGTGGCCCTTAAAGTCCTAGGGTGACAATGCTAACTCACTGTACTGTATGTATGGAGGAGCAAAAGTGTCACCCTAGGCTTCTTGTTTCTGATTTGGCTCATAGAACATTTACCCTTCTCCTTGCCACTGTTTCAGCAACTACTATAGATTGCTTTAAGAAAAAGAGAGATGGCCTAATGGTTTTGTGGCCTCCAAAGCACTCCTTTTATCATGGTTTAAAGATGATCTAAAGGTCCACTTTACAAAATACAGGATTGGGCAGGTGGTTATTGCAGAAAAGGTCAAGAAATGTCCCTCCTGCAATAATCCATGTTACCTACCTGATGCCCGGGTAATTCCAAAAATGCCTGTCAATCCTGACTTCCCTTGAGTGTGTGGATAAGTTCAAGTTACGTCATCCCAATCAAGATGGCTAAAGGTCACCTCTAGTAAGAAGAAAGGAAGAAAGATGGCGGCACCCGGTGATGGAATGGGGATAGGTGAGCCACATTGGTTTCAGTTCCTCTTCAAGGGCATATGGGGGATCTCACAAATAGACTTAAAAAAAGATGGTGCACAATATTGTAATGTAGCCGCATTGATTGCTGTATGCTCATGAGCAGCTGGTGGGTGTAGGGTTTAGGAGTCTGCGGTAGCTGTTGTATTGAGTTTCTGCAGCTCTTCCCTTCTTTCAGAACTCCAAAATGTGCTACCATGACTGACACGATAATGGATTTGGCACCACTGCAATGACGGATCAATATCAGATCGCATGTGTTTTTAGAGTACATGTTTATTTTTTATGAAGTGTTATACTCATCAAATATCTCTCCTTTTATTTCTGTTCTGATCCAACAGTTAATAGTTATTACCAAACTGTCCAAATTGACACCAAAAATCACATTGTGGTTTGGTAAACTTGCTGGTTGCAGATAACTATATCGGCTTGCCTATCGATTGGTGCACATTAATTACTCAAACCATAAGTATTGCCAAGTACCAAAACAGAAAGTAATAAACACTCATACAAATTATAAACTTTTTTTTACTTAAAATTATGTAAAATTAACACTAACATTGAGTTAACCAATATTTACACTATATCATACCCTGTTATTCTCCTATACCATAAACTCATAACACTTGCAGCATCATTATTATGTACTTTATAGACAACACACAATAACAATTATTTTAAAAGAAACAATAATAATTCTCTTCCAATGCATTTAATTGGAAGTGATTGATTCTTCACTATTAAAGTGTAATGAAATGATTTGTTAAAGGTTTTATGAGATTTAAGTAATCTGTTTGACATATATTTCAATTAAAGGATTAGATCTGTATTTGTTTTTTCTTCAACAAATCCTTTTCACTGCTCAATTGAGTGATGTTTTAAAGGAATACAGATACGTGCTTCAGGTTTTTGGGTTTGGTTGGTTTTGAGTTTGTGTTGGGTTTGAGGTTGTGTTCTATTATGTTAGTTTGACACGTTCAGGTCTGTACAAGGTCATGAGGGTAACACATTTAGGGAAGACATTAACACCAGTGCTAACAAATATCCTAATGAAGTTAAACAAAATAAGGAAAAACCACAAACACCTCAAAACAAATGACTTCTGTATTTATACTATACTATATATACTATATGTATGAAGTGTATGCACGTTTTATGAGTGGACTTACAGGCTGATTTTACATAAATGGAGGGTAATCTTTAGAGGACATGTAGAAACAATAAACAAGCATAAAATCATTACTATTTCATGATGGAACATGACAGCTAAAAATAAACAAAACTACAATTCAGATTTATAATCTAGTTCTAGAATCTGGGATACACATCTATGATACTTGGATTTGTGTAAATAAAATAGTTTAATTACCAAAAGTGTTTAACATACAGTTTTAACATGGAACAAATTACTATCTACCATGTAAGTGATTAGAGATAGGCAAAATGATTTGTCATTTGGATCTGAACAATTTGCTCAGGGCAGAGTTTTAAATTCTGACAATCCAAGCATTGACTCTAAGCAAACGTGTTGCATCGTTAGGCTTCCTCAGGGGAGGGAGAAAAGCAGTAGAAGTAGCAGCAATTGTACTCCGTATACAGACATTTCAGGAAGGTCTCATCCTTTTGGATGAGCTCTGAAGTAGTGGCTGTGAAGTTCTGGACCTATTCTAACAATTTAGCTGTAAACCACTAGATTATTCCTAGTATTGGACTACTGTATGTTGTATTATTAACCCCTGAGGCCTAATAGGAATGTCTCTATTCGTAATAAAATTGTCAGTACTTGTTTCTACCTCCGTTTATATATAAAGTTACCCAGTTACTATCAAAAGACACTAAACTAAAGACAATCTGTGAAACCTCTTTTATATTTACCTCCCAGCATCTGTTTGTTAAAATTCTGCTATGTTAGTATCAAAAATTGCTACAGATATCCAACCCTTTCTTGGTATCCCTGCATTCATGCCAAATTCAGTTTTTTCCTGCCAGCTCCCACATAGGAACCACAACATGTATTTGCAAGTACTCATCACTTACAACTCAATCGGGTCTGTTTAATATGCAGGGAATCTGACATTTACAGAAACATTTCCTGGTGGAGAACCTTCAAGGTCCTTGTGATTCAATGGTATTATTGGAGTTGGTATTGTTGGTAATGTATTGATTCTCCACTTGGGAAAATTTCAGTGAATACTAGATTCCCTTTTTTTGTAATGTGAACCCTTATATACTGTTGCTTGGAATAGAAATTTGAATGCTAAATATCTGTACATATGCATGGTATATGAACAGCAAGTATGGGATTTTTTAACTTTGGTTTATGTGTATTTATTTCGTTAGCCAATCACTTTATTGGCTAACTAAATAAATAATAGTGCATCCACTATTATTAGTTTGTGGATGCACTCCTTAGTGAATGCACAAAAGCAGCATTGTTTGGATGTTCAACGCACATGGCAAGCTTGGACTTCCCATTACCCAATACCTACTTCCCATTACCTGCCCGATAGGTTGGGAAATTGTATATATCCAAGTGCTGATGCTGGCCCAGAATGCAAGCTAACCATAACAATTGTTCATTTACAGTTGACATTCAAAAAATCCAGCTACCTCCAGGCCTGAGGAGTGCCGGATTTTTGAAAATTCCAGATTTTTGAAAATGATGCTTACCTCCACACACAGGCCAGCCTTCCTCTCGCAGCACCAGTGGACATCTGGCACAGATCCAGGGAGCAAGCAGCAAGGATGTCTCAATGTGTATTTAGTTTAGCAAGCAGACCTAACAGCTGTTTCTGCAGAACAGCGCCATCAAAACATATGTGGCCAAACAGTGTACTACAGTCCCTGTACTAAAAATGCCATCTGAAATTCATGCCGGAAAACTGAAGGATCTGGATTATCGATGGCCAGATTTTCGATTGTCAACTGTACTTTAAAGCACTTGCACTGGGTTTGTAAAGTGCTGAATATTGCACTGATCATCCATTCCATTAGACTCAGCCTGCACTGTAGTCTCTGAAGACACTAGCGTCTGTTTTGACCTCATTAAAATTAACAAGACCTGAAACCTGTTCTGCACCAACTGGATTCCTAGAACAAATATATTATTCCCAGCCCTAAGGGAGTTACCAGAACATTCTGTCACTACACCGACTCTACAAGTTAATATATTTCTGATATATGTTTCTATTTAAAACAAATGTCTCCTGATTGTATAATATAATTGGCAGCTTGTAGTGACTCAATGACAAAAAATTTAGACATTTTGCCTTTTTTGGTTACTATCCTCTTGTTGCGGACCCTGACTACTTTTTTTTACTGTTTCTTGAAATCTGGCCAAAGCTTTTTTAAAAAATATAAAAATACAGCTAAAACATTTGTGCATAAGTCATCCTCAATGTCTTTGTGTGCTTCACACTTATCATGGTATTTCCCAAAAGTTTTGAGAAATATCCTATATTTCAATTTACCACTGATGACAAATCATTGTCATCTGCTCGATGTTGCTTGGTCTACCTGGCAGTTTCATTCCAATCCAATAGTAGCAGTGCCAATGAAGTAAATACCAATTATGTTTTGTACACAATAAATGTAATAAATGCAGTGTAATAAATCTTCTTCCCATGTTGAAAACAGTCTGCAGCACATTTGGGTACTTCTAGGAATAGGAAAGGAAACAGACTACCTCTCACACCTATCAGTCCCCAAATAATACATATACCAATATGTATATTAAATAAATATGTATATATATATATATATATATATATATATATATAATATATATATATATATATATATATATATATATATATATA
The DNA here is from genome assembly GCF_032062135.1 of Pyxicephalus adspersus. Classification (NCBI taxonomy): domain Eukaryota; kingdom Metazoa; phylum Chordata; class Amphibia; order Anura; family Pyxicephalidae; genus Pyxicephalus; species Pyxicephalus adspersus. Next base: position 18,657,730 of record NC_092864.1, on the reverse strand, counting down.
CATATAAAGCTATTGTTTTTTTTAGATAGCTTGTTTCCCAGTTTTCTGATGCAGACTTTTCTGTTGCCAGTAACAAAGGGATTTCTTTTTTTTCTGTTTCTGGTGGCCAAGTTCTTATTATTCTACATTACTTCTGCCACTAATTTATTGTAATATCTCTTTTAAACTTACATCTGGAAACTGATGATATAACTGACTATTTGTATTTTTTTTCTTTTGACTTAGGGCAATAGTTTTCTAGAATTTTGCAATTCATTGACAGATTTGGCTCATTTGTAGGTTACAATATAAACCCAGGTGAATCTGAATATTTGCGGTAAGAAAGAGCGTTACACTTACTAGGTAGAGAAGACTTACATTTAGGTTTAGATAAATATACTTTGCTAACTTACTTAAGTTTTTGTATGCTGTAGAAACTATGATTTTAAAATAGTTTGTGTTGCAGTTACCCTTTCCTCACACCTCTGAATGGCTTCCTCTTTCTTTTAGCGTCTTACCCACAAAAGCCCAAAGAGAATAAATGGGGGTGGCAGTGAACAGTTCAGTACCACCTGCTGTAAAATGTGTAAAGTCTGGTTGGCTAAGTGGCAAGGTGCCAGCCACCGGCAGCAGCATAGGAACGCCTGTTCCTGCCAGGGATCTAAACTTAGTCCAATAGTGAAACAGCTAAAAATAAGGTATCAAAAAGTATGCAAGTAATTTGGGCAGTGCCTAGAAAAATATACCGTACATAGAATGGACAAATAGGACATGTATAATAGCAGCTATGGACAGGTAGTGGGAAGGCCACCTGCTTGAAATGTAAGGCCCCATAAATCCCAGTATTGTTACTTTTATACCTAAAATATATGCAGCAATGTCTGAATAAGCCCTCAGTACAGATAGCAGGTGGACCAGTGACCATGACCTGTGTAATCACAAACTTTGCTTGTACTTGTATAAACTTTTCATATACTTTGGCTTATGATTATTAAAGTGTTAGAATGGATGACAACAATTTTCTAGACCCACAAAAACTATTTCAAAGATGTTTTTCTCGTATTGCTTTAAAACCATACAGATAATGGCTACAATGTGATATGCTGTGTGATTTATTATCTAAGTGTTGCATATGCAGATGTGTAATACATATGACGTGTAGAGTTTGGCATTGCCTATTATTTCAATGTCTAATTTCCTGTCATCTCCCTGGCTCAATTCCTGACTGTTCCCATATACCAGGTGGATATAGTGTTCCTGCCCACCCCTCCAGCTTCTTCGGTCACAGTCACCAAATAAAAGAATAAATACAAGATATAACAAGGAGAATGGAAGCCCATCATAATGGCCAAAACAGATGTATAGCCCCAAGGATTCAAGTCCAGATATTCCAGTAGTAAAGAGATATACAAACGTTTAACGGCATTGGGCCTTATGTTGATGGGCGCCACTTTCCTACGTTTGTCATGGGTTTGAAAGCACCAGGAGGCAAAAAACATTTGACTTTGTTTGGGTAGTAAATAAGTAATAGGTTAAACCATAAAAGCTGCTCTTGGCCACCATAGGGTTATTAGGAATGTACACAGGAGTACCATATTATCCTGCTCCACTTCGGACGTGAGCAATACACATGGCAATTCAAAATCTTCTTCTGACCTGCTTTGCATTTTTGTATTTGCATACTGACAAAGAACGAACATAGAAAATACAAATATTTATCTGACTTTCCTAATCAGCATAATTATTCCAGGTCAGTGACCAGAATGCCATGGGATTAGCAGAACATCCAGGAAACCAGTAATCAATATCACTCCTAGCAAAATGTACAATATTATGTTCTACATGACAAATTTGAATGTAACGTAATTTTAATACTTTTTTTTTTTACTTTTAATGTATATCTTTTCTTAAGTTTGCCTAGAGTAGCCATTCCCAAGTTAATTACACCTGAGGGTAAATACCACTTTTCAGGTCTTTGAGAACTTCTGCCAAAACAAATTTATTGGGGTCAGTGGATAAAAGCCAACTAAATTGGAGGTCAGTGAAAATAATTAATCAGTGGTGGACGTACCCAATAGTGAACCCCTGTGCAAAACTAACTTGGGGTCCCTCTGCCACCCCATAAGTGTCAATGTATCTTACCCATCCACATGTCCTGGCTGTACTCGTGTGTCATAGAACAGAAGCAAACGACAAGAACAAGTATTCCTGTTGCATTGCCTGGATCCCTCTGTCAATGTGGCTGGGTGAGAAATACTCTTGCAAATTAACATGTACATGGAGGGGTGCAGGCGGAACATAAAAGAGTGGCTCACCCACTGCCCCCTGTTCATTACAATTATTGTCACAGGTTAGGCCCTGGCTTTGGGGAGCCCTGTTAGCTAAGGTGGCCCCAGGGCCCTCATGCAGCAGTTCATTCCCGCTTAGAATACTACCTTGACAAAAAGCTAAAAACATAATTTGTGTCATGCAGCTGGTTTTCACAAGTAGTGATGGCCCTTGGACAATGCAGGTGTCAAAAAATGGGGGATCAATCAGTCACAATTCGAGGAACCCCTCTGCAGGAACACTCACAGAACCCTATTTAGCAATGGCTGGGCTAAAGTGTTAGAGGAGAGGAAGTCTTTAAGCTTTTATTACTACCTGTGTCCCCTCTATACAGGGTGTAAGTCATTCTGGAGAAGTAGGTATTTGCATACAGACTTCCCTAGGGTATGTCAGCATGTGATATTGAGCTTCTATGATTGATAGAACTAAAATGTAATCCATGCAAGTGGTGGGCCAGAGATTGAACAGCTGGGAAGGAAAGGGCTATCTGTTAATGGGTGTTATTCAATTAGTACATTTATTAGGCTCTATCTGACTTGCCGCGGGTTTTAATGAACACTGTGAGAAGCATAAAGTACAATCAGAATGAGAAATTTCAATGCAGAAGAGGAGCCTGTACAACTGTACAAGACTGATGGTAAGGCTGGAGTTTAAGGCTGAATATATATATATATATATATATATATATATATTTATATAATTAAGTCCAGCATTTGAAATACAAACTTTTTTTTATAGCTCAGTGTATATCGAGGTTACTTTGCTGCAATTACTGGACACCAGCTTAGCCTTGTCCATTGGTTAATAGATGCTTTCACTAAGTTCATTTCCTAAAAGAGACTGCTAGAGAAAACATTTAGCTTAGCTCAGTTTCCTTTGTAAAACAACTTTGTTCCTATAAATTTCAAACTGATATCAATTTCCAAATGTCAGATAACCCTCTTCCTAGGAAATGTATTGTTAAAAGGGTCGCTAGAGGCTTTAAAGTGCAAGAGGCGTGCAGCAGCTTTCCAGGCTGGAGGAGAGGAGATTTGCATAGTGTCCCGGCCCACAATTTGTGTGTCAGTGCTGGGAAACTGTGTGATCACAAAGTACAGAAGGAAAGAAAAAAAAGAATGTAAAACAGTAGGCTGGGCAATCCTGGCTGAGTGCTGAAGAGGAAATGCGTGTGATATGTTGATAACTGCAGCAAGAGACAAATTTGGCCCATGGAGGGACATAAGGAACTGAGGACGGTGTCGGGAACCATTATTGATCCTGTTAACAAATGTTGGATGGGCACATCTTAATGTAAGTTTACCAAATACAACGTGACGTGAATATAGACCAGCAAAAAGATTGGTGATCTGATAAGATTGAGGGATAAGTGAAATTGCCATTGTTTAACAGATGCGAGCATGCGAAAAGGTGACTTCACATGGGCACAAGTGGTATAAGGAGATCGTTTTCAACCATGAGCATGTTGACCAAATTTGTTTCAGGTGAACAGATTCCAAGCAGATGTTCCATATGCTACTCGATGATTTACCTTGTAGAGTGAACCTGTTCTCTTTAAATTCCCAATTTAAAGGCGACAATTCAAAAGGATTGATTTCAGAAGATTCAGAAGTATTTGAAGTGAACACAGCTTCAACTGATATAAAGTCGACACAAGTGGTCCATCAAGCTTCTTCGTTTTTGTCTAAGGATAGATTTATGATTATTGCAATCATGTTTCAGCTTGCTGTTGGTTTTCTAAATGAAATGAGAGTGTTCGCTCGGAATACTTTACTCGTGAATACTTTACTCTTAAAAACTGCCCTTCCTATGCTTTTTTATGTATTTCATTTATTCATGCCCCCTCCCCTTTAATTCTTTCCTTAAAGCTTTACATAGTAGGTTCTTGCAGTCTCTCCTGATATGTTTTTACCCCCAGACCTTTAACCATTGCTGTTGGCCATCTTTGGGCTCGCCATTGCTGTTGGCCGTCTTTGGGCTCATTTCTATCTCATCAATGTCACTTATCTAAAGTAGACTTTAGGGTTACATACACGCGTCAGATGATTACGAACAATCGGGTTTGTCTCTGTGAAAATCTAACATATGTACAGCAGTCTCTTGACATCATTCATGGATCTGTCCTGAAGGATCCAAGAACGACTGACAGTAAACAACCGTAAAAAAAACCCAGAAGCTTGCTTGTTCTCCCCCCTCCCTTCTCCGTAGAATGGTGCTGTGTGTACAGCGTTTGTTCCTTCATCTATCACTCTCAGGAAAGATTGTTTCCAGCAACAAATATTGAACTTGTGCACACTGCTTTAGGGTTTGCTTAGTAAATAGTTTTTACTCCTTTAGTAACCACCCCTTTTAAATACATATATAAGAGATAAACTATTCTTTTTCTTTTTAAAGAGATACAATTTGGTAAAAACATGTAAAATCCATGCATAATAATTCCTTGAATTTCACCCCTGCCCCTCCCAGTCCTTATAAATGATTCTGGAGTATTTGCACTGCGTGTAGTTGGCTGGCTGAGGCTGTGATGTAACAAGGAAAAAATTAGAGTGAAAGAATCAGAAGGATAGCTTAGTAATTTATTTCTGAAACTTCAAACCACCATGACAGCGGTGTATCAAAGAAGCCATCAAGTGTATCGAACCTTTGTACCTGTAAACCATTTTACAACAGCAATTTTTTTTGGTAAACATATGGTCACAACACCACTCCCTCTATTATAGGGAATGCACTATTAAAGTTCCTAAACAATGACAAATATAATATTACTTAAAAGAACTGTGCAGGATTAAACACAATATAGGTATATGCACCAGGCTATATACTCATGCTTTTTTCTTATTGCCTTTTGAGTTATTAATAATGATAAAATGATTGTTTGCACCTTGGTTATCATAGTCAGAGCTTTGTAGAGTTGAGGAAAGGGATTAGGTAGAACATATGCTTTATTGCCAGTCAGGGATTGTGGTAGGTGTTGGTGTTTGCGTGGCTTGTTTCAGGATGAGCAAATGTAGACCCAACAATCGACCCCCTGTCTCTCTAATCTACATGCATTTTCTCTGCAGGGTTTTCAACATTTATTCCAAATGTATTTACTAAATTCTATTAAAATCTGTATAATTTAGTGTTTAGCAAGCTATAGCAGTTGTATGGTCTTCTCTGACTACAGCTTATTCCTTAGGCATATATCTGCAAGTCCCAAAGTATTAAGCCCTGCACAGATGTTAGACAGATAAATGAACGAGCTCTGTACACAATGTACTGTTCTGTTCTGTAGAAGGGAGAGAGAGGACAAGCAAGCAGCACCCCACTGTGCTCTCCTATATAGGAAAGTACAGCTGGGGTCCCCACTTGGTCATTTATCAATATGCCAGGGCAGGGGGTTGCTGTACGCATGGCCATATCATGACTATTTGTCTCAGGAACTACATTAGCTATAGAGAAATATCCGGCCTTAAAAAAGAAACAGACATTGTTCCTCCATGTTTTCTATTTGTCCATCTGTGGCCACCCCAAATTGATATAAAATGAATAGACTTGTTAGATAATCTGACTCTTTGATTATCTTTTCTGGCAAGCAAACCAAACTAAATGCCTAGCTCCAGAAAGAATCTACTGTGCAGGAAATATTTGCTGCTGATCATTTACAAATTCAGTTTGTTAGCAGTACTATAGTAGTAGTATAACATCCCAACACCAGAGAAAATCTTGGTCTTTTACTGCTATCATTCTACTTTGTTTCTATCTGTCCATCTCTGGCCACCCTCATATTCAATATACTGTATAACACACTTTATTATTATTGTCCCTATTATCCTTTGCTACTTTGCATTTGCCTATTTGCTAAACTCAAGATCTGTTATTATCTCATTTTCTTGATAAGGATCTTTTCTTATTTTAAAAGCAGAAAACCTAAAATACAGAAACAAAAAACATCAATATGTGCATTTTCCTATATTAACAAGCACTCGTATCTTTGGTAAGATGTTTAGCAGCTGTTCACATCCAATGGAGTGCAGATATCTCAAAACCATCATTTAAAAAATATGGCAACCCTGAATATTATGAACAGCTCAATTGTCTTACTGATACCCCTCCATGACAAATGTTTGATATCAATGTTTATTGTGTGTGTTCTATTTGATTATTTTGATGATGTGTTAGGATTAACACGTAGACAAATTTTTCCTAAATTACATTTATCAGATTGTTAGATTGATTACATTTAGCTAAATTTGCCAACATCTATGAATGAAGATGAACATCATTAGATATTATTAAAAACATTTTTACACAAGTTCTGGCTCTACAAGTAAAGTCTGGGAAGATTTGATAATTAGACTGTGATTTATGTGCATGAAAGCATTAGGTGTGACTGCAGCAATTTTGTAGAGAGAAAAATTTACTACTTTGCAGTATTTGGGAGTCAACTCAGAAAGAAACATTCAAATAAAAACACCATTCAATTCAGCAAAACTCCAACCAGCAGATGGCGCTTATGGCTCCATTTTATGTTTTCCATAATTTCTTTTGCTTCTTTGCTGTAAAAAACAATTGCTAACCAAGCCTAATAGCCTATTTTTTTACACATATAAGGGCCAACGTAGTAAATTATGCTGATCACTCTGTTCCTTCTATGAATGCATCTGTCTAACTTTTAAATTAGAGACTGCACTGGCTAACATGAGATAACTACTGCTGTCTACATGTAAAACAAACTGGTATAGCATCCCCTTGAAGAACCCTTGCAAATACAGTAGTTTGTATGGATTCCTAAATGGAACTAACGGATAACATATGAAGCTAATAGTTAACATATGTTGATTTCAAATACATATGCACAGCCTGCCAGCAGAATATACTAGCAGATGATATTTATAAAAAATGTAGTGCTTGGCTAAGTGTCTGAGAGTGATGAGAATTTTAGAAGTCTCACTTCTGAAGGTTGCTTTATTAAATTATGTTGATGTGAATCCTTTAAAGGTAACTGATAAATATTCAATCATATGCAAAGTAAATCCTAAATTCTATGAGTTTGATTGTCAAAAGATCTGCATTATAGGTGTGAAATATTTGAGTACTAGGATTGGTTCGCCAAACATAAGGGTAGTTATGATAGTGATAGGTCTGAAATTAATATGAGGGAGTTCTCATTAAGGTGTGTTAATTATCTGAGAGGAAAACAGATTAATTGTAGTACTTAGGATAATATGAGTCAAGCAGAGGAGTAAAGCTAAGCCCCCCCAAAAATGTGGCTTACTAGTAATTACTAGTAATTAGACTCAGTGAAAGCTGCTTTTAGTTTTCTTTTGACTAAGTGTTATTTCTAAGTATATTTCTGCCAACATATCTAAGGGTCCTGCCAGAATTCCAGCTTCTATATAATCAAGTGGTTAGCAAAGTAAACTTCGGCATGGACCAAATAAGGGACACTGGTGTACCATTAGGTTCTCAAAATCTGATGGTATTTGTTCTGTTTAATCGCTTCTTCTCTTTTATTTGCTATTAATTCTATAAATTTATTTATATAAATATATAATTCTCTAAAAAAAGTCTAAAAAATGTAATGACCCGTTTCGCCACTTGGCTTCTTCAGGTTTATGTGGTAGATGTTGTAACAATCTGGGTTAATGTGGGCTGCTACTCTTTACTACTGATGAAAGTACATTCCTGTCTAAAGAACTCAACAGCCTCCTGAACAATAATCCATCATCCAGCTATAATAATTTCACCATATCAACAACTAATAGGAAAGAAAGTCATTTCGCTGAAAGAAGCCAAGTGGCGAGACTGCTCGGGATACAAGACTTTATTTCACCACATAAAAAGTATAGATAGTTAAGGCGATTATCTAGTTTGCGGATCCTTATTCCATGATTTATAAAATGGGTTTTGGACCTAAAATGGTACTTACCTGTATTTTTGATATATAAGTAACAATACGAACAATTTTTGTGCCAAAAAACCTTATCTATCCTTAATTTTGTTGGTTTATATTTTAATGTTCCCAAGTTCACTAAACACAGCCTTGATAAATGAGAATTGTTGTTGCCTTCGAAACATTTTGGCTATGCTCTGTAAAGCATACCTTTATGTGAAAACATTAAGACCTTGACCTGGCACTCTCATTGGATGGTAATAAATTAAATGCAAACTGTGGGTCCCCAATAAACTGGCACCTTATTATTACTGGGAGAAGGATCATTGGAACCACTGTGCTTCATGTAGAGTCCCTACAACCATAAATTAGTGATTATTTTAATATAGCAATATTTAGAGGCTACTTTTCAAAACGACCAATTGCAAAATCTCCAAATCAAGTAATTCAAATCAAGTTACCATTGTTATTAACAAGTAATCTCATGGTTATCACACAGGTCTCAATACAGCTCACAGAACAGAAGATATCACCAAGGCTTAGGATGGGACTAAAAGGAATCAAACAGATCCACCTCATTTGGGTCACTTTATCACTTATTGCATTAAGCAGATGTAAGTATACGTTAAGTGTAAGTTAGAGTTAAATTTTAAATTTTATGCAGTAGATCTCTGCGTTATATAAATATTTCCTGTATGGTATTCCATTTAAACACCCAGCGAATCCATAAAAATACTTTAGGATGAGCCAGAAATGAACTCATTCCATCATTTCTGGTGTTAACTCTTCCTAGTTGTCTATTGGTAAACTACTGATTCCATCCTCTCTCTCTCTTTAACTCTACAACATAGCAAAAAATTGTTCTCTTTTTCGTGTTTGAATCTTAGGGGCTTCCTAGGCAGTTGGATCACTCAAGGAGATTCTCTGTCTTAGTAAGTCTCCATGAAAATGAATCCTAATCCATTACATTTGTGCAATGAGGGTCAATTGAGTGACTCTTTGGTATATAATATATATGTTCATATGTAACACAATCCAGGCCCCTTGCAGAGCCAACTCAATAATTTCACCCTGCTTTTTGACAAAAAGTGCTTGGGTTTATGGGTTTTTCATCAACCAACAGACAACTGAAAACTGTAGGTACATTGAAATATTGATATTATTATGTCTTTCCCTCCAGCTCAGAACATTTCCAGTATTAACAATTTGGGCTGTGTCAATGATTTCCTCACTGAAATATTTTGTTCTTGGGAATCTGTTGGTTCAAACAGAAGTTGCAGTGAAGATTTTACCTTAACCTATACGGACTTAGAACAAAAGTAAGTTCACAGTAAAATTCTCCTTTTACATATTAGTAAATTAAAAATAAAAATAATTACAGATTTGATTCCATAAATGTCAAAAAAATATGAATTTTTAAAGCCTGATTGAATAGTTAAATTAGATAAACACAATAAAATGTGAAAAGTTTTTATAGTTTGTTTTGAGGAAGCAGTCACAGCCTAGAAGGGTAGAGGTGCCATTCCTGTATGAGCATGCTGTGGAGAAGAACCCTTGCTGTTGCATCAAAGCAATGTTGCATCAAAGCAATGCAAAGGTTCAATCCACCCCTTTATAAAGCTTACCAATAAACTAAGCTTATTATCACTTTTGCCCACATTGTACGTTACTAGAAAGTTTAAAAATACATACATTTTATGAACCTTTATTTTTTACTTACTTGCTTTTCCATATTTTGTTGTTGTTTTAAATATAGACATGTTTAGTGTATCCACCAGAGGGAGCTCTGTAATCAGTTTCAACTGTTATCAGATATCATTCACAGAGTGATTGCATTATTTTGAGTTGGTTGATACATTACCTTGCATTGTGAACACTGCAAAGAAAGGAGCACAGACTGAGTGTGTAATTGTCAAATATTTTACCCCAGCTACATATTTACAAAAAGAATAGTTTTTAAAACAGACATTGATAAGAATCTTTTATGCACATTTTTAAATAATCACCCAACAGACTCCCATTAAAACGATGTGTTGTCCAACTTATAACTGCCAGTTCAGGAGATATTCTGAGCCATTTCTAGGAATTGTAAATCAACATTTATACAGCTATTGCTTAATAATAAAACAGAAAACTTGCTTGGCATAAGCTGGTATTATGGAAGTTATGTACTAATTTACAACTATCTGTGTAGAAGGACCAATGGTTTGATTGGCTTAGTAAGAAATGGTATGTATTCTTATTATGTAGTAGTAAGAAGGTGTTGTATATCTTTATATGGGTACTGATGGTACCCAGGGGGATCTGAGGGAGCTCTGTGTCTAATGGACTGTGAGTACGGAGTAGTGAGCTATTTGTCCTGGGGTGGCAATCCTATTGTTGACATGGATAATAGGAATGGAGCTGTGCATGTGGGAGTACAAACACCACTGGAGGCTTGTGTATAGGAGGTAAGCATTGCGTGCTGCAGTGCCCGTCTACTGATTACAAAATATTATTATTATTACACAGTATTTATATAAAGCTGACATATTACACAGCGTTGTACAAAGTCCATAGTCATGTCACTGGCTGCCCCTCAAAGGGGCTCACAGTCCAATGTCCCTACCTTAGTCATATGTTTTTAACACATTTTTTGGGAATACAATTAACCTGACTGCATGTTTTTGGAATGTGGGAGGAACCCCGAGTACCCGGAGAAAACCCACGCAGACATGGGGAGAAGCTGCACACTCCATGCCGATAGTGTCCTGGCCTAGATTCGAACCTGGGACCTAGCACTGCAGAGACCAGAATTCTAATCTCTGAGCCACCGTGCTGCCCATATTAGCCCATACTAGCCCATACTAGCATAATGATGCTGGAGAGTGGTGCCTACTGTGCTCTGTGTATCAGTGATGTGGGTACAACGAAGTGTGCTTTGTATGCTTGTGTGCAAGTCTCATGGGTAGCATGGCTACAAGGGGTATGCAGTGTGTCCTGCAGTGTTACTGTGATGATTACATGGATCCTGGGAAGCAAACTATGTGAATTGTGAGGTCTGAGTAGTAGTGGTAGTATGGGTCCTGGGTAGTGAGCAGTGTGTGCTGGATAGAAAATCTCATGGGTGGTATGGGTCCTGGGGAGTGAGCTGGATGGAAAATCCCATGAGTAGTGCGGATCCTTAAGAATTATCTTAGGTGTGCTGGATAACAATCCTATGGGTAGTGTGGGTCCTTGGGAGTGAGTTGTGTTGGACAGTCTCATTGGTATTTTGGGTCCTAGGAAGTGTGCTGCCTATGGTATGCTAAATAGAATATACATAAATATGTAATAGTAAATCTTCTGCAAAAAAAGATGTTCTTAGTGAAAAAAATCTTAATTTGGGATTTATGTCGTTTCAGAGAAGAAAAATGCCAGGACCTGCAAAATGAGCAGTCTGGTGGTACTGTGGTGCCTAATAAATGTATATGCCACATCACTGTTCCTTTTTTTGTGATTGCTGATACCTATTTAATAGCCGTGAATTCCCATGGACAACCAGTGGCCAATACAACCATAAACATTTCAACCACATGTAAGTGGGAACTCTAAAGTTTCTAGTGGGGGTTCAAAAGATAACAGGAGCAATTGCTTGATCGTGGCAGACATTGACAAATACTATCATTGTGCAATGTCATATGCCAACCAACCAATATAGTAATATTTAGTACAGTGTTTCTCAACCAAGATCCCATGGAACCCTACGGTTCCTCCAGAGGTTGCTTGGGGCTTCTTAAGCAATGAGCATTTTATGACTCTTTAACTGATACCAATGATGTTTTTGGCTATCCGTCATATTGACATTCTTCCCAATGGCCAGCAATATAAAAGGGATTCTTCCAACTGACCCCTACATTAATATAGTAAGCTGTGGATATAGTAAGTACTTTTAGTAAATTGGTAAGAAGTTACGGGGGGTATCTCAGCCCAAAGGTATAGAGTTCCATAAGGATATAGGACTTAGGCATGTCATTTGATATGGTACTTCTAGATGGAACCAGGTTTCAATGCACAACAGAGCACCCCCGGGGTATTTTATAGATTTCCACCTTGCTACTCCAGCATTGGGTTGGCTCTCTAATCAGTATGAACCCTTTTTTCATTTTGTAAATGGTATTGTTAGGGTACTAAGGGAACACTACCTACAGAGACCCAGCCCCTGGCAGGTTACAAAGTGCAAAGCAGGCAACGTTTTATCTTCTTGTTAGGGGGAGTATTAACCCATACAACCATCATTTACAAACCATGGGTGATGCTGCCCACATTGCATTAGAATGCAGGGTGCAAACTTATGATATTTGTCAGTACAGAATGTCAACACCTTTAATACCCCCCCATTGCCCTATTAGCTAAGATTTGCTGTCTCCATAAGCTACCGATATTGTTGGTGACCATTAAATCTCTTCTCTTTGGTCATGGGTAACCCATATATATACTTTTTGTATAAGCTATAGACAAGTACATAGGGTCTACCATGGGTTGACCAATTTATTGTACAAGGCAGCAACAGGCAGACCCACAATTTGCCTTGGTGCATGTTGGGAAGGAGGCTAAGGGGTGGGTGTCAGCAGTGCATGCCATGCAACAGACCTGTAGGTATAGTTTAATCCTTTAACTATACTGGTTGCATGGCAGCAAGACGTTTATTGGGTCTTTAATTCTTTAACTGTACAGTTGTACTTCAAAGAAACTCTTAAGCAAATGTGTACACTGCCATTACTGATCTCTTCTCTGAAACCTCCAAATGTTTTCATCTTTTTAGTGCAGGGTCATTTCGACCACAAACTGACCCTATTTAAGCAACAACTATTTCTCTGCAACCTTCTTTATCTTATCTATGTATCCACTTCCTCTAGAACTTGTTAGATTCTGTGGAAATAACGTTCTTTTTGTGTGTTGTGCACAGTTAAACTGAGAGCTCCATCAAATGTCCGAATTAAGTTTCAAAAGGAACAGAATTGTCTGGTGCAATGGAACACTGGCTATGAGGACTCATTCATTCGAAAAAAGCTGACTTTCCATGTACAGATTCTCTTTAAGAAGAACAGAAAACTGGTAAGCCGTTTACCGGTATTTCAATTTTCTTGTGCTCGCTGCATCATATAAAACTGACCACAGCATCTGAATGGCATTTTCTTTATCTGGCCATCTCCTATAAAGAGGCCCGGTCACAAGACTATTCATTCCAACAAAATAAGTTCTCATTAAAATATATGAACATTTAGCCTTTCTTGTATAGCCATCCATATAACCTAGAAGACTAAACAAAAATGTAAAATATGGAAATGCCTTTTTTATTGGGATCTGAGAGGGGAGAAGAAGAGAGGGCTCTGCTTCTCTGCATTGGTGTGTATGGTATTTTAAGGGCCACTCTCAATGATGCCAAGAAGTAGCGGATTAGAGATGGGGCCTGCAGGACCGGAGGCTCACCATGCATTCACATTGTATTGTGCTGTTCCCTATAAAAGTGCTATTTGCTTTTACATGTCAATGCTACCACAAGTCAGAACACAGAGGGCTGGCAGGATCACCAGGCATTTGGAGTTCTTTGCACATTGTATAAAAAAGTACACATCATAAGGGTAAAATAAAGTTTTGGATTGATAAACGTTTTACATATACCCTAACATCTAAGAACACCCACAAATGTAATCAATATTCCTTTATTTGCAAATGTAGAATCCCATCCATGGCAACTCATTGGGGGCAGTCATGAGAAGTTAAGTGCCGATGGCTGACAACTGCTGTTAAATGTTTAATTATTGGTTCACTAAGAACCTGCATACCAATAGAGCTACCAAGAGCTTGCTAGGCAGCCACTGGGAGCTGACCATCTGCACTTAGCCCCATTCAGCCCTTTTCATTTACCATGCCTATGGAAGAACATCTGTTGCAACACCTCCATGGGGTAGATCCCAAACACTAGACTTAAAGTGATGCTATTTAACCCAAGAATGTCCTGGCGCTGGATTGAAAAAAAAGTCTACAGGGGCTCCATTTTCCATTTAAAAGCTGAAGTTCCATCTGCCTATACGCCATAAGCAGTTCCATGTTTAACATACTAACACTGTTTTCAAATACAACCTTTCCTTTTAAATGACATACATCATTTAGGTAATTTTATCATTGGGTTTTCGGTGCCCACCCCCCATGTAATTTGAGAATATCATGGTTAGATGTTGTACATAGCTTTCTGAGACATCACAGCCCCCTCCTCAGTTCTCCTCTCAAGTGACCTCAACCCTGATGCAAGTAGTACACTAGCACCTATTAGGAGTTATGCAATTATTAAAAAAATATATATATATATATATATATATATATATATGTATATATAAATATATATATATAATATATATAGGTAAGTATACAGGTAGTGCACTCACATTGGAAGGCAGAGCATGGGAAACACCATGATAGAAAAAGAAAATGCACTGATGAATATTTTAAATTCTTTCAGTATTGCAGGTATGTGACAAATTAAATTTGTTCTTCCAGGCAAAGGAAGATTTCCTTATACGACTGGAGCCCCAATACATCTTTAACAAAAGGCAACTGGAACGAGGAGAAGAATATGTAGTCAGGGTCAGAACAAAGCCAGCAGAAAACAAAGATATTGAAGGAATCTGGGGTCAATGGAGCTCGGAAGCTGAGTGGAAAAATGGTAACCTTTAATGATTCTGTTTTATGTCTGGGTACACACAAACAGATTATATATATATATATATATATATATATATATATATATATATATATATTTGTGTATATATCAATTATATCAGTCTGATAACTGATCTTATAAACAATTGCATATGAAGTGGATCTCAAAGCAATTTAGCTTGAACTATCGTGAGAGACAGATTTTTGGGTTCCAACCATTTGCCTATAGATCCAATGCCTAGGTAAATTTTTGTAAACTGAGTTGCCCCATGTACCAGCATTACAGATTACATTTATTCAAAATTCTGATCACTTTCTATGCAAGAAAATTGATTGGAAGGGCAATGATAATTGGGCATTCTCACTGGCAACCGATGGATATAGCATTTTCCTATTGATTAATATAACAGGGGGTTCCCGATCCTGAAAATTATCTTGGGATAACGATAGGGTAAGATGATTGAAAAAAACTGACGTAGATGAACGTATCCCAGATATATAGAAAACATATTCCTTGGAGAAATTATAGAACTATATCTTTATGACCAAGAAATACTGCTCTAAGTCCATCAAATTCAACCTCTAAGGAAATAAACATATACCAGATGTAAAACCCTATGGACATAGTTGATCCAAAGGAAGGCAAAGTGTTAGAAGTAATAACGTTTAAACTTTTCCTAAATGTTCTTTATAAGCTGGTAATGGGCTAGTAAATATGTTGGAAATTTTCACTGAATAAAAATATTTTTCCTGTGTACAGATTACAGTCTTACCTTGCAGGATCTGCAAAATATCATTATCCCAATTACCTGCATAGTGATATTATTTTCAATTATTGGGAGCTACTTCTGTCTTAACAGGTAAGTTGTATCATTGCTATATTTCGTTCCTAAAATGTGCTACACACAATGGGGCAAAATGTCATTCTGGCATGTTACTACCTGATTACAGGTCGAGTCATTGGCTGGGAAGTTGCTTTCAGATTACACATTGTTATATTTCATTTTATCCAGCTGTACCCTCGCTGGTATCTTCAGAATTGCTGGCTTTATGCCCTTTTACACCTTTGCCACTTACTTGGGTGGTGCACTTCCCGAAAATGTGAAAAAAAAGTACCAATCTAACTGCGCATGTGTGAGATTTGCTTTTTTTTAAATAGAAGAAAGCCCAATCATGGGCTTATTGCAGAAAGAACAACCTCGTGGGTTGCCAGTTTCCCATTCAGTCTTTACTTCCGCAGAAGGGGAGGAGCTTCCCCTAAATTGGAAAATAGAGGTTTAAAAAAAAAAACAAACAAAAAAGATAATTTTTTTAATCTTTTTTTTTAAAAGGGTTATCTATCCTGTTATATAAAGTAGCAGCACTTAAATATAGGCATATACACTTACAGTTCTTTCTTAGTTAACTTCATTTAGGCTTAAACCTCAGAGGATAGAATAGAGTAAAACTAGACTGTAGACTAGATTGCAGACTTTGTTAATTTATTTCATGTTTTTATAACTTTTTCAGATATGAGTGCTTTGAGTTTATTAATGTTCATTTAATGTTCATTCAATGTTATTTGCTTAACATATTGGGCCTGATTTAATAAAGCTCTTCAAAGCTGGAGAAGATAAACTTTATTCAGTAAAGCTGGGTGATCCAGCAAACCTGGAGCGAATTTCTTCAAAGTAATTTATTTCCTAGCAAATGTTTTGAATCCAGGACCAGATCCATTCCAGGTTTGTTGAATCACCCAACTTTACTGATGAAAGTGTATCCTCTCCAGCCTTGGAGAGCTTTAATAAATCAGGCCCATGTTGTATGCTTTTTTGGGGATTCACACTAAGCTTACAAACACTTTAAACTCTATTTATAAAACAGGGAATCAGACTCACTCAAATATTCCCTTTTGGAGAATCGTCCAGGTCTATATGTCTCAATGGCAGTAATTGATTCCAACCTGGGAATGTTTGAGGAAAATAGAAATAGAGCACCATCTGTTATTTATGGTAGACACAACACACATTTCTTTACAGTTTTAATGCATTCTTAAATGAACTATTATTATTATTATAATTAATATTATTATTATTACTAAATATTTGCCATGTATGCATTTCTGTTTAGATACAAGAAATGGTGGAATAATATCCCAAACCCTGCAAAGAGCAAGCTTGCCCAGAGCAAACTATTACAGGTAAGCAGATCAATTTTATGAAGGTGGCACTAGTCTGTTTAATGTTTTAGAATGTGAATCTGAAAAAGACAAGCATCATGCATTATAACTGATTAATAATGTACAGTACTCAGTGTTGAATGTGCATGGGGAAAGCCATATGTACTATTTCAATATGTAATATTCAGGCTCTGCTGCCTGATGTTGTTTTTTCTGACCCATTGGTATCAAATCCAGTATCCTTAAAAGGGTCCTAAACAACACAATCCATGCCGATTCAAGTATTGTGAAAACTTAATAATACTTATGGTATCTGGAGACCATGTGATCTTTTCCTAGGCTTTAGGTCATGTGATGGAGCTCAGTAGCTGATTTTTTTTTTATAAAAAAAGAGATTTTTCAATTTCCAAATATTACAACAAGTTTGAAATGTCCTTTTTAAATAGCAGAATGAAGGTTGTAGGTTTTCTCTTTTTACATCTGAAACATTGGTTCACTCTCACTCAGCCAATTTTTTGCTTCAAAAGAGCAATTTCACTTTAAAAATCACAAATTAGCTGAGTCAGTATTTTTGTCTTCAGAGACTATAGGTATTTATGTTTATATTTTCATTGTTCCCCTGAATTGGTTTTGACCACTTTTTATTTCATGGTAAATATTGTGCAAATTTTTCTATTTAGAATCATCCATCAAATTCAGATGGAAAATATCCTGCAAAATCATCTTGGTAAGTTCATAATTCATATTTTCATTTGCCTTTAAAGTTTGATAATTTTTGAAACATTAGCACACTTCTTTTTCTTCTCAGTGGAAGATTTCTAAGCAAAATTGTCAAAGTTCACAAGTCCAAATGTGACCAACTCACCCAGCAACTCAATTCCAAGGACTATGTCAATATCTGTGGAGGTTATAACTATAAGAAAGTTATTTTTGAACCTGAGGTAGAAGATATTGAGAGATGTGTTAATATTTACCCCAAAAAGGAAAATGAAAAGGTGGTTCTAGAAAACAAACAAGAACATAGTGCTGAAGATCACCTAATGGAAGGAGACCTTTCCATTGCAAAGATGTTTTTTGATATACTTTGTGACTCATCAGGAATAAAGGTGGACACATTTAAAAACATTAACACATCAACATTTGGTGGTTCAGGCTGGATGGACAGTTTTGGTAAAATGGAGACCCAACGGTGCAATTCAGGTGTCTCAGCATATCGTGAATCCGGATATAATAGTTATGGCTCTGATGATTCTCCAGTGGATTTTTTATTAGACATAGATGGCTTCAACTCCTCATACTTTGGCCACTGGCCTGATAATGAAGAAGACGATACCCCATACACTCCACAAGATACTATCCATAAAGACTTTTTATACCAGCAAAATGATGACCCTTTAGAAAGCTCTGGCCATACCAGCTTTGCTAATGCCCTGATTGATAAGAGAAAGGATTTTTTTATTGATTCTTTCAAAACTTTTTGTTTGGACAGTTTACCAGACAATACGGTGCTTTGCAAAAATAACAGTTTCAGAAGGCTTCTGCCCCCAAAAAGTGTTCTATATTACAACACAAAACATTTGTTCTCACACAACAAGGACAGTTTTCAATCAATCATAAGACCAGAACCTGAACAGGGTTCGGAATTCACATTACAATGCTATGAAAGCAAAAGTGACCCAATTTCTATCTGTCCTGTCTCTGGATATCAAAGCTTTGATCAAGCTGTCAAAGAAAGTGATCCAGAGCTTGGCTGCAACATGTCTGGATATAAAAGTTTCGACCAAGCAGTTCATGAAGGTGGGCCAGATTCAGGGTGTGAGCTGTCTGGATATCAAAGCTTTGATCAAGCAGTTCAAGAAGGTGGGCCAGATTCTGGGTGTCAGCTGTCTGGATACCAAAGCTTTGACCAAGCAGTTCATGAAAGTGGGCCAGATTCTGGGTGTCAGCTGTCTGGATACCAAAGCTTTGATCAAGCAGTTCAAGAAGGTGGGCCAGATTCTGGATGTCAGGTGTTTGGATATCAAAGCTTTGATCAAGCAGTTCATGAAGGTGGGCCAGATTCTGGGTGTCAGCTGTCTGGATATCAAAGCTTTGACCAAGCAGTTCATGAAGGTGATGAGAATTCAGTATGTCAAAAGACATGCGAGAGACAACAAAGTGAAAGCTCTGGATCAACAAACTTCCTATTTGATTCTGAATATAAACCTTCGGGAAACCTTACTTCCCAATATTCAGCTAAGGACACGTCTAAAAATGGCATACAGTATCAGTTGGGGGATAGTCAACTCCAAACCAATACAGAATCTTCAAAAACTGAGAAGGTTGTTAATGTAACAGATAACAATAACAGCAAAACTATTAACAGCCAAAAACATGATTGTCTTTTATCAAGCTTAACGCAGTTTTGGTTGGGGGACTTTGTACAATCAACAAATGGAAAATACCATCCATCTAAACATTTGTCAGATAAATCCATTAAGACTTTAAAGATAGCAGTGGACACTTTTCTTGACAATGACATGACAGCAACACATAAAAATGTTCCTTTTACATTGACTTTTGACATATGTGAACATTTAAAGAACCTGGAAAACAACTATGGGCATAAGGTGTCTCCCAATAGCTTGATATTCCCCTGCCATCCGAATGAAATTCAGTTCATTCAAGAACAGCTCAACACCAACAAATATCTTACTAGCCCAAAATGCCCTCCAACAAAGTCTGACAATTTTGAGAATTTATCGTATTTTATCCCTCTCCGTGATTTAGAGGCCTTGGGTTCAAACCAGCAAAATAAACACCTATTGATACAGCAACGTAATGAAGATAAAGATGGCAACTCATACATGAAGCTGGTTTTACCTTAACAAATCAATACAAATGTTTGGGGACAAAAAAGGAAACTTTTCTGCTTTTTAGATTAGGTTAGTCCAACTCAGGTCATGTGCCTACAGCGTTGGTAAATTAAAGAGAAACTTTCATCATAATTGATGTTTCTGGTGAAATCAGATTTAGCAGCTCATCTTGTACTATATTAAATATTGGGGTTGATTAACAGCATTTTCGCAGTGTAACCATTAGCAAAATGAATGCTCACTTAACTTGTTTATTGGGGCAAAATTATGTTCATTATTGATTTATCATATACAAGCAAAACTTTCATTTGTTTAGTGAACCAAACTCCTTTTCATGGATGCATTTTGTCTTCCAATTATAATATTCAGGGCAGTATGGAAGCTTGGGATGGAGTTATAATTGGTGATCAGATATATGAAATAGAAAAAGTTCATAGTTACAACAAAGAATGTTTCTATTCTATATTTATAAATACATGATCAGTTTACAGAATATGCTTTTTTTATGCATGCATGAAATGTATTTAAAAGTATCAAAAAACATGAAGTTAAATGTAGCCTCATCATTTAAGTAGATGAAAGTAGAATAAAATTCCAGTTTAATGCCAGAATCTTCCCATGTTTAGAAATATTTGTTACTTTAATAATGGCAGAATTATCAAAGTGGTAACAAGTTTTGATCACTCTTCTAAAAGGCTTCTAAAAGTGTATAACAAAGATATATCGAAAGTGTATAATCAGAGAATCCAATAACTTGAGTCAATTATCTCTGCTTTTGAGTGGCAAAAAGGTGCTCGACAAAAACTCCACTGGTGACAATTGTAGCCTAAACTATTCGTGTCATTCAAAGGGTCAAATAAAAAGAAACCATATTTGCTTTTTGACTACAATAGGTTTTATATGTAGCAATATGTTAAAAAAACTGGCAATTTGAGAAAAAACGGTGAAAACTATGAAAATTTTTTGAGGCTTCATACTCAAAGTGCATTAATCTGTAACTTAGTTTTCTCTGGAGGCTGTTGGTTGACATATTAAATAATCTAATTGCAGATCAGCATAGAAAGCAGATTGCTGCTTCCAAAAAGAGTTCAGTGTAATACCGTTAGCAACCACCGGTTATCCAGAACTCAGATAACTGGAAAACTAAGATAACCGACACCCGACAGCTCCACTTTCTTGATTATTCCTGCAAGCCTAGCAGAGCTGTGACATGTGTTCTGCATCCAAGAACTCATACCGGGGCTGCGCGAGCAATCAGGAGAGCGTCAGGAGAGCAGAGCAGGTCTCGGCTGATTGTTTCGCTTTGTGATTGGCTTAGAAAAGGTAAACCCTGATGACGGCTCAAGCTTCATCAGGGTTTCCCTTTTCTCAGCCTTTCAGCCATTTAGCAATAGAGGTGAATAGGGACAAGTCTCCCATTCAAGTCGAGTGCTGAATGGCTGAAAAACCTCAGTTTCAGAGTAACCTCTGTTAACCGGAAACTACACTTTCCGGAATCGGCCAATCCCCATGGGTGCCGGATAACCGAGGTTCTACTGTATTATGTTTATATTGTAGCACTTTATATTTTTTTTCTAAATAACAGCTAGCGCTTAATGATATTAGGCATATTGTATTTTTTTTTTAGAAAACTGTGCTAAAAAGAAGACCCCAATACAGCACCAATAGGTCAAAATCTTTTTTTTTTTTTTTTAGACATATCCAATAAATTATATTCAAAGCCCTAATGCCTGCAATGCTTAAGGGTTATGTTTATAGGAAATTAGTGTTAGGGGGAAGTCATGCTGACCTCCTTCTGAATACGTGTGAAATATACATATATATATATATATATATATATATATATATATTACCGGTAATACTTTTGAGATGTAAACACTGACTAAACTAATTTTTGACTGCTGCACTTTCATTTCAGCATGGACCTTGTTTTCTTTAGTAGCTTTAAAGAATCACATAGCAAAATGCCAATAGACACATCTGTTGTTGCTGACGAATGGTATTAACTTTCCAGCTGCATTTGTATTACATGTATTACATTTTATTTTGTGGTGTTTCTGTTATTTTGTCCATTGACTAATGTTATTTGTCTGTCCCTTTCTCTTAGACTTCTGTAAGGTAATGCATTGCATCCTGTAGTACTAAAATGTACATATATTTTTCCATGGAAGATCCTTAAAGCGGAACTGTCCCCATTTCTTTGTGGGTGCCACTATCCTCTCCCTTCCATTCTTCCTTATCCTGATCTTTAACCATCTTGATTGGCTAAGGCAGGATGATGTAACTTCCACACATGTGCACAGGAGTTCATTCAGTCCTAGCACGTGCAGGGGAAACCAGGATTGTTGATATATATATATTGAAAAATATTTAACTTTTGTTTAATAGCTAAATATTTTAATTTCGCAACCATTCAAATTCTCTCTTATTCTTCCTTAATAACATGAAAACAGGAAAGGGAAAACCTCATAGATTGGTACATCTTGCAAGAATTGTTTTTTTCACAATGTTAAGCATACTGAGCATTTGTTTTTGTAGAATGGATAAAAACCAAAATGTAAATCTGGTTGTTTTAGTGTAATTGTAATGCAAATGCACTTTAATAAACTAAATATATTTCAAAACAATATCATTAAGCATTTCTTTTAAAGACATATGCTATGTACATTTAGGCATTTCATTTTTTTTAAGAAATGGAGAAAAAAAGGATTTTCATATGTGCCAAGTCACGATACAGTATAAAAATAAAAAGATGTATTGTTATTTATGGAGATTGGATACAGAGTCCTGTACAATAAAAAATGGTTCAGTTGAGTCATCGAGGTAACAGTTGACATGATTATGGACTTTATAGTTCCAATATAGTTTAAGAAAAAACGTATTTTATTCTTTAAAAAAAACTTACTTCAGCAGTTTCCAGGCAGAGAAATCTTTTTGTTGGGGTCAGTTCCTGTTGCATAATACTGCAAACTTGTAGAGATACTTTCATTCCAGGGAAAGGACGTGAACTTGATAGCTGTTTATTATATGGAACTCCAACAAAACATCAGAATATATACCATTTTATCGTAAAGTATACTGTATATATAGTATATAAATTTATATTATAGTCTAGTGCCGGCAGAGATTTTTTTCTTTTCTACCTCTGCGTTTCTTTTATTATAGGATAATTATTAATTATTGTCCCCGTTATGATGACGATTGGAGTCTGTGTAGATGGACTTTGGGCTTGTGTTGATGGCTTCATTTTGGCATTAGTTTGAGACACTTTTGAGATCATTTAGGATTCTTTGACATCTGAATCTGACCTGCATTTAAACTTCTTTCCAAATGTTTTGAATTCCTTTAAGCTTGTATGGGAATGCAGAACTGCTTATAGTGAACAAAAGCCATTCAACACTGCCTTTTGAAGGATCATTTATTGTAATGCAAACTAAAAAGTGAGCAAACGGGAAATGTAGAAATGGTGATTTATGAGTAAATGAATGGTTTTACACCAACGATCCTGTTATAGAGTTGCTGGCAATATTATTATTTTAGAAGCAGCATATATTGAACTGGTTCCAAATGCTGGCCGTAAGAGTGAGCCATTGCTAGGAAGTAACATTCTGCAGCTTTTGCATTGCAACAGTGTTGGATCACTCATCCAGACAAGAGCAATGCAAAGAATTCAAGGAGTAATAACATTGCTCGGTATATAATTCTTGTTGCATAGCTAGTTGTGAGCAGAATAGCTTATGTGAGATGGGCCTGTTACACACTGGGCAGGACGTAAAAAAATACAGAACCTAAGGTAATCCAGTGTATTTCTTTTACAACAAAACAGGAGGTTTTCTGATAGTCCACCTGGAATATGACCTTTATAAACTACAAACATCATTAGAGTCATGCAGCTGGATCTACCAAGTGGTCCTAAAACTTTGCAGGCATCACCAATGGAAGGTCAGTCTGCCAAAGTTTAAGGAACCCATGGAGGTCATTGGAAAAGAAAAAAGCCTCTTATATTGGTGGCCAATGGAAAGAATGCATACAGTGGTGGCTGGAATATCACCTTTATAATTTGTAAACAACCATAAAACACAGGCATCATCAAATAGGAGGTCAATCGGCCACAGTTCCAGAAGCCCTTAGAAACCATTAACGGAACCCTGGGGTTCCACATGAATACCTGGTTGAGAATGGCTGCGCTAATGGGTGATCAATACAATGTTAAGGTGCAGGAAAGATACATAAATTGGTTTCAATAATTTTGAATCCAAACATCAGGATGTTAAAAGCTCTGGGATTTTAATGATGTTCAAGAGAAAGTCCCTTTTGCTGCAAACTGAAGTAAGATTTGTTGTTTGGGGAGTTCTTAAATTTTGTGATGACCTTTGATGACTACAAAGAGGAACAGAAACCTAGTAAAAGAGAAAAAAATATCATGACCTCAAACCTTTTTTCTTCTTTCGTGAATTCTAATACAAACCACAGCTGTAAAGGGTAATAACCTCTGTGAACCCATTTTAAGTAAAATACATCACAATATATTGCTAAAACAACATGCATAGGATAAAAATAAAGCAAATGCCATCAATGCATCTGATCTGTGTAGTAATGCATTTACTGAATTAAAATATCAATTTTTCAAAGCAAATAAGTTAAAGTCAAATTAAAGCATGGTTTTGTTGTATGGTGGTTGTGTATTATAAGATACATGGAAAGCACTCTATAAGAAAAAAATTACAATAGTGTCTTTGAGTTCAAGTGTGCCCTGGAAGGCACAGTGACCACTTTGAAGAAGAAACAAAGCATACTCCAAGGTTTGCGAATAGGTTAATAAGGCAGCTTTGTCTTTAATATTTTATGATTTGTTGTAAGGAGACCAATCATAAATCTTTGTTGTGTTATATATTTTGGCCTTCATTCTACCATACTTTAAAAATAAACCAGCACAGGTAATAAAAAATATAACCCCAACTATTTAACTAGAATAGCTATTCATTCTGATGGAATGTCTACAAACCAGGGTATGTAGACCTCCATTGGAATGGATGGAGCTTACATAGGGGTATGCAGGCAGACAAGGACCCAACAGCTGCATAAAGGAATGATGTTGGAACCATGTTCAAGTATGGGCCGGATGTTTGGATGAAGATGTTATCCTTTCCATGTTAGTGTTACAAACAAAACAATGTTGTGTTCTTCATCTACACTGGAGCTAAAAAAAGATTTGTAAAGGTGGATGAAGTAAGTATCGCATAGGGAATAAAAGTTGGTCCAGACGGTCACCTAATTACATGTGACACGAGATGATGGACGATTCTGACCACTCACATTGCACTGAGGCCCTCAAACTGGCCTTCTGGCTGCATATATCTCAAAAGAGACTTCTGGGGCTTAAATATACAGATGTTCAGTCTTCATTTCCAGAAACAGGAGAACGAACAAGCCATGTAGAGTCAACATTCTTCTGTACTATGAGAGAGGAAGGGAGAGAGCAAGTTGACTCACCATATTCTCCAAACATCAGTTGTTCCTATCCATTATTTATTAATCCAGCAAAACAGATCACTAAACCCTGGAGAACAGTTACATGGATGCCATATTTTCGCCAAATCATTTACGAAGGTAACGAAAATCTAGCTCGTTTATACAGCTTAGGGAGAGACCTCACCCCACACACCCACAACAGGGACCTCATGAGTGTTTTCAGCCCTAGTAATTTCTTTTCTTGTATGATGAGAAATATTTTCACACAGAAGAAACCCCAGGGGAAGGGGGTGAGTTATATTTTCATACAAAGCACTGCAGGAGCCCCAGGAGATCAGACATCTTAAAAGGTGCGCAAGAGAAATGTTTGGGAGGGGAATATTACACACCACACTTCTTTGATCTGCCCCCACTTTCCACTTGCTACAGAAAATTGTAAGTGAGATACACTCTCAGAAACCGCACAGCCTACATATGTTCCCTGTGATCTATAACCAGGAACAGAATATTACTAAAAAATGTATTTTTGTGAAGGATAAGCTTTCGTATTTACCTACAACAATTTTTAACACTCAGAATTATCACTGGTGACCTCCATATTAGCATTTTAGCTAAAGTTGCACAAGGACCCAAGTCCACTAAAAAAAAAATGTATATGTGTTCTGTAACCCATGTTGGTGCTTTTGCGGACTCTTTCAACTAAAGGTATTGCCTTGGGCTCCATTCAGATTTGTGCTCTGTAGCATGTTACTGCAATGCCAACTGTACTGTGCATCCCCCAAGCATTGTAAAGTAGAGGCCAATGTGCAATGCAACACAACGTATCGCAACATGCATACCATTCAATGTGGTGCCCTGCATTGTGTAAAATGGTCACGTGTATTTCTGCCCCTGTAGTGCACTGATGCAACTCACGGTAATGCACGACACATTGCGTGTTACCTTGTGATGAATGTGTAGCCACTGTGATCCAGTGTGAATCCAGAATAATACTGGACAATGGTTTCCAGTGACTGTAGAAAAAATGAGCGCTGTACATATAACGTAGTTCAAATCCATGGAGAACAGAGGACAAATTATGGGGCACCCGCTGTATCCTCCCCCATAGAAGAACAGCTGTCGTCGCTGCTTGGTAGTTCATTGATGTGCCAATACTGATTGATAAACAACATCAGGGGACCCCCTGTATACTTTCGCTAGAAATGATCAAGATCGTTTGTCTTGGGCAACAGTCATCCAGCCAGATAATCATCAATCAAGACAGTTGTGTTCATCCCAGGCAAAAACCATGTGTAGAGCTGATCAGGAATGACCACTGTTGGGGTGCGGCTCGCTCATCCTACCCCTTTCACCTCCCCATGGAATGGAACATTGCTATATCTTCAGACCGCGTTTTTTCATCCACCGCATTCGTTTCAGCAACAATCCTCTGACTTCCATCAGACATCCGTACAAAACATTAGTTTAATAGGTTGTATGTGGTCAACAATTCCTTTAGGCGGATGAGGTGACATAGACCATAAGAAGAAGCGTAATTTACTTGGTGTGATACGGTGTAGTCCAGGGGTGTCAAACTCTGGCCCACAACGTTCTTTTTTTTGGCCCCCCAAAAGGAATCCTAAATTTGAACTGCAGCTGGCCCACCGCTGCATTGAAATAGCACCACTACTACAATTCCCGGACATCACTTGCGTCTATAGACCAGCGGGCAATCTGTCTATGCGTGGCCCCACATTGGACTGTTTTATAGATGCAAGTAATGAAGGGAATTGTAGTAGTGTTGCTATTTCAATAAAGAGGGAGTTCCAGCGGCGGGCCACTCTTTTGGCCGCATCAACTTTTTCAATAAATTTCAAGGTTAGACTTTGTCTAAAGCTACGTACACACTTCCAATTATTATCGTTGGTAAACGAACGACAAACAATCCTGCACGATATCTGCGAACGATCGTATAGTACCGATCCTGTACATACAGATAACGACACGATCGTTCGCAGATATTGTACACACGATAGATGCGATCGTTTGAACGATACAGGAAGTGACGTGCACCACAGGAAGTGAGCGAACGTTCGTTCACCGCGCATGCTCAGACCATGGACGATCAATGAACGACCGTACACAGGATAGATGGTCAACGATTGTCGTCCAATCCGATCCGCCGGTCCGGTCGTTCATTTCCAACGACTATCCTCGTTCGTCGGCGTCGTTGGTTACTTTTTTTATGAACGATTTTTGCCCACTCGATCGTTCGTTCATCGTTCATTTCCAACAATAAAAATTGGAAGTGTGTACGCAGCTTAAGTTTTTAATTTTGGCCCTCTGTGTATTTAGGTTTGACACCCCTGGTGTAGTCAATCCCTTTTTTCAGGCAGGATTGCCATCTGATCACATATTGAAGATAGTAAAACTATATACCTAATAAGAGGAATTCTGAATTCTTCCTACATATAAAGGAAACATTAATGTTTTGCCTGGAATCCCACTTCCAGTATCAGTATAAAGAATAGGCAGTAACACTTTAGGTAACAATAGTGCATTAGGCAGTGACAGGTTCACTGATCAATTTTTTGATGCTTTTTCTTTAAGCAAAAAATGTTTGACTCTTAAATGGGCTAGCATCACTTTTTCTTGTTCTATGTATTCTTTATTATCTGTAAACCTCCTTCCACCCCCCTTCATTATATTAGTTTAGTACTGTAATAGCAACCAAGCAACTCTGTCCAAACAAGGTAAAAAAAATAAATAAAATTAAAATTTTTTTTTAATGATTTTCATGAATTCAGAGCAGTCAGCAGTGGAAGAAGTATCTGTATTGTCACTTTCTCTATAGCATACAGCCATTGGTGTTGTGGGGCTCACAGCTGAAGCTGACGTTTACATGTACTTATCCCAAATATATGCTGATGTCTTGAATTCCTGGGAATTGAGCCAGTAAAAAAGCAGACGAGGGTTTCAAGTATTCAGAGATGCAGCAGCTTTCCAGGCTGGAGGATATTATATTTGCATATTGTCCCTGCCCACAATATGTGTGTCAGTGCTGGGAAATTGTGTGATCACAAAGTACAGAAGGAAAAAAAAAGAGAACTTAACACAGTAGGCTGGGCAATCCTGGCTGAGAGCTGAAGAGGAAATACGTGCGGCTGCTGATAAGGGCTGAAAAAACAAATTTTCGTCCCATGGTGGGACAAGAAGGGCTGCGAAGGGTCTCACCTACCTCTGCTGCTCCAGGTAACAGGTGATATGTAATGTAAGTCTACTAAACTTCTCCTGATACAACTTTTTCTTCTTCAAAATTGTCAAAGGGGGTCACCCATACACGGGCACATATTGTACGATCCAATCTGTATTGAAATTTTAAATTAGGCGCTTTGAGATGCCCAAAGAGAATGTTCTCTCTTCTTTAAAGAAAAGTGGAATATTGCTGATTGTTTGAAAAGATTGGTTGGGAATTGATTGTCTGTGCAGAAGTATATCGCATTGAACTGCTTGATGGCTACAAGGGTAGAATATTGGGTAGAGATGCCAACAAATGTGCAAGGGTCTACCTGATTAGATAGACATTGAATGGGTTGTTTGGGCACACATTACATGATGACCTTAAAGAAGGTTGACCAATCGACTGAAGTGACAACGCTTACTGTGCTGTGTTTATGAAGAAACAGCGTTGTCAGTGTAGGAATGGACTATAACAACCTCTTCCTTACCTCTGCTCCATAACAAAAGGGTGAGAGCTCTGTATTCTTCAAAGATCGCTGGGAACAATGTATCCGGTAAGAATGCACAGGACACACACACAGAGGGAACACATTCTGAAGGAATCAACATAATGGGTCTAATTTATTAAAGCTCTCCAAGGGTGGAGAGGACACACTTTCATCAGTGAAGCTGGGCTATGCAGCAAACCTGGAATAGATCTGGTCCAGGGTTTAAAACTTTCCCTAGGAAATAGCAGATGACTTTGCAGAAATCCATTCCATGTTTGTGGGATCACTTAGCTTCACTGATGAAAGTATATCATCTCCAGCCTTGGTCAGCTTTATTAAATCAAGCCCAATGTTTTCATGTTTTAACACTTATAACAAAATGACCAAAACAGAACAAATAAGAGAACGCGCTGGGGTTTACATATTCATAAGTGAATTTCTCACTGTTAAATATACCATTGTTAGCATGTTGTTCTGTTTTATTAATGTAAATATATCCCTGTTCATCATGCCAGCAATTCACCGTCATCCTGTGCCCTTTGCTCTCTGCCTGTGTTATCTCAAAGAGACTATTGAGCTGCCCAGCCCTTATCTTGAAGTCAATGAAGCCGCATACACATGTGCAACAATAGTCGTTGGAAAGAAGACAATAGTTGGGTGGTTTAGTCAAAGCTGACACCATTCAGCTTACAGAAATACAGTGTGTTGTCAGCCCACACGGAAGGAAAATATTTTTTCCAGCAGATCAGCAGATATTCCTAGGTACTTACAGGTCTTTAATTAAATTGATGATAGAGCATTGTTGTTGTTTTTTTTATCATTTTATATGGACTAGGAAAGGGTTAAAATCACTGCAGGTTTCATTCCATATGTATCTCATATGGGAGATTTCCCTTCATTTCCTTCCCCTTAGATACAGCAGGAAAGGAGAAGTTATCTATACAATGCGAGCAATCTCCCTCTTAAACTATATAGATGTTAGATAAATAGTTGTAATGAGCGATTCCCAATATATGAATAGCACATAATTGCATGTATGCAGTAATGATACAACCACTCTAAGACCAAGCAGACAGTCAGGACCACTATCTGGGTAAACTTCATGGGCCCCCTCAATAAGTCTAAAAGTTCCAGCATTGCAAAAGTCAAGTTCTTTTGATAGGGAACGGGTACGGATCACCCCTTGTACCCCCTGATGGTGGCCTTGCAGACAACAGATGTGATTGGTAAAAGTTTGGTAGTGACATAGGCAGAAGTAATGTGCAGGAATCGGCATCTTCTTGTTTATGGAAAAGTTGAAAAGTGCGGCATTCCCTAAGTGCCCCATCGTTCCCAGACTGTAAACACATGCTGGATAACAACTGATTGTTGAACTTATGAATCCATCACCATGCAGTTTAATTTTAACTGAAATTTCTCAACCATTGTTATCATTTGTAACAAGATTCATAAATGATGATACAAGGATGAGTCAGGGATCTTTCAGATGTCATTTGTTTCCGATGACATTTATGTAGCATGTGTACAAGCCGTTAGACAGTTGTCTCCATTGATGCGCACTTATCTTTAATCCTTGTGACATTGATGTCCTGGACAGTTATAAAGAGTGAATCTCCATCATAAAAAATTGACTAATGGGTTCATCCTGACAAACCCCCCAGCCCAATCGCTATCAACCCTCTCTCTTCTCTTTTTTTGCCATTCTTCACCCCCCTCCTTCCATTTCTCCCACATTTTTCTCTCTTCCGTCACCCCCAAAAAACACCCCAATCTCTATCTTTATCTCTCCCTCTCTATTATTTTTTATTTTGCCATTTTACTCTCTCCCCTTCTCATATACTACCATTAAAAAAAAATCAATGGCAGAGTTCTGCACGTACATTGGCAAGGGTTACAATGTAACCTAAATATTGCTAATTTTACTGCAAAGGTCGGCACCTGAGCGATACATAATAGTTACCTGAGATGAACAGTTGTGCTCATCTTGGGTGAAAAGCAGACATCATGGTGGATTGATATGATTGGGAATGACTGTTCATTCCTATGGAGGAGAGCACAGAGGGGTGCTCATTTCTAATGACAATCCTCTGATGTCTCTATGGGGCTTTATTCTTTGTGCACATTGGCACACAGACAGTTAAAACACTGCTCCCCATACTCTAAAAAATGCAGAACAAACATTTGACAATAGAAGCACCATTGAGGTTTTTTTTCGTGATATCAGTAATCAGTAATGATCAGAAAGGCTACAGACAAGTGTCTGATCAAGGGAAAGAAACTGTTTTTTTAACATGTACAGAACTGATCCCATATGTTGTGCAGATGTAATGACATATGTCAGACTTTAAAAGACAGTTGTAAACTTGCACACCTAGTAAGTGATAATGTGCAAAGTGCAGTAACCTCTAGCAACTTCAGAACTGACACCTAAAAAAAAAAAGAAATACAGAGAGCAATATTTACATACAGTATATGGAAAACACAAACCCATCTATGGAGTCTGGCGACATCTTGGTTTCTTTATAAAGCTACTTACCTTTTCTCTTCTGTGCTGCCATCTTTATGTGGAACTAAACCCTGGGGATCCTCACCTGTCCCCATTCTGTCACGGGTACCATCATCTTCTTCTTTCTTCTCTTCCATATTCCAATCTTCAGCCATCTTGATTTGCACTTTTACTGGCAAAGCAAAGTCCTTTGTCTTCTGTTCTGGCCCCATGATAACCCATGACGCAAAGAGTGTTACATAATGTTACATGTTACAGAATGTTGCTGCCTATAATATCCATCAGCCTATAGAAATGCTCACTGCTGTGAACCCTAACATTCACTATAAACATTGGGCCGTGCTGTTAAGGTACACATTGGTGAGTGTTTCCTTTGGCTAGTTTCCAAGGCTGGCCAGGGTCTTGTGAAACTTTTCCAATATCCACCTCTCTGGTTTTTCTTAACTTCCATGCCACAGGCACAAAAGAGTTTACTAAAAATGTGTTCCATGCCAATCAGGGAGCTCTGGCTTTGACCCAGCAAGTGTCAGACCTCTGTAGAGAGACCACAGCTTCACAGAGTCCAGCTGGCAGGTCAGGCTGTGGCTCATTTCTAAAGAAGAACACTAATAGACTTGGCACTGTTTTTGTTTAGATACACATGAATTATAGTTAGCTAATTTAAACTAACATTTCATTTCTGCTTTAAGAATTGACTAATATTTACCTCCACTCTGCTATTTAAATCCTATGCCAAGCCGCTTGAGATTCTTGTGTTTCAAATTGCTATGCATATTTCCCCACTCTCATACAACAGAAAATGGGCATGGTACTTGGCAGCTCGGGCTCTAAATGATGCATTGTGGGTAGGCAGGACAAGAGTCACGTATGCCTTTTAGTATTGGGTATACAGGCTCTGGCCAATTGGGAAGATTAAGAAAAAATAAAAGCTTATGAGTCAGTACAGTACAGTAAGGTTTGCCTGTGACTGTACCCAGCATGGGCAAATTGTGGTTTCGTGTTTTCAACATTGGCATATGACGTATCTTTAATTTCCTGTCCTCAAAGCCCAATCCAAATTCCCATCTCTATTTCAGATTTGTTGAAATCTCATATTAAAGCCTGGCTGCATAAGAGGTAATAAATGCAGGGTTGGTCTTTAAATTCAAGGTGTCCTGTTTGCCGCAAACAAAGGTTAAATTCCATGTGCTGGCAGAATGCTGGAGAGCCTCTAATATGTCCCTTGCACCATGCTCCACTAATTAGCGCTTATGTTCCCTAAGCATTTAGCCCACTTCTAAATACCACAAATATTAATACCTGCAGCTTCTATACATATGTGAGATCTTCCTAGGTGGCAGAGTCTGTGGATTTCTGGTAGATCATTCGGCAGTGATGAAGCTACAAATCTATGGGCTCCAGTGCAAATATCTGACCAAGGCCCATCTGAAGCATTGGGGGCATGCTCCTCATCATCATATCCACAACCCACCACCCAGGGTACTGCCTCAAGACACTGTCATAAGGTAGAGTAATGTGGGCAAATCAGTTTTATTTTCCCATCACAGGGATAATTCCATACTTTATTGTTGCCAAAAGCAAACATTGAGCCAAAACCACCAACACACCCTGTTAAAATAAGAAGGCAGCATTCTTGTAGTAATCATGTGTGCACAAATACTAAATGCAGTCATCCCAAACTAACAAACAGAATCTTCATTTACACCCAAACCATCATTTCCCATCAGCTTTCTCATCGTTATAGAGATAAACAAGGCTTCCCCTGTAAACCTGACCTCTCCTAACACCACCTATTGACCCCTTACAAAAAGCACAATGTATTATTCACCTCTGAGACCTTCTGCAGGGCAAACCTTAAAGTACCTCTATGGATAAACCCAGTATATGGGCAAAATGCATCAGGCACCTGTGCCCAACAAATCTTGCTGAATAATACACAGCAGAGTGGGACCCTTCTTTTGAACTTTAGAGCCAGTGGATAATGGGGCAAACCTCTGGGGCACGGCAATTGCCATGGAGCTATGGGGAGCACCCATGGAGCAAACTTTCATATCTGGCATCAAAGTTGCCTGAACTCTTGAAATAGACAACGTCAGTTGATTCTATAGTCTGTGGCTCCTTGATTCACTCTATGTTGCCTTTGGCCTACTGGCTTTCACTGGTTTCTAAGCCCAAGCAGCCGAGCATGCTAGGTCCAAGGTGATGCGCAAGGATGGTCCTCCAGGCTCAGGTAGAGTAGAGATGACAGGGAGAAAGGGAAAAAAGATTCTTCTTCTTTGTTTTGCAAGGCTCTTCTATGGAGCTCTTCCTCGTTCTTTAAGCAAGGAGCAAAATGTTGTGTCTTCCATCTTACACTTCCCAATATGAAGATTTTACCTTCCATGAGTAGAGAGATGATCGCTGCACAAGATCTCCATTGAAGGCAGTAAACAGTAGTCACAAGGAGCAAGTAGCCTGGTCAAAGTTGAACCTCTAAGACCCTTGTTCCTCCACCACCTTCAGCAGAAAAAACATGGGGAAAATGTTTAGGTATTGCAGTGATATATATTGTGACAAATATTTTTTTTTGCCCACACATACATATGGCCCAAGCTGATGGTTTGTGAATAGGTAGATCATTTTAAGAATGCTGAAACCCTTGTAGACTCAAAGTTCGAATCTCTTTTTTGTTCCACATAGGTCGCTGTTCTGCCCCTTGATTAGATGATAATGCTCAAGATGGCAAAAAACAGAATTTCACAGATCATCCTGATTTGGGTTACCATATTGCTAACATCAGCAAGCAGAGGTAAGTGTACTGATTTCCTAGTTTATGCCATGAATTCTAAAAGCTATAATAATATGTATGCCACACGCTCGATGCCATAGGTACACACTAACACATGCGTATTCCTATGGCAGAAGGTGGAAGCGATACATGGATACAATGACTAGATCGGAAGATACATGGGTTTATCCCAGAATTCTGAATGACAACTTTTCTGCACTATGTCTTAGAGGAAGTACTTTGATACATGTACAAAGTACATACACTATTATTATTATTATTATTATTATTAATAAACAGGATTTATATAGCTCCAACATATTACACAGCGCTGTACATTAAATAGGGATTGCAAATGACAGACTAATACAGACAGTGATACAGGAGCAGAGGACACTGCCCTGAAGAGCTTACAATCTAGACACTAAGAAAACTCCATCTAACCCAACCTTGGCCTTTCTTCTTAAGAGAAACTGTTCTTCAGTATGTACTTGTCATGAAGCTACAGGCACTTGAAACTAATAATTATATGGTGTCTTACCTTTCAGCTGAGAACAAAACAAAAATTCAAAATTTGAGCTGCTTCAATGATTTCTATGAGAAAATTGTTTGTTCCTGGGAAGCTTTTGATTCAGGATGCAAAGATTTTGACTTAACGTATGAAGACTTCCTAAAAAAGTAAGTGACTAACAAATTACATAAATTCTTTACAATGATTTACTATTATTAAGTACAATTTAAATGACTACCTTGACTGTTCACATTTTGATGTGAAGGTCTCTTTATTTTTACCTCCAAGCAGCACCAGCTTGGAGTGGATAACCATACTTAGTATGTGAAACATGATATCACTTGTTTTCTTTTTATAAGGCCAACTGAACCTTCAGTATGTATGAGCTATACAATCAGGTGAATAAAAAGGCTCGAAAAAGTATAACAACTAATTTTCTTTAATAAGCAAGCTGCAGAGAACGACTCTTTCTCTCTATAAAAAGCAGTGGTCTCTATGCAATGGTTAGACACATCCCCCCATCATGGTAATGATGCTCCTTGTTATTTGGAAAGGATCAACTCTGCCTCAGCAAGGGGTGTGTCAGACCTCTTCAGATAGACTACTGCTTTTCCAAAAAACCCAAAGGTCCTTCTCTGCCATATGCTAGCAGGGGACAGATTTTTATACTCAGAGTGTGGCTCTGTAAGTCATTGAACACTTATTGTTGTGATACATTGAGTTCATTTATCTGATTTACACAAAGTTAATTATTAAATTATTTATGTTTATTAGTTTAAATGTATATAATTTATACTATTTTTCAGATGTTATTCTGGGTTGGGCCAGTTTGGAGCAGCACATATAGCAAACCGGCCCCTGTATACAAAACACT
The DNA here is from genome assembly GCF_032062135.1 of Pyxicephalus adspersus. Taxonomy (NCBI): domain Eukaryota; kingdom Metazoa; phylum Chordata; class Amphibia; order Anura; family Pyxicephalidae; genus Pyxicephalus; species Pyxicephalus adspersus. Next base: position 18,622,020 of record NC_092864.1, on the reverse strand, counting down.
TTGAGACTCTTTTCAGCAACCATTTTATATTACTTTCCAATAAATAAATTCTTATGAATAAATTGTTAACTTAATTTGTTCTAAATATTTTTAGCCACATAAACAACATCCCAATTTTGAATTGTTATTATTTCAGGAAAGGCAAATGTTCTGAACTAGGAAATGAGACGATTGGTGACTCTGTGGTGCCTAATAAATGTATGTGCAACATTGCAGTGAGTGCCTTTGCATCGGATGAGATCTATGATATAGAAGTGAAATTACATGGAGAAACAGTGAACACTATACAAATTCCCATTGGATCCACACGTAAGACATACAATTTTAGCATATCTATATATGGAAATGGTGAATAAAACATGATGAATATATTGTTTTTTAAGGCTAATAGATAAACTACTGAAAAAAACTGGGCATTGTCATGGGCCTGGGTCATGGACATATGTCAGTGCAAAAAAAACACTATTCAGTGGAGAGAAGATCCTTCTATGTGGCTGTAAGGGCAACATGAAAATTACTTGAACTAAACTTTGTGATTAGGCACAGACTTATTGCACAAAGGAACAGTCAATGTCTCTTCTGCAACAAGCATTCTTACCTGCCTGTTCGCCATCTCTTCTGACAAAATTTGCTGAGCTGCATAGGGGCAGCACATCTCAGCTTCCTGTGTGGGTCCTGCTTTGTGATTAGGCACAGACTTATTGGGTTTGGTTCTGCTTTCAATGACAGATCCCTTGTCCTGCAGTAACAGTGCAAGAAATCCTGAGCAGCGCCATTGGTCCACTATAAATATGATGGGTTCATACAGTCAGTTTATGGGTCATGGTATTTTGATTATGGGTTTAAATGGATAATTTAAAAAAATATTATATATAAATATATATATATATATATTTATTTATATATATACATACTCATACAAGTACAGTAACACTAATGATATGCATAGTTACTTTTTCACCCAGAACAATTGTTGGTTGTTTTAGCAGGGAAAAGAAAGAAGATAGTATCCTTCGACGCGTTTCACAACCACTATAGTTTCTTCCTCAGGAAAGAAATTATTGGATACAATAAACAATATAGATGAAACATACAAACATCATATAAGCAAATAATTGAACAAAAAAATGATATTCATCTTCATAAGAGCATATGAATAAGTTTAACACAGGTTAGTCTTCTATTGACTTTAATTTCCTTTAATAAATATAATTATTATTGGGTGGATAATTTCTTAAATAAATACAATTTTTATTGGGTGGATATCCTCTGCTAGCAGGTCCTCCAGACACCGTGCATCCTATAAAGTGAGCACACTCAGCTGTCTGGCTGTCCACCTGGAATCCCTTGGGGAGGTATTTCTCCCTTTTGTTAATATGTGCAGACCTGCAATCTTTGGGCTCCTATTTGCTGCCTTTCTCTGTTGAAGAGGAGTTTCCTCTTTTTGTCCCACTTTATTGATTTCTGTTGGGAATTTATTTTATTTCTCCCCCTTCATATTTATTTTTCAATAAGGATTTTTATATACCAAGGTGCCCTACTTCATTATATCAGGTACAGTTTACTATATTTAGTACTATCAATATTTTGTTATCTCTTTTGTTATTTATTTTTTTCAATAGACATTTAAGAGGGAAGGAAATCAAAAGAAGTTCCTTTCCCACTGAGAGTAAAGGGTCCCATCTTACCAGCCCACTTTTGGAATATTAAGATAAACAAATGATGTTATGGACATTGAGGCTAGTATTATTTAATATGTCCAACAAATTATTAGCTCCTTAGGTGGATAATTAAACTGAGCATTTGGGTTATCCATGGGACCTATACAGTTATCTAATATCACCTCTATTGATTTTTAAGATAACCCCCATTTATGGGGAGCTGGGTAGCTGGGGAGTTGGTGCTCACCCTTTGTGGATGTTCTGTGCCACTTTTGACAACCATCATTTCCAATAGAATCAATAGAAGACTTGCAGTAAGTTAACCTGTAATAAACCTATTTTTATGCTGGTATGCAGATAATTTTATTTGTTTTGTTTAATTATTTGCTTATATGATGTATGATTGTTTAATATATCCAACATTCTCATTCCTAAAGAAGCAACCTTGGTTGTTGCGAAACCCATCTAATGAAGGATACTGTCTTCTTTCATTCCCCTGCTAATATAAGATTTTATGAATTTTAAAAATATTATTTTTTTTTATGTTATGCTTTTTGTGCTTATTAAAATTATTGATTTTATTAAGATAGCCCTGGAAAGTCCTGCCATTGAACTCTCTTGTTAAAAAAAAAACCTATGTATTGATATTTTGGTTGTGGCTTTGTTCATTTGAATTAACGTAAGGGGCATTTTCACATTTGTATAAAATATGTATATATGTCAGAGGATTCTTACCCGATATGCATTTCGTGTTCATCTCAGGTGAGAATTTGACATGTGTACAGTGGTCACCCAACATCATTCATGGATCCATTAGGACAAATCCATGAATGACAGATAAGCAATGACTACTATACAAGTCAAAGAAGGAGAGCACGATAGAGTGCAGCTTGCTCCTTCCCATCTCCATAGAACAGAACAGGAACAGTGTGTACAGTACAATATATATATTAGCCCATGGAAAATAAAATGGTACACTATTTAGTTGGCAGTTTTTGGTGTCTGCATGAAGTTTACCTTTTCCATTGCCTATTATGAGAAATAGACAAACAGCCATGGGAAATGATATATAGCGTCATTGGCCAGTGCTCTGAATATTTCAGTTTATAGAGATTTGTCATTTAATTCCATTTAATTACTAAATGAATCTGATTTAACAGACATTAGAGGGCAACACAGAAGAAAAAGAACCTAAATATCACTTCAATCAGAAGCAGCTGAAGCGAGGAGAAAGTTATATACTGAGGGTTCGTGCAAAGCCAAGAAAACAATTCAATGGAACCTGGAGTGAATGGAGCCCAGAAATTGAGTGGAAAAATGGTAACATTCTATGGGTTCTTCATTTTTTATAGTATTAGATAGAGCAGAGCCATGAAAAATGATGTGGTGAATATGATGGCAGATGGCTTAACACATACATGGTACAAGCAAGGCCTTTCAACAAAGATGGTGGCAAATCTTACTGGGTAGCTTTTGTTTTAGCAAATGAGGACAAAAACTTCAGGAAACGGCAGAAGAGGGGCAGGAAGCACAGATTCACTCACTTAATAAAGTAGGGAAATTCTTGCACTGGAGCTTTCCCTCCAGCATGGAGAACAATGAAAAGCACAGACCAATTTCACAATTTTTGGATAACTTTACCTCTTGGCTCCCACACATTCCTTCCCATGACCTGCACACCCTCATCCTCCGTGACTTTAATGTTGCAGTGGACAACCCCAACCATCCCTCCTCAGCCAAACTGCTCCCCATTACCTCCTGAATACCAACTCTCTGCTTGGTCCTCTCCAGTCTGGCTTTCGAGCTGCCCATTCCACTGAAACAGCCCTTACTAAAGTGGCTAATGACTTCATCAGAGCTTAGTCTCAAGACAACCTTTCCCTGCTCCTTCTCCTTGATCTTTCCTCTGCTTTTGACACTGTTCATCACCCCCTTCTAATCCAAATTATGAGCTCCATTGGTATCAGTGACACTGCTCTCTTTTGGTTTGGTTCCTACCTATATGACCGCTCCTTTCAAGTTTCTTTCAATGTTAATTATTCCTCTCTCACTCTTCTCCCGGTTGGTGTTCCCCAAGGCTCAGTCCTTGGACCACTTCTCGTTTCTCAGTACACCTCCTCTCTCGGTAGTCCCATGTCCTCCATTGGCTTACAGTACCATCTGTATGCTGATGACACTCAAATCTATCTGTCCACCCCTGACCTGTCTCCATCAGTCTTTGACAAGGTTTCATGCTGCCTGTCAGCCATCTCTTTATGGATGTCTGACCGATTTCTGAAACTCAACCTGAATAAAACGAAACTCATATTCTCCCCTTCACATTGCAAATCTCCCCGGACATATTCCTAACTGTTAATACCAATGGAATTTTTCCCTCCCCTCAGGCACGTTGTCTTGGCGTCGCCTTTGATTCTGCCCTCTCATTTACCCCCCAAATTCAGAACATTTCCAGGTCCTGCCACTTTCACCTACTCAACGTCTCCAAATTCCGCCTCTACCTGTCCCTTCAGACCACCAAACTCCTTGTACACGCTCCTATCACTTTGCCTTCCAATCCCTCCTCAGTTCTTGAACCACTAGCTGTTTTCTTCAGTCCTCCAATGACCTACTAATGGCTTCCTCACTCATAACCTCATCACACGCACGGCTCCAAGACTTTTCTAGAGGTGCCCCAACTCTCTGGAATGGTCTTCCTCATCCTTTTCAATCAAATTTAAGCTCCTATGCTTTGCTTCCAAATCCCTCCAAAGTTCTTGTTCCACTTACATTTCTGAACTGGTAAAAAAATACTCCCCCAGCCACTCTCTTTGCTCCTCAAATGACCTACTGATGTAAGCTCTTTGCGGCATGGTTCTCTCCTCCTCCAGTGTTACTGTATCTGTATCTGTCTATCACTTGCATCCCCTGTTTATTGTTAATATTATTATTTTATTATTAATATTATTATTATTATCAATATTATTATTATTATTAATAATAATAATAATAATAATAATAATATCTAAAGCATTTTTTTATGTTGGATAGAGGAAGGGTGGGCCAGAACTCTCCAGTTTGTTTTTTGCCATTTGTGTCCCATTACTGAGCTTTCTACTCCTGTTATGTAGATTTAACATGAAATGAGAAGATATTTATCTAATTGGTCTATTGGCTTTAATAAATAGAATAGCCTCTTTCAATGTTTTAGCACAGGTTTTCAGGGAACCCCTGCTATAATTATTATATCCACAGATCACAATACATTAGTGTGGTAGTCAATGGAAAGAATGTCACCCTTACAGATATCCAAAACGATCATTGAAAGGCACAAATTGCCTATAAATCCCTAGTGACCTCTCCAGGGACCCTAGGGCTCTGCAGAACCCTGGTTGGGAAACCCAGGAGAGACCTGGAATCACAGCCCACAGCAAACACATCAGCATTATTATTTTAAAATGACTTTGTAATAGATATATTTGTTGGAGGTCAGAGATTGAAAAAGTGTTGAAACCAAAGACAGCCAGACAACTATCATTCTCAGAAGAAAAACATAAATTAAAATCTATACATTTCACTAAAGGCAGCTTTTATTTTATATTTTAAGTTTTTGGATAAATGTGTATTTTCTAAATTGTAACCAAATTATAACAATTTTCCTATGTACAGATTACAGCCTCACCATACTGGATCTGTTATACATGCTTACCCCCATTACCTGCATTGTGGTGTTATGTCTGATTATAGTGAGTTACGTCTGCCTTAAAAGGTAATTATTATTTTTTTATATCCAATACCTAAAACGTAAAGTTTATTATGTAATGAAACAACATGGCAGCTCTCTCTGTCTGTCTAATACAGAGTTGTATGTGTCTAGTAATTTAATGTAACAAACTGTATATAGTGATAATACAGTTAATATAAAAGCTACACAGCATTTCTATCAGATTCATGGCTGGAGAAAGAAAGTGCTGATCCTCACAAACTTAACAAATAGGGCTTGGAAAATTGAGGAATTTAAATACTTTCCAATAATGCAACATTGATCATTTAATTGGTTTCAGTAGGGAAATTAGAAATTGCTAGAAAATTGAGCTTGATATACCATTGATATAATTAATATCTGTAAAGCAGACGGTAAAAATGTATCTCTCCTTCTTTGATGAAGAGGAATTTTCCCCCTAAAGGCTCTGCAGAAACCGCCAACCTTCTGTGTCCCCATTGTACTTGGTAGTTCCTCCTAAGTATCAGTTTCTATAAAAACATTAGGAGATGAGTCTTCTTCAACAATGTGATGTTTCCTAGCAAGGTCAGGAGATAAATATTACATTGTTTGTAGGGATATCTCTCATTTTCACTCATTTTCAGTAAACTTGTTACTTTTATTGTTTGGGCAATGTACTGATTCAATTTAATTGGCAGGTAACCATTTGCAGAGATACCAACTATGTTTGGAGCTCTGTTATTTTGATCATGCCATGAATTTACATTTTTGCAAATGAAAAGTATAACATTAAATACATTTTATGAATAAACATAATGTACAACATGTGAATTGATTTATACCAAGAATATCATACCTTGATTGATTATGAATACTTAACAGGATTCTAATTTTTATTCATTTTCTTATATGCAGATTCAAGAAAAAATGGTGGGATAATATTCCAAGCCCAGCAAAAAGCTCCATAGTGAAGAGAAACCTGATAGAGGTGAGTTGGTAATAACATCAAGACTGATTGTTAAGTAGTCTATGGCATATGTCACAGTTTTCTATTACGTGAGAGCTACAGAACCCAAAACTCAGCAATCTGTAAACCACAAGACCAGGCTGCATTGGCTTTGGGATGGTTGCATCTATTTTTTGGTATTACGAAGGCCATCTTTTGTTTTGTATTATCTCTACGGGCAATATAATAGGCAGTAAAGTGTATTTTAATTCCATTCATTTTCCTGTTGAAATAATTAAAAAATGTCTCTATTTAGCCAAAAAGATTCATTCAAGACAGAAAAAGTGCTGCAAAACATTCTTGGTGAGCTCATACTCCATTTTTCTTGACAGCCTTTAATGATTTGTGTTATTACCTCAAAAATTAACTTTCTTTTTTTTTTGCAGTGGACGTTTTTTCAGCAGACCTGATAATGCCCTGAAGTCCAAACTTACCCTGAACAATGCTGCTGAACAATATGTTGTTGTTTGTTCAGACCATAAATGTATCTTTGAACCTAAGAATGAAGTTATTGAGAGATGTGTTGAAATACAGCTAAAAGTACAAAATGAAAACAATGCAGATCAAGAAAACAAACCAGAACATGAATCTGAAGATCACCCAGTGGGAGAGGATCTATCTATTGCCAATATGTTTTTTACCATTCTTAATGATTCATCAAACGTAAAAGGAGATACATTTAGAAATCTAAATGCAGGATCATTGCTTGGTCTAGATTTGATGGATAGCTTTTATAAAGAAGAAAAACAATCATCCAGCTCAAATATCCCAGGGCATTGGAAATTGGGATACCACAGCTCCGATAATTCTTCATTTTCTATGGATGAGGTCAGGATACCACACTTTGACCAATTTCTGAACAGTGAAACGGATCGCATGCCATATATCCCATCAGTCAGTTTTAATGATGACAACTCATATCAAAGCAAAGGGGACTCATTCACAAATTCAGGTTATAACAGCTTTGCCAAAGCAGCATATAACGCAAGCAAGATCAATACAACTAAAACATTTTGCCTTGACAATTGCTCAAAAAGCAAATCTAATATCTATAATTGTCAATTAAATCCAAAAGACATTCTTTACTACAACACAAAATGTCTTTGTTCAAACGTCAGTGAGTACAGATTTCAACCAAACTCTGGACAAAATATTTTACCAATGCATGAAAGCAAATCTGGTCCAACTTCCATATGTCAGGGGTCTGCATATCAAAGCTTTGATCAAGCAATCCAAGAAAATGAACTAGAGCTTGGGTGCCAAATGTCTGTATATAAAAGTTTTGGCCAAGCAGTTCAACAAGGTGATGAGACTTTTGTAAGTGCAGTTAATGGATATCAAAGCTTTGATCAAGCAATTCGAAAAAGTGAAACCTCAGGATCAACAAACTGTTTGGTTCTTGACCCCGAATACAAACCTAACATTTTTATAAATGAAATAAATAGATATCAAAGTACTGACCACACAATCCAAGAAAATGGTCCAGAGTTTGGGTGCCAAACTTCTGGATACAAATCTTTTGACCAAGCACTCCAGGAAAGCGATGTCACTTCTATGTGTGAGCTCAATGGATATCAAAGCTTCCATGAAGCAGTTTCAGAAAGTAAAACCTCAGGGTCAACAAATTGTATTGTTCTTGAATCTGGTTACAAACCTTTTGAGAATTTTATATGTCAAAGCAATGATTATTCAGACAACAATGACTGTATTGATGAAAATGATCAATTAGGAGACAGTAATTGTAAGGATATTACAAACTTTAAAAGCAGTCAGAAATATAAACCTCCATCTTCAGACTGAATGGAACTTGGATATAATGATATTGTGAAAGCAACAAAAGAACAATATCCATCCTTTTCAGATAAAACCTCTAAACTCTTTAAAAAGGCATTGGATACTAACCCTAAAGACACGGCTATAAAACATGACAATATACCACTAGCTTTGACTTTTGACATATGTGAGCATATAAGAAACCTGGAAAACATGCACAGGCAAAAGGTTTTATTCAACAACATGGAAACTGGTATAATCCCCATAAAACAGACAATTTGTCAATGCCATTTCAAAGAGGTTTCATTAACTCAAGAACAGTTTACAATCAATAAGAATCTTGCTCTGCATAACTGCCCTTCAACATTTACTTTGGAAAATATGTCTTTTGGTATTCCTCTGTATGAATTAGATGATTCAGATCCAAGTGAGACTACTAAACATTTATTAATACAACAAGGCAGTTTGGATAAAGATGGCAACTCATATATGAAGATAAAGTAGATAGCCAATAATGTCCCCCTCCCAAGCCAATTCCACCAAGGCGTTTCCATGGGTTAAATTCCATATTAGAATTTATGACCATTTTGGTATGGTACTAAAAACTATTAGGAACAGTCACAGTAACCCTGACAATGGATCTCTTACACTAAAACCACCCTGTAAGTTCTAACACTAACACAATAATCTGGGTATTCTATCCATACCCTAAAGCAGGGTTCCTCAACCAGAGTTCCTCAAGAAGCTGCTAGGGCAGGGGTGGGCAAACTTTTTGACTCAGGGGCCATAATGGGTTCTAAAATTTGGCAGAGGGGCCTGGCCAGGATCAGATGGATGGAGCGCTGAAACGGGTGTCACTGAACGTGACGTCATGATGGCATAACCCCGCCCACTCTCCCATCGCTGATCTGAGCCTGCGATGGAAGAGTGGGCAGGCTGTTCTGCCCACTTCCCTGAGCCCTGGATTTGTACTGGGGGACATGGTCTGTGGCTCTGGCCGGTGCCGTCCCCCAGTGGTGTCTTCCTGACCCCGCTCAGGGGGTCACCGGCCAGAGCCGCGGACCGTGGATCTACTTCAGCGGAGCCCCTGAAGTAGAGAGAGGTTTCAACGGGCTGGAAAAAAGCTTAACAGGCTGTATATGGCCCGGGGGCTGTAGTTTGCCCATGCCTGTGCTACGGGGGTCCTTGAGTAATGAGCAAGTTGTGCCTCTCAGGTCAGTTACCACTGACACCAATAATCTTTTTGGGGTGACAATCTACTGACCACCACAGTCATGTACTGTAAGATGTATTATAGCAGGGATTCCCCAAGGCCTGAACATTATTTCAGCAGGGGTTTTTCATGTTAAAAAGAAAAGCTGCCCTAAAGGAGGCCATATTCCCCCCCCCCCCCCATATACCGTAACAACTTGCCCATCTAACACTAACTTTTTTTTTTTACTTCTTACTGATGTGTGCAAATAGATTACAAACCAAAAAACAGATCCATTCTTATGTTTTCAGAGCAGTAATGTCCATTTTTTATTATTTTTTCTCCAAGAGAGTTGTATTGTCAACAGAACCCTGTGGAATCACTATCTAAACTTTTTTATAGATATGGACTATATCATGATGTTAAAATGTAGATAAAACCTCATACTATGGTATACTGTACTTAGCATGTGGTCATAACACCTTGCCTTGCACACATGTGATTTTTTACTTTGGAATGTTACATTTTAGTTAATAGAAAAAAGGTAAATGAAATGACTGGTTTTCTATGGTTCTGTGATCACTGTTAATGTCTTTAATGTCCTTTGTTATTGGTTGCACTTTTAGAAGCACTTTTTCGATGTTTTCCTGCTTATTTAAATGGAGAAGATATAAGAAAAAAATAAATTACAAATCATGTATGTGCACAAATTTCTTTGACATAAGAAAAGAATAAAACAAACACCTATGTGTATGAATCTAAGTTTGAACATATATTTTGTTTTTTTTCTATGTAAGGAAAAAGAAGAAAGAGAGAAAGAAGTCATGTCATATAAATTAAAAGTTACCAACTTGCAGCGATGTAAAGGGGGAAATCAGGTAAACCTACATTAGACAGAGGGGTCTTTTGGTACATCTCATTCGCATCAAACATTTCAAAGGCTCGAAAAAAAATGTTTACTGTATCTCATTTTTCATTGAGAAAACAAGAATTAGATTACAGTGATTGATAGGCAGTCATTCAAATAGTAAATGGTCACATGAGTTTAAATATAATCTCCCTGAAGAAAGATTTGCAAAACGCTTTGGGATTCAAGGATTGTTCTGAATTCTCTTATCAACATGAAGTCAAGTGCCCGTTTGCTAATACTTGAATGATTGCCTATCAATTACTGTAATCCATTGCTGTTTCCTCAATGTAAATGAGATACAAAAATACTTTTGTTTTTTTGACACTTTTAAATGTATAATGCGCATATGATGTACTAAAAAACTCAATTTAGGTTTGTCTGAGTTCCTCCCTTTTATATGTAATTATTCCATACTGATTCTACTGATCCCAATTTTTTATGGATGTTGCAGAATTCTCTAAAGCCCATGTTGCACCCCATATCAGTACTTTACAAACAATCGAAATATTCTTACCCCACAATCCCCTGACCTATCACAACTCACCCTTTCCTCTTCATAGATTCCTTCTTCCTGGGATCCTACAGGTTGCTTCTCCATTGTTTGTTAACATCCATGTCCATAAGTCTTGGTCACACCTGCACATTACAGCCCCATACACTTCTTTGAGACTTGTCTCTGAACTTCGGACATAGACCATAGAAGTCCATGATTCAGTAATCTGCAAGCACAACTAGAAAAGAAAGAATAAACAAAAGGTTAGGTGGCCGCCTGTTCAATATCAGGAAGTATGGATCTGTGAAGGGGTAGGATAGTTAGATAAAGTCAAAGGAATAGCTTTTATTTTTGGAATTCATTTATATTTTTGTACAATTATTCTTAAATCTGCATTGCATTAAGGCATTTCATTCAGGGCATGGCAATAGAGGTCACTGAGCATCAAAAATGAAAGTCAAGTCTACATTTATTATATCCCAACATCAAAAATAAAAGCTTTTACCTTCATACCAATTAAACATAGTTGGTAGATTACACAGAACACTTTTACCTGATCTTTTATCATTTTAACCAGACTTTTAGGTGCCAGGTTTACGTGATGCCCCAAATTACTGCTACTGCCCACCTTTCCTGTACTCCTTTTCACCCACCAGAGCCAAGTTGTATACCTGGTACCTCTAGGTATGGGGAATAATGTACTGTCACATTGGGCCAAAAGAGGGCCTGTGTAAGCTCTCACGGACCCCAGACTGGCAGTGTTCTGTCAAAGGAGCTATCTTCTTCTTCTTTCTTCCCTTCCTTGTTTAGATCTTCAGACAACTTGTTTGGCTGGGCCAGGATGACATAACTCCCCTGCAGAAGTGCATTCAGTCCTGGCAGCCGCAGGGGAAGCCGGGTATCCCCGGAACCAACGCTGATCTGTGCATACGCAGCTCAGCTATTAGTTTAAGAGAAAAGGTGAGCATGTTTTAATTCAGAAGGGATATCATCTGTCCCTTTTTGCAATGCAACCATGTCGAACTTAAATTTTGTTCTAAAGTTTACACCTAGGCAAAGTAAAAACAACATATTCAGTAGATCTCTAAAATGCACTTCATGAATGTCAGAAAGAATGCCAGGACCAACTCACAAGTTATTGCTCATCAACAAATTGCTGAAGGCTCCTCCAGTGGGACCCTACCTCTAAAACATGCCAAATAGAAGCAAACTCATCTCTTCTCACTCCATCACTAGTGCCACCATCTTCACCTCATCTTCTTTTGTGTTTGGGTCTTCAACCAACATTATTGGCTAGGCCACAGGGAGTCCATGTGCAGTGAACAATACTGCAAACACAAACTTAAGTTTGTTTCTTTGGAGAAGGGACAAAGTTCCTTTTACAATATAGAGCTACCTGCTTGTAATTTTTACATGGTAACACTACAATTCTGCTTCAAGAGAGACTTAAATGATGTTTTGTGCTGGTCCTTCTGCCAATACTATTGTGGGGACCCCCTACATCTTTGGATGTCATGTTGTGAAATACCACACCTGTCTACACTTATTCTCCTCTTTAATTTTTATTCCCCTCTATTCCCCACTGGAAAGTAAAACTAAACCCAATAGTACAGTTCTAAAATATTGTATCTATTGGTCCTTAGATGTGATGACTACAGTCATTTTCTAATATTTTCATGTAGTTTCCTTTGTATTAGTGGTAATAGTTGTAGTATTAATTCTACCATACTTTCTTATCTAGGGTAACAGCATCCAATTTTCGTACGTATGGAAGGGCAGCATGGAAGTGTGTTAGAACAACTACTAAACAAATCACAACCAATGGCATTTTTAAGGCATCCTAAAACTAGTAGACCATGTATAAATCAAATGACAACCGGTATGTCACATCTCTAATTTCACATCAAAACACATAGGAAGGAAACAGGTGACAATAATATTGATATTCATGTATGGTCTGCTAGTTTTAAGCTGCTATAGAAATTCTATTGGTTGTTATTTGTTTAGATCCAATGTGTTTAAAACTAGGAATGCAGCGTCTGGGTTGAATTATTTAATCTCTCTTCAGATCACTAATAATCTCTATTTAGTGAATGTCAGAACAACTATTCATTTCCTTCCTCAATTGTTTTTTCCAGTTCTGGACAAGTTTTTTATGCTTTTGAATTCTTTGCATTACTGCAGATGTGGCACAGGGTGTCCCTGTTACCTAAATGTTATTGCACTAAAAACTGTTCCACTTTCATAATAGAGAAGGTCTATTAGTGTCACTCTCACTTTTAATTAGACACATAATAACACACATACACTCAGGCCTCCTAGGCCTCAATATTTCTGCTGTAATGCAATAATAATCTTGACATTAAAAAAATATTATAATAATAATGGACAAGGTCATAAAAACATGGGCATAATACCAGCATGCAAAATAAAATATAACACAGTATAGTAAATAAAAGAAAGTGAAATATAGTGGCAGTATTGCTTTCCCCCTTAATAATATATTGTTGTACTTTTTTTACTATTAATTATTTTGCATTATTTTGCATGTTATGCAATGTTCAGACTGGCGGTGAGGTTGTGGCGCTGATACAGCTTCCACATGCCAGTGAACTGCTGGGAAGACAATACAAATATTCTCTCCCTGCGGCAGCCCCATAGAGAATGAATGGAGGTGGCATTCAGCAGAATAGTTCCATCCATGGGTGCCAGCTGTGCAGACACTAGTTCTTCAAGAACCTAGACAGCAGTGCGAGACCAAGTGGCTGGCAAGGTGCCACCTGACAGGAACCATTGCGGCCCTAAATATGCATTTTGTAAAAGCAGCCAATTTAATATACAGGCCGTTTGTATATTTGTTACACATTATACCCAATGAATTGCAGAAAGGGAATTTGCAGTTTAGTTTGACTAAAGTATTTCACAGCCAACTGTGCTGACAAATTTTAATTTATTTTCGAGCTGCTGTGTGCTGTGTTGGATCACATAGAGGACATTTACTGACAGAGTTATTTTGCACCAATAAATGAGTAGCGCCCCCTCCCAGGAATGCAAGTGCTTTTGTTTTTCAGCTTAGACTGCATTTAAATGTGGATATCTGTGCTTTTTGGGATATAGGAAGAAAGTAGAGGAAAACACAGAGGGAACGTATTAACTCCATGCAGATAGTGTCTTGGCTGAGATTCTTACCTGGGACCTAGCTCGGCAAAGGCATGAGTGCCAGTTATGGAGCCGATTATTGAGCAAGAACCATTGGACGTGTGTACGTAGCTTTACTCTTGGATACCTTGTTTGGTGGACTGATTTTCTTTATATGACCACTGGCTTTGTTTACAGGACTTGCCTCTGGTGCATTTGTATGAAATATAAGAATATGATATCACCAAGGTTTATACACCATGCAAAAAATGCTAAATTATGTGTGACTTGTAAGATTGTAAATTAACAAATTTGCTTGATCATATATGTAAACACAATCAAAAAATAAATTTTAATAAGATGTTTCAAGTTTTATATGCCATGAACATCTCTCTTGGTTTATGAACCATTAGATAACCCAGATTATACATTTTTAGTTATATTTCTGTTCTTTTTTTCTTTATTTGTAAAACTAGGAATCTGAAATTCCCACAAACATTCCCTGGTGAGAAATAATTATTGCCATATATATATTGCCTTAATTTTTTATTTATTTATTTATTTATTTTAGTTTTAGTGTCACTTTAAAAGAGGGCAAAATTCAATGAAGAATCACTTTTTTTATAGAATAAAAAGTACTTTTTATTATTTTTGTTCACATATTTTCATCTATAGATTACACAGAAAATAAAACCGTATATGCAAGACAACATTGCCAAGAGAAAGCCCAGTTTGTTCTCCAGAAAACAATGCATGTATTATTAGGTAATGCTACCAAAGCTATTGCAGAACAAACTTTCCCACAGTGGAAAAAAAAAACAGTTCTGGTCCATCAGAGGTATACAAATACAAGAGCTGAAGTGGTTATTATAGCAAATATAATTTATTATATTTATAATTTATGATAATAATTAAAAACTTGCATAGGAATGTTTAAAATCTGCAAACAATATAAATGTTTACATGCTTAAGATATTGCTTTTCCATTACTCATTACACATATAGCAATTAATTAGTGCTTAAAAGGAAAACTAAGTCACAGAAAAACGGTAATAGTTTGCAGATTACCAGGCCTTGGATGTGGTGGGCATATTATTATTTTGAGAACATTTCAAGAAAAGAACAAATGAATACCTGTAGATCTTGCCAGAAATGTTGTATTCCAGTCTCTTCCAGAGAAATAAACTTCAAACACTTTTTGAGTGGGTTTTGTTTTCTGTGTACTAATCCTGCCACGCTTATGTAATGAGGAAAACAACAACAGCCATCTTTCCAGGCTGAATGACAACCATGGATCCTCCCATGGATAGTAGAGGATAGTCTGGCATAGTGCCCCTCACTTAAAGATTTGAAAGCTGCAACTTATTACATTTTTGTTTTTTGAGTTTAAATAAGTTTTCATTTTTATAGTGGCATGTACCTGCACCTTCCTAAAAATAAAAAAAAAACACGGATTGGAAAAAAAAACTACTACCTCTATTGATGAGTTGTTAGTCACTTACCATAAGTAACAGGACCAATTAAATTCAGAGGGAGCAACATTCCAACATTGACTAAAGACTCTATTTCCAACGAACCCAAGCATATAACATTTCCAGTGCTAATACCCAAAATCTATAATAAACCAAAAAAATTAAATGTTCCATTCTAAAAAAATATTAAAACTGTCCCCATTTATCCCCTGATTATTAAACCACTACTTGGATTGTTGACCAAACAGTGATCTGATTTAATCAGCTTACAGGCAGCAGAATATTAAAGCTTTCATAAATCAGGGCCTATGTCTCTGGTACGCATCACAGGCTCAGGCAGTGGGTGGGTTTTGGCATCATGACATCACTCTGGGGGAAGTTTATTCCCCTTTGAGTGACACATGGCTCCCCACCCATGCGCGGTTCTGAGAGCGTGCTTTTACTGCTCTGTGTGCCCTAAAAGGTTGGGGACCACTGATTTAGGTAATGCTGGGGTGCTCTGTGCAGACACCTTGTCAAGCTTGCTCCTCAAAGAAACCTCAATGGTTGGGCAGCCCCGCATGAACCCTCGGGCATCATTTTTACAACATGGCTTGTAGAGTATTGTTACCCTTTACCTGACACTAACCTCACACCAAACAAGCCCTCTGCATCTTCAAACCATTCAATCTACAAATACCTGAAGTTAATCAGGGTGAATGTAACCCATCAGGAGCAACCATAGACCCAATATTGTCTACTACAGTAAATCATCAGAACGCCCTGGCTATAGTAGACGTGTTATTCTCATTCCTTTGACTAACAGTTATAAGCATAATATAAACCTTTAAAGTCATTTTACGTGTCTGTAGCCTGCAGAGGAGGAATAAGCAGAAAAATAGGCCAGCGAGTATAGAGGGTTCAGGGCATTTGCTTGCATTGGTTAGGTGACAGAGTCTCTTTAAGTCATTTATAAAATAAAGTTTTGCTTATTATTACCAGTCTGAGAAAAATTTACTGGATAAATAAACTGCAAACAGAACCATAATTTATCAGTAAATATGCTAAATATCTGTATAACAGACTGAAAATCATTATTCAAGACAAAGAAAATTGCACCATCTCTGTGTTTATGTCATGCAACTGTTTGGAACTAAAAAAGTGGGCAGGCTAATGTAAAAGAAGAGGAAATTCAGCAGGATTAAGGGAAAAAACGATAATAAATGAGACAGAAGAACCATCAGAAGAAGAACCAGCTTGTAACTAGCAGACAGCAGCAGAAGAACCTGTAAGTTGGATCTTTTAAAGACTGATTATATTATTTATTTTCAATTATAACAAATGGATAGACAAGAAATAGTTACCTTTTAACCTGAAAAAAAAAATGTATAGCATGTGCTGGACTAGCTACATTCTATGAGATTTCCAATGAATAAGGGCTCATTCACGGTTACCTACTTCTAGGCATTGTGCTAATGTGTATCATGCCATTTTGCTTTAGCTAAAATTAATGCCTAAATGCGTGCATTAAAAATATAAAAAAAGGCATGTAAAAAAAAAAAACTGAAATTAATATCTTTATGCAATAGTTCCAAATAATAATCACATGGAGAGCTATTTATAAAGCATCAAAACATTACCTGGCAGAAAACAATTACTTCCACTGAAACACATTGGACCTGGAAATGTTCTACCAGAAAATATTTTAGTGAAAGTCAGATTCACTTTTTTATAAATAGAATAAATTCACTAGAATACAATGTTTTTGCACATACAAGCTTATTCTGTAAAGTAATACGTTGACCAAGGAGTTATGTGCAGATTGAAGAACACCAAGCAGATATCAGCGAAAGATACATTCTGATTGATTGTTATGTTATAACACTTTGTCCACATTTTCCTAGCTACTTCATTAGACAACATCTATCTATTCAATAACAAAACTCAGATTAATTTTCAAACTAGTTCCAAAGGTATTTTAATGTAGGAATAGATAACAAAATGTGTATACACTGTAAAATATTTATTTTTAGCATGTACCGGATACATATACAACCCTTGCGGTATAAAAAAAATTCCATCCAGTGTCCAAATCATCAAATAGAGATAGGCAATCTCACATGGTAAAATGTCTGTAATCTCCAGCTATAATAAAATGAGATCCACAGGCAGGTGTACATTACAGATAATAGAAGCCACAGAAGTGTCCACAGGCAACAAAACCCCCAATGCCTGAACATTCTGCTGTAGTTAGGTGTGTAATTCCATTATCGTATACTGCATAATGAACTGCTGTTTTACTGTTCTTATATCCAAATAAGTCTGGTAGGCATATAAGGGAACTTGGATCATGTCAAACTGGATACATTTTTGCTTGATCAATGAATTTACCAACATCTTTGAAGCGCAAGCTACTTGTTCATTATACTTCATTGTATTTTATTATAATCTCTTGTTTTATTGATCTCATGTTTTTTCTTAATAAAATATGTTATAATCCAAATAGGTAATAATTACTATAATAATAACTAATTATAAAAACAATACATAAAATAGCCGTTTCTTAAGAGTCTCTGCAAAAACGTTTCATATTTCAAATGTTTCAATTATGAGAAACCATGGAGCTGCTTTGTTGGTGTCTCTTATTAACCTGCAATGGGTCTTAACTGTAGTTGTAAAATGAGATTCTTTTGTAGAGGGGTAGAAAGTCCTAGGCATGTGGATTATTGCTAGCTTTAGATTGAATTATTACATCTGTGATTCTCAAGCAAAGTTCTGTGGAACCCTAGAGTTCCTCTAGAAGTTGATGGAAGGTGAATACCATTGACACCAATTATCTATTTTGCTATTTATAAGGGTTGCATTCATCCCATTGGTCAACAATGTAAGAGGCATTCATCCCATTGCCAAATAGGTAATGTACTATGTGGTGGACATATCATAAATATTGGCAAAGGGTTCCCTGAGACCTGAAAGGTATTTCAAGGGTTCTCCTATGTTCAAAAGTTTGAAAAAGATTGATTTACATGAAGAAGTCCAAGGCTTGGGGATCATTAGCACCAACTAAGACAAAAAATCCCAATAAGTATTCATTGCATGCTACAGTGTCCTCTGCTAATTTAAAATAAACTAAAAATAGAAAATGTTTTACAAAATGAATAAAACATGTTAACTTAGCTAAGTGAATACAGTTAATATAGGTTCCATCTGAATACCAAAATCAAGTGGATGCTTCCATTTATTACTATCTACCCGAGGGAAAACTGTTTAATGTGGGCTGATCTTTCAAAGAGTTTATCTAAAAAGAGTCTTACGTTTAAAAATGTCACTGATGATTAATTGTATTGGGGTTTTGTTTTGAATAGAGAAGAGAAGCATTAGAACTTAGGTGTGTGTTTTTTTTGTTTATCTGCTAGGAAGGTTCACATTTTTCCTGATGATTAATGTCACCTGTACATAAAGCATTGAAAAATTGAAATTTTTGCATTTCTCACCAAACCAGAAATAGAATACATTTTCCAATGAGAGCACCTGCTAGGGGAATTACCCCAATTGTGTAGATACTGCTTTTCTCTTCCTTTACATCCGTGGGACAGGAAGTTTAAGTGATTAAAAAAAATTCAGGCAGACGTGTTGGCTGCAATAAAACAAACTTACCTGGCTGTTTGTTATATCTCTAGAATGTACACTGAGCTGTGCAGGCGTTCTCAGAACACCTAGGTGCTGGAATGAAAGAACTACAGTGTACATGTGCCGCTTGGCCATTCATGATGTCTGAAGATACTGAGCTGTGCAGGCGTTCTCAGAACACCTAGGTGCTGGAATGAAAGAACTACAGTGTACATGTGCCGCTTGGCCATTCATGATGTCTGAAGATCTCAAGCCACGACAAAGACCCGGTACAAATATTGGTGCCACCTTGGGAGGGAAAGTGGGTTTACCTCTGTTTTAAGAGAATACTTCCATGTAAATCCTCCTCTAATCTATCCAAATATATACATATACATATATATGTATACAAATACCTTGGACAGCATGGGAAAATTAATACCTGTTTATACCTAGTGGTAAAATATAGATGGTAGTCTTTGTATTTGTTCAATGCAAGCAGATCATAGCTGCAGGAAAGAGCCAGTAGAGTGTTGTACTGTCCTATGTAATGCCCATGTGACATGGCGTGCCTCGATTATCACTGCTTTCCTATCGTATTTGATTGAAAATATCTTTCTGGTTTATTTCACTTGATGGGCAAAATAAAGGATTGGGTATACTCAAGTAAGTGAACTGCCATAGAATGGAAAAAGCACCATTAACTCAGTAATACCTTTACAGATAGTCCTCGAGTTAAAGACATCCAACATAGGGACAACTCCTAGATACGAACAGGGCTTCCCTGCTCGCTGTGTGCAGGACAGAGGCTTGATGGGGGGAGGGGGGTTTTGCATGACTTTCAGAAGAAAACTTTTGCTAAACACAGCTGAGAATGAGCTCTTCTGCAACATCTTGTAACTCTTTAATGGCCAAGAAGAATGACCAGACCTGCTCATGTTGTCTAGGGAATAATATTCAAGGTTATATGT
>NC_092864.1:18563686-18601764 GCF_032062135.1 Pyxicephalus adspersus | reverse complement strand
TTATCCTAAAGCCTCACATGATGATGACATATTATATTTTTTATCACTAGCTGAAACAATAGTAGAGGAAGTGTGTGCAGCTAAGATGCTCTTTGTTCTATTTATATCAATGACTTTTCCTACAGTGAGACAGAATAAGTGATTACTTAATCCTAAACCAAATAAAAATATTATGGTTGTACATGAAAGGAGTCTTGATAGATACGTGTACCTTAAAAAACAATGTTCCCGTATTTTTATCTTCATATGTTGACTTCCGTTAGAACACTCCTTTATGTCCAAAAGCTTTCCTAGAAGTTACAACTTGAAAGGAAGCCCCACCTTAGACATGTGCTATGCCAGGGGTAGGTGTGGTAGCTTTGGTATCCATCATCATAAGAGACATGTGTGTAAGGGTTACAAGACAACATTTTGGATGGAAGTAAGCAGCAAGTAAAAACCTGCCTGGCATTTCTCTAAAACAAGGATGGAGGAAGGCGAATAAAGCTAGAGAGAGAGCTAGTGGATAAGTGATGATTGCGGCTGGTACTACAACCAGGAAACGCCCGAAAGGACTAAGCAGGTTGGATGGTGATGTCAGACCTCTAATTTGAGTACATGTGCTATGGACTGGTTTTGAAGTAAGTAACGGGGTAATTTCAATATAATGGTTAACCAATGGACAAAGATCTGCTTTTGATCTTTGATCAATTTTTGAGCTATTCCCTGTTTTAGTAAATGGCTAGCTTAAGTATATTGACATGTTGCCCTCCATAAGGTAAGTTCTTTTAAAAAGGATCTATACTGTTGGTATCAGTGGTGATTGTTAACTATATCCTACTAATATGATTTGCCTTGGTTGTAAGATAGTGCTCACCCCATGCCAAGAAACTACCTGCAGTATATAATGAAACAGATGAGCTTTAGTTAAGTAATTGTATGGCTAAGCGTGTCTTTGCCACGGCTGGCAATCCAAAGAATCCGTGAGATGAAGAACACATCCTAACGTTCTATGATAGAGAGACACAATATACAAGGCAGTGTACCAGAACAACCAACACCCAGCAATTATTTATCCTACTATCTGCTGGTTTACGAATGTTTTCAATGATCCAATGTTGGTTGGAGAAAAGTTTATCAGTTGCAATGCGAGCCATCAATAGAGTTTTCTTGAGGAGTATTTTGATACAGTGAGGCCAACATTGTTCCTTCACCAAACCAAAAAGCCAGATTTTAGGGGTTCAGTTAAGAAATTGTTCTAAAAAAGAGGTAACTATGCTACAACCTCAGATCTGAAAGTAGCTATACCTAAGCAGTTCCAGATTAGTTGTATTAAGTCAACTCTAGGATGCAAAAATAAATGACAAAGGGATGATAAAGACTAATTTCCTAGGGGTGTGTAGACATCAAATGTATTTGAAGAATGATAATATCTAGATTTATTTGGTATTAATTGTTGGTTAGACCTACACATGAGAAAAAATATAGTTTCAATAATTAAACATGGAAATCAGGAGCTGCCAGTTCCCAAGCTTGGTGTGTAATAAGAACAATATACCACAGATATTAACCCCTTTGAGCATAGAGATCTAATTATAGAGATCTAATACCAATAAAAGGGTATTTAGAAATAGTTGATGTTTGGATTTGAATTGTTACTCTTTTTTGACCTTTTTACCATGGGGAACCCTCAAAATATTTTTCAGGTGTTTAGTGAAACTCTGCTATATATCCACAGCTGACAGTGGGAACAAGAACTCTTACATAGGTTGCCATTGGGAAGAATGCAACTCTTACAGATAGCCAAAAAATAATTGAACTTAAAGAGGAACAAATCGCTCAGGGAACCCCTAACAATCTCTGGAGGAAGCCACCGGAGCAACCCTGCTCAAGACCATGCCAGAACTGCTTATATCGATTTAAAAAGTTATATGTGTTAACCTAGTGAATATCTGAAAGGGTAACAACTCCATGGGTTCTCTACAACTAAAAGGGAATATGGGACCGTATGTATTTGTGTTCAAAATGGAGTCATATACTGGTAAACCATCAAGAAGACTTTGATAATTCATGTTTTTGCCATACTTATACAGCCATATACCCTTCTGGGTAGGCTTTTCCAACCATTTGGCAACTGAGAAGTTAGTTGTTGTGAAGTTTCCAAGGTATACACTAAATTTGAAGTTAGAGGGGTGAAAGCCATGGGTAAAATGATGCAGTTGACCTGCTAAATACAATAGAAATGATTTAGGCTGGGCCATACCAGCTTCCTCTTTAGGTTACAGTATAGTGAATAGTGATTGGATTAGACAACTTTGTCTATGGTTACTCTATATAAAAAGGGAGATTTATTGTTTCTTTTAACCTTAGTCCCGTCAGTGAGCCTATCCAAGGTCTATAGATCTTTAGATCTTGTGTGACATGACACAGGGGTTCTGGTAAAACCCTTTTTTTATGTCTGCTGTTTTAGTAACAATCCTTTTTTCTTGTTGTTGAGACCCCATGAGGGTGGGCTGTACTCTGGCTAAATGGTTTTTTGCATGAGCACCTCAAAAAAAATTATGAGGGTATAGAAAAGGGAGGAAAAGAAAAGGGTTTATTTAATTAAATATTTAAAAAGTTTTAGGAAACTTTAAGTGGCACATGGGTCAAAATAAAAAAGTACCTAGATAAATTTAATAATTTTCACTTGTGGGTGCATGTCATGGCAATACCATGTTCAGGGACTTAGCAATGAACTTTTTACTTTAAATACTTTAAATTCAGAAATTGGTGAAAGTTTGCCTTCAATTGAAAATAATTTCCTCACCCACAAATTTATCATTTACATAGTAAAATCAGCTTCAAAAAAATAACTTGCCCATCGACAATTTCAAGAAAGGAGGACACTGTTGTACAGTGGTGGGAATGGGAATTTTTATGCAACTCAGAGAACAGCATAGGAAAGAGACAAATCCTTAGGTTTACAGCTTAATGGCGTCTTATTAATCCTACTCAATAATTACAAATATAAACACACTTTATTTGTTGTGTACTTATTTTTTCACGAAGTTCAAACAAAGTGATTGTCACAACAAATGGCACAATGAAGAAATAAGTTGCCCAGAACTGTACAGGCTGTGCAACTGTTGGACATTTTATATCTATCTATCTTCTCCCTGTTCAGACCTATGATGTTCCAGCATCAACTTCCTTTCCTAACCTCAGATGTTATGCAACTTAATGCAGAGAGCTGAAAAGGAAGCCAATGGTAAGAAATGTGTTTTGCAATTTATTAATGAAAATTAAATGATAAGGATTGTTCTTTTCAATGGCATTGTATTTCATAAGGGGGAGTGTGGTATACCACCCTTGTGGGCACACTGGAGACAGTAGATAAGGATGAAACTGACCACAGTGAGTTTTACTAAAAGGTTGCATAAGATAAAACAAAACAAAAAAATCCTAGCCAGTCAGGCACTAACTAAACAGCAGGGAGATTCCTCTCTACTAGTTGGTGGCTAACCCAGCCAACTCAACACAAACGTTCCAGCAACCTTTACTCACATGTAGTACAACAATGGCCCCCACAGGCAGCTTCCCTGTGCCCCAGGTCAGAGAGCTTCCTTCCTCGCATTCCCTTTTTACCTGCTGCTCACAGCTGTGCAGTAATTAATGGTCAAACAAAATCTAACTCAGGCCTGGATCAGAACACTTCTGAGTGACATGCAAACCCAGGTCTGGAATCCCAGCAGACCTGTTGCTGGTTAATCTATCCCATAGGAGAGGGAACGAGGAGAAATATATCTTCCCTCCAAGATGACACCATTTGCCACGTCACAGGGAGTTAATGTCCTGTTCATAGAGAAGTAGCCATTTTGACCAGCTTCCTCTTTCCTCTTCTATAGTTCATTCCCTACATAGCATATGCAGGATGTAAAAAGTTGTGTTACAATAAGCCATATGCTCACAAAACCCACTGTTCACCATAGCCACCAAAATTGTACCTATAATTCTTCTGCTCTGTCACACAGTCTTCCCATGGAGACTCCACAGACTAGTACAGTAAGGGCCTTTTCCTACCTGGGGTGGAAAACGGGTGCATAGTGAATTGCTGCTGTGCACCCAGGAGCAGTGAACAAAAATGGAAGTTCTTCCAAAAGCCATAGCAGGGCCAATAATGACTTGGGGATTTTTTAAACCACCCTGAGCCTCACCACAGCCAATGCACAAAAAGGTCCCCAACTCATTCATCTCGTTCCAGAAATGGCCATAATGCAAATTATACAGGTTGCCCACCATGATAAATAATGCATGGTTATCTCTGAAGTGCATACATATAAATAGAAAGTGGCTGTGAAATGAACAACAGCACTGAGATGCAGTAAAAAAAAAGAGATAGAAACAAAGTTTTACCAAAAATTGTAACTGTTTAGAATACAAAGTTTAAAGCAGAACTTTAAAAAAAAATTGACACATCTTTACTTCCGAAGAGTCCTCCACAATCTTGGATTTTTTCTTTGTTCTGGCGCTATCTTCGTCTGTCTTCTTCCGGGTTTTTTCTTCCATCACCCAATCTTGCCATCACCCAATCAAAACAGGCTCGTGATAGGGTTTCGTTTCCAAGATTGGGCATGCGCAGAAGGAGCAGCCCGAAGGCTCTGGGTTAGCTATTTAGTCTTTGCAGCCAGGGCAAAACCAAAAAAAAAGTATGAAAAACAAATTTTTGCATTACATAAAAGGGTTATCCACCATTTTATATAATACTAAAAAAGCCATGGTCTGCTTTAGGTAAACTAAATACCATTAGGATTTACATGTACCTTAGTTCATGTGCCCAAAATGTTAAGTCAAAGAAAATATGTCATAAAACAAACATGGAGGTGTGAGGGGTGATTTCACTTTACAAGGCGAGTTTCCTGGATATCATGTTAATGCTTTGGCTTTATTCAATGACTCAGAACAGAACAGTATAAACAAAAAGGTATTCTGACTTTCTTTACCTTTCACTTGTTCCATTGTGTTTGGATCATTTGACAACCAGGAATCTGAGTTTCCAGTTAACTGCAAAGTACTGGTATGTTATAAAATACAAGATATATTTGCAGTTTATTCATGTTTTATAGACTTGTAAACTTAAATCAAATAGATTGTAAACACGGAAATTCTGAGGACTGCAATAAAATACACTCAGTCTTGGCAAGAGCCAACCAGTCTGATGAATACACTGCTCATGTCACTTGGCCAAGGTTAAGGCATTGTATACAGTCACAAAATCAAATCAAACATGCTTTATGTGCAAGAGATTATATTATATTGTTTTCTTACTAATTATCTTAGTGCACATCCAACCATGAAGAAGCGAGTGACTCCCCTATGGAGGAGGCAACCCTCCATCTTCAGTCTCCACTGTGTTTAATTGTTGGTGCAGCAAGAGGAATTTCACACTTCTTTTTCTTGAATATGTGACATACAATAAACAATTATTATAATTTTAAAATATCCTTGTAATGGCTCAGATGGTTGGAGCTGGGAACA
Organism: Pyxicephalus adspersus; assembly: GCF_032062135.1. Classification (NCBI taxonomy): domain Eukaryota; kingdom Metazoa; phylum Chordata; class Amphibia; order Anura; family Pyxicephalidae; genus Pyxicephalus; species Pyxicephalus adspersus. The sequence continues at coordinate 18,596,268 of NC_092864.1, read as the reverse complement.
CAAATTCCCTTGGCAAAGTGGATCCCACAACTCCTCACGCAATCAACAAGTCTTTCCCCATGATCCTCGCCTTGTTACAGCTACCAATACTCAGTGATTATATCTATGTAGGAGAATGTGACTATAGTCTCATGTTACATGAAAGAAGTAGTAACTTTCCTAGTGCCTGCACCAGTTTTTGGTGCAATTTAATACATTGCAGGAAGAACAGAGGAGGAGCAATGGCAAGGGGAGTATTGGTTGGGTAACATACGGTTTATCTTAGTGGTGCTTCCTGCTCTTCCATTCTGGTGCTAAATAGATAACAGGCACAAATCTAATCACAATCTATGTACTTGTAGTGCTGAATAATGTTTCTGCGGTTTGCTGACAGTTTGCTCAAATTGGTCCCAATGTTTGAGTTGACTTGGTAGCCATACTCCAATAGCGGTCATTGACTGAATACATTTGGCCCTAGGCACCAAACACTAAACCTGTCAATGACAGGTATAAAATACAACTCCAATCTAGCTGGTGGACAAAGACCGGCACAACACACCTCTCATTGCGCTAGGTGCCTAATCTGATCGCTGGCCATCGGGATGTTAGACTTTTTTAGCTTTAAACCGAATGACCAAAATTTGACGCAAATTTCGAAGATTAGCGCATTGATCACCTACATGCTAAGTGAAGCTTGGATTGTAGATTCATATTTTCTTTTCAACAATAATATTTAGTTATCTGAATCCAGTATGTACATTTGTATTATCTTAGGTATCCAATGTATCTGTTTGCTAACATTATGTTGACAAGCATTGCATTAAGGAAACATATTCATTTGAATCAGCAATGCAACACACTACAACACATTAGCTTTTAAAAATGCAACACATGGCAATATGTTGACTTGCATTGTCCTGCAGTACGCTCCTAAAGTGCATTTGGGAGTTGCCTCACGTTATGGTGAAGGATGCATTTCCACATATAAAAGTTTACAATATTGCAATGACTTAATGTTTACTACAGAGTTTCCTGGAAACGTTGAAAGCCATTCCAATGTTCTGTCTTTATTTTAATGAAATTCATTTTGTCATAGGTCCAGCAGCAAGTCTCATGTCTGCCTAAAAGGAGAAAACTGAGGTTTGTGGCTCTAGTAAACCTCCACTGAGATGGAGAAGTCTGTGAAATTGTCATTCAGCTGCCATGTACAAATAATCTTGCTGTTGGCTCTTATCTTGGCAGGTGAACATTGTATTGGTAGGTATCAGTTTTTGTGATCTCTTGTCATTAGACACATGATTCTGTATTACTATATACTTCAACTTTTATTAGTAGTTTAGTTGGGAACAGATATAGATATTTTGTATTTGTGTCTGCAATAAAAAATAAATCACTTATTTATAGTACATTTACTTGGTGCTCTTTTTATGAACTGTTTCTCCTTCCAAAGAAAAGACCTAGTGATTGTGCCAACTTCTTCCTTGATGGGCACAATTATGATATTCTTTCACATCTGTGTATTGCATTATATTGCTAGGTGTAATGCACACCGTGTCTCATTGCTGTGCAGTACATCATTATATTTTTTCTCTTGGGTTTAGATATACTTTAAAACTGATAGTTAACTTTAAGGTGTTATCTACTACCGGTATGTCTTTGTTCTGCATTTTCCAAAACATCCAATTTGTTTCAATGAACAGCCCAACACACATAAATACATAAATGTATTGCATTCTTTGCTTTTGAAATCTTTATAAATGAATGGAAATGCAGTGCACCAGTATGTCATATGTAACTTATTATCAAGAATGTGGGAATGCTAAAAACACACCATGCCCAATAACTAAATAAAAAAATTATAATCTTCTTTATATATATGTAAACTGAGCACATAGTAATGGAAATTGAATATTACACTTATAATAAACACTTAAGTGCAACACCGCTCCATAATTCTTGATTACCTAGGAGGTCAAGAATGAATGGGAGCGCAAAGCCTCACAGGATACCTAAGTCAAGCATCCAGGGAGGCTCTTGGGTGCTCTTTGTGCGAAAAAGTCTTTCTTGGGGGAAAAAAAATTTGTGAGGTTGGCAAGATTTTTTCATCCTACATCACCCGCACCCCGTGCCTGGGTTGGGTGAGGTAGGACAAAGAACCAGGAAGAAGAGGAGAAGATGGCGTGCTGGCTCCAGAACGGATGCTAGGAGGATGCGGGACCCAATGCAAGACAACCCCGGCTGGATCAGACTGCCCTGCTGGAAAAAAAAGTGTATTTTTTTGGCACTTTTGGGTATAGTTCCTCTTTAAGTGTGAACAGGAAAAATAGAGTTATTACCTGATAACTGCATTTACACAAATCATCCAGAATGACGCACATAAGAGATGGCACTGTCTTCAACAGGAAGAACAAGCTCAGAGGGAGGTTGAAAGTTTCCTATGCCAGTTCAATAGCAAGATGTCTCGCAACAACCAAACCTAAAAAAAATAGGTAAGTATAAGGGGTGGGAACTTACCATCTTGGAGAATTCCTGAAAAAAGAGTTTTCAGGTAATAAATCATTTGTTTCCAATAAGCATGGTAGATACCTAGGGTGAGACCTCAAGAAAACTAGAATCAATAGTTTGAAGGATACTATGACCATTGGCTATATTCCATACATAAGAGTAAATAATATATGCAAATTTAAGCTGCTTTTTAGTAATATAAAGCAAGTAAATCACTAATACTGCATTACTTGGTCTATGTATATGTCTAGGACTCCAAACTGTGTGAACAGCTTTTACTGAAGAACTAGACAACTACACTTCAAATTGGGTGGTCCAGAAGTATAGACAACATTGTACTGTAATCTTAAATGACACAACCCACCCACACTGCTAAACTAGCTGATTGGTCCTTCTTATTAATGGTTCTTACCCTGGACCAACACCACTTAACATGTTTTAAACATAAGTACCGTTTTTTCCACTATTGGAACCTCCCTCAAAAACATGCTCCTTGCACACATAAAAGCAAAGTGCTGATGTGAGGCCTATACTACAATGGGCATGATTTATCAAATCTCTCCAAGACTGGGGAAGATAGACCATCATGGAGGAACCTAGGGCATCTAGCAAATCTGAAATGGATTTCTTAAAAATCATTTGTTATTAGTTGGCAAATGTTTTCAATCCTGGACTAGATCCAATTCCGGTTTTAGAAATCAGGATATTGTGTGGGAGATAAACATCAGCCCTCTTGCCTTCCTCTATATCAAGAAGGAAGGACTCAAAATGAGAGACAACTAATGACAAAAATCTGCAGTTACACCTGAAAGCAAAGAATATGGCGCATTACCAAGGAGTAATCTGAGCAACCCACTCAATGTCGTGCACCCGCTGGGCGGACCAGATCACCTAAGAATGTGGCATAAAAGAAACCCCATTCCTCCTCAAGTAAACCTTCTTCCTTCTCCAACAGGACACTAAACACTTTGGGGTGGGGTTTAAGCAAAGGGATAGAGGACCAACTGAAAATGGAAATTGGGCCAGCATCCACCTGGAGACCACTGAGACAAGGGATGAATGGCACTAGGGAACCCTACCATAAATTCCTCTGCTATGGCCCTTTCACCTAGAAGATAGCTTTCTTTTGCAAGGAGGGGGGAACCTCCAGCATTACAGTTAACTCTGGAGCAAAAATGGGAGCCCTTCAATCTCTCCCTGTGCTTGTACTTCTTGTTGGAGGTGGCGCCATCTCTCATGTGATGCATCCGGGAAGTTAAAGTGGAAAAATCCTCCATTTAGAGACCTAATGAGTTTTAACATCTGTATTGTTTTATTGATTCATGTAAAAATGTAAAAAAAAAATACTTTTGGGGGTGAAAGGTAAAAAAAAAACAGTAACAGTAGTAGGGATACTTGGCATTGTTTACATGGATGTGCGAATGTACCCCAACGGGATATATGAGCTGTTATCCAAGTTTCTGCAATAGTACAATATCTTTTCACAGAGTAGTTCCGTTCAAAGAGATTACAATAGACTACAGTTGGCAATGTAAACTATGCAAAGAATATGCAAAGAATATGGCGCATTACCAAGGAGTAATCTGAGCAGGGTGAAAGGTAAAAAAAAAACAGTAACAGTAGTAGGGTTACTTGGCATTGTTTACATGGATGTGCGAATGTACCCCAACGGGATATATGAGCTGTTATCCAAGTTTCTGCAATAGTACAATATCTTTTCACAGAGTAGTTCCGTTCAAAGAGATTACAATAGACTACAGTTGGCAATGTAAACTAATAATATATTTGTGCTGCAAATAACTCAAGATTAATGTGGATCAGCAGTCTAAATCATCTGCTGTGGGTGATGCTAGTAATTGTTATACTGAATGGCTCTGACCCCAGACTCCTATATGGATACCCATAACCCAAGTCCAAGTTAAATAAAAGGACAAATACTTAATTTGTATGTGCAAACATATTTTGGGTGTGTAAGGATAATATCAATTTTGATCATGTATTAGTATTTCTGGTGAAGTGTTTTCTTTCAGTGGAGCCTTAAAGCCCACTTGTAGCCACCTGAAGTGGAACTAAACTCACCGACGTATTTCCAACATCAATTACCATCCATATAAAATGTTATTAATATCCCTGAAATATGTCGATAAAAAAACATTGCAGGCAGTGTACCTTCATTTTTTAAAGTAAACACCATCTGTGAAAATTCTGTCTTCATTTCCAGGTACCTTCAGCTGGCCAAAGTTGATTTCAAACCAAATCCCAAAAATGGGTAGTATGGCACCCAATAGTACAATCATACCTACCAATTTTGGAGATAGTAAAGAGGGACACATGTTAGCTACAAGTATATAAATAAATGGCACATTCTCACCCCCCCCCCACTCTAGATAAATAATATATTTTCATAGAGGTGTATATAACTACCCAAAAGAAGGACAACTGAGGAGGACATAGGGAATTGGTTCAGAGAGAGGGATGGTATAAACTGGGTAACCAGATGGTATAGGGTGCCCTCACAACTGCACTTCATGTTCCCAGGAACAAATGATGTCTGCTGGAGATGCAATGCAAATAGAGGTACCCTCCTTCTTTTTTTCTGGGAGTGCCTGAAGGTTCATCCCTTCTTGGAGCAAGTCCATAGCTTGCTCTTATTGTTTTCAAGCCAACAGATACCCTTTGTATTTTTTCTTTTACATCACAATAATTTCACATGAAAACCCTACCGCATATCACTTTTCATAAGATTAGTGGATGCTATGAGAACATGCATACCAGCAATGTGGTGTCAGTTCGGGACTCCTCGATTAGTTCAATGGTTCAAGTGGATCCATTAACTATATTTGATGGAAGACCTCACTCCTTCTTAAGAGGCACTGAGGAAGCCACCAGAGAAAGGTGGTTCTACTGGACCATGTTATGTGAATCTTCGGACTATTTGACAGTTCTCAAAACTGACTCGTAATCCTGATGACCCATGCTGACCCCTTGCTTTCTTGTTTTTCCTTTTTTGTTATACCTCCTCAATCAAGAAACCATATCCTAACCCTACACATATTATATCCCCAATAGAATTTCCCAAATCCTCTGTTAGTAGTTTTAGTATGACTTTATCTACAACAAAAAATGCCCATTGGATTCTTTAACACTAAGTGAACCTTTCTTTTTTCTTCAGAGGACTTGTACAATATGTTCAGGAACTGTAGAAATGAATGATAGAACAAACACAAATAAGTATATGCATTTTTTCTTTATTCGTTCTTAAGTATCCATTATCGATTATAAGTTTGTTTGGTTTATACGCTGTATCTGTGTGACTTTGTTTCCTATGTTGTACTTACCTAATAAAATCTTACATTTAAAAAAAATATATATTATGCCCTCGATTTGAAAAAAAATATATTGAACACTAGATGGAAGTATGAATCATTCTTGAACTTTTTTATCTACACAGCCCAAGGAATACCTAATATTAAAGACTTGGATTGCTAAAACGATTATCTTAATGACATGTTCTGTACTTGGATAGTCCCAGACCCCAAAATTTCCTGCAATCACACCTTCCGGCTGGAGTATAAAATAAATACCGAAAATATCCCGTAAGTTCTGCTGTCTGTGAGTGTCCTCAACCAAGGTGTCATGTGATTCACTGTATGTATTCAATGTTCATTGTTGTGCTGCATGATGACATAAGTTTCCAAATCAACTACATGATATGATACCTACAGAGTATATTTTTTACAGTAAATCTGTTACAAGCTTCTGTACAGATGCTAGATTGTCATTGCATTGGTAGAGACATCTATGTGACCCTCTTGTGTATAATTCTAGCACTGGTACAACTTTGGGCAAACATTGTTTGGCAATCCTCTGTGCCAGATAACTAAATGACAATCCCCTGTTGTTTTGTTTATTTGAATTGCATAGTCACCAATCTCAAAACATGGCACACACATGTGCAGTATTCTGCTTTTTTTGATCATTGGAGTTTGGATTGCCATCTTCTCAAACTGTTCTACAAGTACCAGGGTTTTTGTGGTTGTGCAAACTTGAGATAGAGCATGAGCTTTACACAGACTGCGTCCTGAATGAGCAAGGGCCCTGTGGTTATCCCTGCATCATGCAGACGAAACTAGCCCTGTATAAATTGTATGCACTGCATAGGGTTCTGCAGCAGTAATTGACACATAGCCTGTAGCCCAGTGGGTGTGCCAATGACAGATAGTGGGTCCCATTGTAGGATGAGTGTCACATGGAAAGGAAGTGTTCTTATTACAATACCATGCAAAGCTGGTGCACAGCAGTATACATTGCTGCACATTGTAAAGCACTTTAAAGCACAGCAGGTAGAAGGGATTATTGCAGACGGGACATGCCTGTCCCTTTTTGCAATAATGGCCTGCCAGACAATGCATTTTTAGTTAATCTTTAAGGTACATATCAATAAAGGGTTCACTGGTTGGCAAACATTCAGTATATTGCATTAAATGCCCATATGCCACATCACAAATATAGACCAAATCAATTTTCCTCTTTAAGTTATTTAGAGTTGCAGGTTTGAGTCAGGTCACTAAATTTGGCTAACATGGGCGAGGAAGACCAGTGTTAGGTTTAGGGTTACTGGTTATGTAAAATGATAAAGTGACAAAACATTAATTAAGCACCAATGAAACTCTAAAACTGGAACAACATTCTACAACTTTCTTTTTTTACAGACCTTGACACTGTCTTCCAGAGAATAAGGCTGTGAATGATATGTTACATACAAAATGTATCTGCTACATTAAGGTTCCATATTTTGCAGCTGCTAACCAGTATGATATTCAGATTAAATCGCATGGGATTTTCATCAAAAGTACAACTTTTTATGTAAACGAGAAAGGTAAAACATGAAAATGCAATTTTTCTGTTTGTTCTGTTAAATAACTAAGGATCACTGAAAAAGAGGGATCATTTTATCAAAGCCTATAATGTAATATTATGTTATCAGCTTGTCCAATGGGTTGCTCTAGCTCTAATTATGTAAAGAATTAAAGTCCATTGTGATCATGACAAGTGTCTGAACATATTGGAAGGTTTGTATCATATGTGTGTCTAGATCAGTATTTCCCAAGCAGGGTTCCTCCAGAGAGGTTCCTTGAGTAATGAGTAGTTTGTAATGGTCAGTTTAGGTGACACCAATGAACTTCTGTATCAGGGGTATCTGTAGGAGCCATTTTTCCCACTGACCGTCACTCTAAGATACTGTGATCTGTGGATATATTAATTATAGGTCCCTAAAGACCTTAAAGTTATTTCAAGGGTTTTCCCATGTTTAAAAAGATGAGAAATACTGGTCTAGATTGTAACAAAATTAATTTATCATCATGTCCAGTTGGCAGGTCATGCTGATGATGTAGTGTTCCGGGTCTATATATAGTGTTGTGATCATACCCAGAGATGTTATATTTGGAAGACGTTGATTTCCAAGCTGGGACCGATTTATTTTAAGGCACAATATGAACTTGTGGCTAGCTCTTCTGGGCAGGGTCCTCTCTTCCTCCTGTGTCACTGTCTGTATCGGTCTGTCATTTGCAACCCCTATTTAATGTACAGCACTGGGAAATATGTTGGTACTATATAAGTCCTGTTTATTATTATTATTATTATTATTATTATTAATATTATTAATAACAATATTAGGTAGGGGAGGCAAATATTGGCTTTTCCCTTTATAGAGATTACCTGCACATTTTCGACCACCACAAGCAGCCATCTCACGCAGTCATTTAAAAATCAATTCCTCGGTCAGTAGGAGTAATAAATACCCCAGTGGTGGAGGCCAGTGGCAGAAATAGATACAGTAAGGGGGAGTAATAAAAGTCCCTGAATCAATAAGAGAGAAACATACTTTTGCATAAGTGGTAGTCCTAAAAATCTGGTATCAGTGGATGTAAAAATTCTTTGATGTCAGTGGTCAGACTAGTGTCCCGTCTTTACAGTGTTGTGATAGTAAAAGTTTTCCTGCACAGGTGAATAGTCGGATTTTAAGTTCCACTATTATTAGACAGTGGAATTCAAATTGCCCCCCTTCCCTAGCATCAATGTTTTGTAGGAATTAAGTTGTGAAGGCACAATGTCCTGCATCATTCCTCACAAAGCCATCATAGCTATGACTCTAAAGCCACCACTAGGCAGGAAATCGATTTGGACATAGTGCCTGCAACATACTGCTCAATGTCCTCTGGGCCATATTTCGGGACTGCGAGTCAAGGAGACTATATCTAAGCTGACATGTGAAGGGAAATTAGCAAATGGCCAAGAAGTAAAAAAGAAGAGGCACTATGATATGGATCAGAGTTTACTTTTTAATACTGCTCTGCACTGTGCTAATACCATGGTTAGCATGGTGCATCTGGCAAGCGCTCTTGCCTAATTGGGTCACTGGTTTAAATCTTGACCGGGGCACCATCTGCATTTCAATAATATGTTAAGTAAGATGGCTCCATCTCTCCACAAATAGGAAAAATGTGTCATATAGATTATTATAGTAAGGACATTAGATCATGAGACATTTAATGATATGGCTGTGGTCAAGATCTAATGCTTAGTCATGCTTATGTTGATGACATACTGAATGTCTTAAACTGCGTACACACTTCCAATTTTTATCGTTGGAAATGAACGACGAACGAACGACGAACGACCGATTGGCCAAAAAACGTTCGTAAAAAAAGTAACCAAAGACGCCGACGAACGAGGATAGTCGTTGGAAATGAACGACCAGACCGGCGGATCGGATTGGACGACGATCGTTGACCATGTATCGTGTGTACGGTCGTTCAGTGATCGTCCATGGTCTGAGCATGCGCGGTGAACGAACGCGGTGAACCAAGCATACCATAGCCCAGGGCTGAAAGACCCCCTCTCTAAACTTTTAAGAACTTTAATACAGGCTGCATGGTACAATAATTTAGCTGGGTGTACCACCCGGTACATTTCAGTAACCACCCAGCTGTTTTGGGTAGTTACTGGAGAGTTGGGCCACCCGCCCACAATTTCTTCCCATCCAGCTTAAAAAAATGACTGGGCTGAACACTGTTCCTAATGATACTCATGACAAATTTGTATCCGTATGGCAACATTGGCTGTCATTGTTCTTGGCATCTCAGAGGATGTTATCTCTTCTTTCTTTGTTGATGTATTTTAAAGTTTCTACTTGGATAAAGTGTTTCCTTTCTGTTGTTCTCTTTTCTCTACCTTTTCATTTCTGTTCTTCCTTTTTTATGTTTTTATAATTTTGTTTTTAATTTCTAAATACTATTTGTTTGTTGTAGATTCATGTTTTTTTTAAGGGACTTTAATTTGTCTATTATTTCAGGCCATTGCAATATGTGGATTTATCTGTTTTTGTAATTTTGCTTCTGTTTGATTCTCCATTCTTTTGTATTGTTGTCTTCTAAAAAATTCTCAATAAAACCCTGGTGTACCAGAAACTAAAATTCAATTGTACAGATCCTGAGAGCATTTACATTTTGTGAATTTCATATAAAAAATATTATTACCTGTCAGCAAGCTCATGGTTCACTAACAAGTATGAATGCTGTACAACAGCTTTGTGCATGCAGCTTAACCAGCAGCGCAAGCAGAATTTGGATAAAAGGTAGCTTATCTATAGTATCTATACTACACAGCACAAATATCCATACTACACTATTATATAGCACATAATAAAAAACAGTAGTAGTAATTATCTGCTAAGCTCATATTTGAAAATGTAAGATAGCAACGCATTCACCAACACAACATTAATGCAGAACCGAAAAGACACACTCCCCAGCACATCGAAAGTCAACTGCTATTCCAAGGTCTGTAATTTGGGGTAAAACTAGTTAAGAATGATTTTTAAAAGTATCATTATGATAGAATTTTTTTTATTTCTATCCACAATGTAAATATTTCAGTTTACCTTTTTTTAATTAAAATATAGCAGAGATTGATAAAGGTAATCTGTACGGAGAAACATGAGCAATAATATTTATGGGCTTAGAGATCATATGGCCCCCAAAAATGTAATGGGCCACCAAAAAAAACAGAACAAAACACCAAAAACATTGTAAACACCATAGTATGAGAGATCATCAAAATAGCAGAACTTTTAAGTGACTTGCCAAAAAGGCATTTTTCATCTTTTCCAAGGTGGTCTTAGCATCAAGGCATGATAAGATAGCTGTTATTTAAGGGGGGTGAGGGTTCCAGGAAAAAAATTCCCTTTCTTTCATTGGTGCCATTAGAACTAAGAAATAGAAGTTTCAGTGGTGTTAGTGGGATTACTGCTAACACCCATGCATGATGGGGCACTTATTCAGACTTACCTTGACTTTATTTTTATTAATTTTTTTGGTTTATAGTTAAACCTAAAGCTCCATTTAATGTAACAATTGAACATATTGGTGAGACTGCAATAGTTCACTAGCAAAGCGCTTATCCTTCTTGGCCAATGTTATTTACAGAACTGAACTATGAAGTCCAAATTACTTCCAAACAAGATCCAACAGAGGTAATATCTTTTAACTGTTATCTAAACATTAAAGAATCAATGAAAGATTTTTTTACCTACAAATTTCTAGTCGTTTACCACTGAAGATGACCTAAGTTATGGATTCTAGCTTCTTTTTTTGAAATTTCAATTTGGCTTCAGTAAACAAGAACGATATAATAAATTAATTAAGGCTGAAGTAGTTTAGTTGCCAAGTGGTACAAACTCTAAAATATTTCTCTACATAAACAGGTGATAAGTAATATATTGAACTACATGGATTTTCGCTACAAAATCAAAAAGAGACTTTTCAGTAGAGGACATGACTATACAATAAAGATCAGATCAAAGCCAGAAAATGAAGGTTATAAAGGCATCTGGAGTGAATGGAGTCCAGCCGTTGAATGGCATAATGGTAAGAAGCCTGACATTTTCTTGGTACAGCAATATAATCAAATTCATCCTCATGATTATAATCCTCTATATAGCACCAGCATATTCTGGGAACCGTAAATTAAAACTTACAATATATAGCATTAGGAAGTTGTAAATGCACTGCAACAAAGAAAAAAAACAATATGGAACCATTTTGTGATTTCTTAAGGGGCCCTTGGATATTGGATTTGTTGAATAAAGCAAATTTTTATAGATATAATCCCCACAAACTCTGAATTTAGCCTCGAAACAAAAGTTACATGCTCTCCCCAGGCAATGATTGCATGAATGCAGGTTTCCTGGGGAGACCGTGTAACTTCATTTCGGAGGCTAAATACAGAGTTCATGGGGACTATGTCAATAATAATGCTCCATTCAACAAATCCATTACCTAAGGGCCCACTTGTGCAAGGCATTGAAGTTTCTAATGTGACTATATTTGGACAATAATTGGTACGAAACATAGAAAATTATGTCTCCTGATGAAGCAGTGTGTACGAAACACATAGAGGAACATTTTATACATTAAGCATCTATGACTGTTTTTTTATATGTTGAAATTAAAAGATAATTGTTTTTATGTATTGTACCAAAAAAGCCCCACATTGTTTCTGTTTTGTTAACAAGCATTTGAAGAATAGGGATGCAGTAGAAAAATTGAGGACCTAGGGATTTTTTTTTTTGGTGTTTGGAGTATATAAGATATAGCACAGCATACAGAGTATAATGTTAATTGTACATAGTGAAGTGGTATTGACTATATAAGATATGAAAAGAAGAGATAATGATATAAAGCAGGCCTGGCAAACTCAAATACACAGAGGGCCAAACCTAAATACTTAGACAAAGTTGCGGGCCAACATTAAAATATTTCCTCATATGGAAACAAAAAAGTTTTGCTTCACATTCAATCTGGAACAAGCTTATAATGAAGGAAGAGTCATAAATTTTTTTTTTAAATTCAAAAAAAAAAGGATGTTGGGGGTTCGGCCCCCAGGCCAGAGATTGACACCCCTGATTTAAAGTAAAGAAGCATGTGTGGTATATAAGTAGTAATACAGAATGGAGCAGTAGGAAGTATATATGGTTCAGGATAATATGGTTAAGCAGCACACATAAAATATATAAGGAATAGAATTGTATAATTTACAGCTATTTTTCTGTTTTTGTTTACAGATTATAGTCTTTCTGCCTATGAGATAATAAAAAACACAATGATAGCAACTGTACCAGTACTTATAATTTTCATTATACTTGGCTTTGTCTGCGTTTCACTGTAAGTAAACCATTTTGTGATTTCTTGCATTGAAAGACCTAGCTAGAAAAGAATAAGATCAATATTTAATGTGTTTTAAAATGAGTCAATATCTAATTTCTATGTCTGTCAATTTCTAATATCAGCACTGTCAGTTAATTTATTAATCTGCTCCAGGCAAATGTTCAAATTGTGTTCATTATAATTATGTTGCACATATGGGCCAAAGTAATAAAGTAAAATCTAGTTAAAAAATGGCAATATTCAAGTAATGTATGTAAAGCCCAATCTTTATTCATTTAGATCTTTTAGTCTTTTATCAGGACATTAAAAGTAAGAAATGGTAAACTCTTGTCAAGATGCAAGAAAATAGGGTACATTTGTCCATTGGAGCCCCAGGTGGTTGAAGCAATCCAACAAGGGTTCCAACCTCCCAAAACCCAAAAACATGCATTTAGATTAATTGACCTCCCCCCATAAACTTAGCCATAAACTTTAATTATTACATATGTCTGCAGTAGCCCCTTTGAAGGCCAGTTAGTGAGATGACTATGGACTTTGTGTCGACACAACTTCAATAAACTTAATAAAACTTTCAATCTCACCTTTAAATCTGTGGATCATCTCTATGTAAAAGTCAGTATGAATTTCTCTGATTTAGCACACATGAAGCATGTTCAGGAGAAAACTGTAGTGTGATAAAAACACTGGTAGGAAAAAGTCAGACAGGTTATACATTCCCATACAATCCTATGAGAATGCAATTTCTGCTTTCTAAGCAGGTCAAATGCAAGTTAATTAAAGGTCAAATGTAGCCCATATGCACTTGTCAATGACTTCAGAATAATCCTGGAAGTGTCTCCAACTTATGTCCACCAGATAAAAACAAATCCAAAGCTTGTCAACATGGTCCCTAAGGCTTTTAGTTATTTTTATAACTAATGTACCAATCCCTTGTTGCCTCTTTTTTTATCAGCTGGAAAAAGAAATGGCGGAACAATATTCAAGATCCCAGTAGAAGTCACCTAGCCATGACAATGGTGCACAGATCACAAGTAAGTAATAAATGTTGTATGGCAGTATCAGGAACTGAATTTTCATTCTAAACATTAGAGATACTTGGGTACTTTTCATTACATTTGTGCTTCACCGCCTTTCCTGGACTAAATTCTAACCCAGTGTTTCTCATCCAGGGTTTTGTCGAGCCATTGGGTTCTTCCAGAGGTTACTAGGGGTTCCTTAAGCAATGAACAATTTGTGTCTCCCAGGTCAATTTAGGTGACACCAATGATCTTTTTGGCTATCTGTAAAGCTACGTACACACGGCAGATTTTTATCGCCCGATAATCGGCATCGGCCAAATATCGGGCGAAAATCTGCCGTGTGTACAGTCGGTGTCGTCCATCGTCCGAACGACCGACCTGCCGGATCCACGGACGATGGACGACGACCGATCCTAATGAAAGGGAAGGGGGAGAGCGCACAGCAGGGTGCCGCTCCGTCGCTCTCCCCCTCCCCTCTCCATAGAGCATGAACGGTGCTGTATGTACAGCACCTGTCATGCATCGTGCAGTCCCTTGTCGTTGGAAAGGATCGTGAAAGATCCTTTCCAACGACAAAAATTGCAAGTGTGTACGCAGCTTAAGAGTGACGTTCTTCCCACTGACAAACAGGCAAATATACTGTGAGCTATGGATATAGTAATTATAGGGTAGATGTTTTCTGAGAACTTAAAAGGTATTTCAAGGGATCCCCTTATATTAAATAGGTCAGGGAAGGGTGCCCTGGCCTCAAAATATGCTCCTGATAACCTGAAGACTTGATTAAAATGATAAACCAGGTGTCCATATATGGACTATTCAAGAATATGGGTAATTTGAAGGAGACAGATTTTATGGTACAGATTGTGGTAACTAAACAGCTGCAGAGGGGTAAGTAATGTTTAAATTAATCCTGGGTGGGAGGTGCATTAGTGGCAGATTGTTTTGTAGCTGTAAAAAAGACGCAAAGATTAATTATAAACTACAGCTGCTATTTAAATCTAAGCATTTGATGAAGATGAAAAGAAGCAAAGAACCAATACTTTCAAACCTTATTTCAGTTTTTTGTAGATGGTGGAGAGGTAAGCCACCAGACAGTTTCCTCTATGGTTCTGATATTCTATTGATATTATCCCTGTTGAGTCCACCCACTGTGAACATTATGGTAAAAGGGTTGGGGTTCCTTGTTGCAATGTAAATGTATGTATTAGTATAGAGAAAAAAACAAAGTGCTGGAACATACAAAGAAGAAAAAAATTATGGCATGGCTGCCTCAGCTCTTTTGGCAGGAACCACAATCTTGCTCATCGATCAGCCTTAATTAAATTCCTGACTGTTGACAGCAGCCATGTGCCACACTTTGTTCCATTCAAATTTCATTCTATTCCTAAGTGAATCCTATTCATTCCTAAGTGATATCAGGTGATTATTTTTAAACTTTTTTTTCCTTTTTGCATTTTATTAAATTACATTACAGCTGTACAATCATTTTAAATTAGTTCCCCTTACACGTCTGAATGCTTCTACCTAGGTTTTTTACTTACTTTAGCCCTGGTCTTTACTCTGGGGCCCTAGGCGGACCCATACAGCCTTTCCTTAAAAATGGCTGCTTTATTACTGGCCATGTGTACTGATGTCCTATTTATTCCTGAGGAAAAAAAGCCGCACTCCAAGCAATTGCTTGCAACCACCATGAGTACAGCTTTCTCCTAGGAATGAACGAACAGTATGAACTGCCATCTATTGTCTACTTAATACCGCATCATATGGATTCAAATTATTATCTATTTCTTTAGGTAGCAGGGCTAAGATCTGATGTGGAATGCAACATTTCATGGTTTGAAAGGAAATATAAGAAAACTATTTGGTAAGCTTTGGTATTTTTTTTTGTTATTCTAATGGTTTTAGAAGGGATGTGGATGCATTACACTTGTGGGGCTACACTTACCTGCTTTTGTCCTATTATTCAAAACATTTGTAAAGCTAATTCTTAGAAACTTCACAAATTGCCATCAGTGCAGTCAAAACATTATTTTTGGTAGCGGTTTTGTGAGGAAAAGACAGGCCTGCACATTTTAAAGTGGAACTAAACCCTGTTTATACTCACCTGTCCCTGTTCCATCATGGCCCTTTTATCTTCTTCCTTCTTTTCCTTGTTTTGATTTTGGGCTATCTTGATCGCTGCGTTGGGATGACATACCTCACATGCAGGTGCGTGGGAGTTCATTCAGTTACGGCTGCCACAGGGGATGCCAAGATTTGGTGGGGATCCCGGTATTTCAGTGATTTTGACAGTTCAAGGTAACAATCGGGCAGGTAAATGTGTTTTATTGCAGAAAGGACATCGCCCTGCTTTGCCACAAATTTTTAAAGTGGATCTTTATTTTTTTTAAACATACAGAGGTCTTTTGGCTCTTTACTGAGCGGTGGCATTACCATCAAGACATGAGAGAGTGAGAACCAAAGAGGTATCAAAACATGGAGAAGTAGATTGGCCAATGAGGCAGTACACTTCTAGAGGTTTTATTGGTACCTCCCTTGTTCCAATGTCCACAACACTGGGGCAGTGTGCCTGAAGAAGAACTTGGTGGAAAGTTCTGAAAAGGAGTAGGGGAGAATTCTGTCAGATGGCGTAAAAGTGAAATGCAGTAGAGAACAGCACATAGTTTGAAAAGGCTGAGCTGGGATGCCAGACAATAGGGGGAAGAAAGCATTAAGGCTTTCAGTAGTTGCATGCCAAATTCAGTAAAATAAAAACATACGGTAGCTATGGGGAGGAAATGAGTTACGAAGAAAGTGAGTAAAGTAAGAAGTATACATAAGGATCAGGATAAGCGTGTATACGTGTGGTCCATAGCACACTTCCACCCTATTGCCATACTTTATGTATGTAAGATCACCAAATACCATATGAATATGATGTGAAGTATTTTGACAATACAGATACCACCATATTGTCCTCAGTATCTCACTATAACGTACTGCAATGTTTACTCATCCAGTGAAAGGGTACAAAATTTGTCTTTACTTTTTCTATTAGTTTTTTTTTTAGCCTACAGCATCTGGTATTTCCAGGAGGTCTGCCATTTAGGTTTTAACCAGGCCCAACCCTGTTTAGCCCCCGAGATCAGACAAGATTGGGCACATACAGAGTAAAGTGTCTGTAGGCCAATATTTGTCTTTAGATGGGGGACCTATGACACTGATCCTTCCTTCACCCAGATTCCAATATTGGTGTGCTATCTCAACAACGAAAAATTACTCATTGTAATCAGGTTAACAAACAAACAATCTATAAAATATAATAAATATATACCTACTACAAATACATATATACCTAATACAATTACTAAGAACTACAAGTACTAAATAACTTAAAATGTTTTTATTGCTTGTTTTCATTTTCGTAGTGGGAAATGGCTTAAAAAGTGGTTTTCAAGAAACCAAGACATAACTCATAGGAATCCAGAGACTCCCAAGACAACTGGATATGTTAACTGCATTGATCCTAATAAAGTAAATAATGTTTTGGTACCAGAAGTAACAGCAGTAGAAAGATTTATAAATCTTAGCCCCTTAGTAGTTAACATGGACTTGGAAAATATGGAAAACAGTTTTGAAGAAAACAGCGAAGTTCAGCTTTTAGAATGTGATCTCATCAACAGAATGCTGTTTGAAATTTTAAAGGCAGATGACCAGCAGGAAGAACTGATGGAGCTGCCTGGCATCAAGGAAACAGAAAACACAAATGACTCCTTGTCCTTCGGAGATGAACAAGAGACATCCATTGGATATGAAGAAGATCAATTTATAAACCCACCTTCTATCCTTACCAAGAGATATTTACCACCAGATTCACAAAGTGAAGATTTTATTGACCAAAAATCTATTTTTTGTGTCGAAACACCAGCTTCTATGCTTGTGTTGGACTCAAGCTGTTTAGAAAATGATTGTATTGATAACTTCCAACAGAAGGCAGAAACTTGCATGCTTCCTTCTGATACAATGTGTAATAAACTCCAAAAGGTATTGAAACCAAATTCTGACTGTTTGGAATCTACAAATCTGAATAAACCAACTAAAAGTTCCTCAGAAATATGTCATGCCGATTTGTCCATGAGCTATGGGTATAGACCATTTGATGATGTGGTTCATCAAGAAAAAAATTTGGTGATGGAAGAAGGATATAAACCTTTTGAATGTTTGACAAATCATTCAGGTAATGATAGTTGTGTGTCTGAATTCTATACAAAGAAGTTGATGATTCCATAGAATGAAATCAGGATACATTCAGAAGAAATTAATGACCTCTGTTCCAGTCCTACAAATTTGCAAGAGACAGAGAACTTCTTAAAAGAAAACAAAAATGATTTTTCTGATATGACAGATGATTACAAATGCTGTAAGGTTTCACAAGACACTGAGATGGCAATAAAAGATGGAGAGAATAGAAATATTTCATCCTGGTGGTGACAACATACAAAACCTTGAGGTAAGTACAGAGACAGGATCTTGGATTCCAAGATCCAAGTTTTTAGTTCAGATGAGTCTGGCCACAACAGGAACTTTTTTTTGTCTACAACACCTCGTCAAAATAAGAACAGTGGACATCATCTTGACAATATGGCATATGGTATGAATCCATATACCAAGGAGATAAACCACTGTGACTCTACAAAAGATTCAAAGATGATTTTGGGACATGTACTTACACACAACTGTATTGATAAACAAGGAAATCCATATATGACATTGACATGACCCTAACTTGGGTTTGCAAGGAATCGGATATAAACATAAGATTTAATTAAAGCAGAATTTTGTAAAAAAGGTTTATGTATAAACAAAACTTTTATTTTTTTTTTAAGGAGCAGGAGAGTCACCAATCCAGTTTTTTTTTTTTTTTTTGGGGGGGGGGGGTAAACTGTTAATTTTGGGAAATTTCTCTTCTGTTCTAGAATCTTGTGAGAATTGGAGTTACATGTAGCAATGTCTTAGATGATATTACATTCTTGATATACCACTATAAATTATGGGCACACTGGACATGAACTGCCATTTTTATAGGAAAAATCCAGGACAAATTATTTTGCTGATTGTGTTTTGCTATGGCCTTTTATTCTGTGCCTGTTCACCTGTTTATAAGCAGGTCAAATATATGAGAATGTGATATATATAATAGATATATTAATTACTATTCCTCGCAAAATTTTTTTTTGGCTTGGTTACATTTTATCATCTCATAATTGTATAGTGAAATAGTGAAAACGGAGGTTTAGTATGCCCTGTGCTTTTTGCTCCCCCTGTACTTCCCGGCAATTCCTCAAATTGACAACATGAGAAGCTTTGTGATAACTACTGCTGTAAAAAATAAAAGAAATTTAATGGCATTGTGTTTATAAACACTATTTAGTTGACAGGCAGTGGCAGTGTAAAATTTGTTACATTTGTATATACTCAGTTTCATTAACCTGCAGGTCAAATACGTTGGGCCTGATTTATTAAAGCTCTCCAACACTTTCTTCAGTGAAGCTGGGTGATCCAGCAAACCTGGGATGGATTTCTTCAAAGTCATTTGTTATTTGCTAGCAAATGTTGTGAATCCTTGATCAGATGTGTTCCAGGTTTGCTGATTCACCCAGCTTGACTGATGAAAGTGTATCTTTCTCCAGCCTTGCAGAGATTTAATAAACCAGGCCCATTAGTTTTCATCTGCAGACAATATCAGTTCTGTCAGTACGTTTTTCTTATTTGAAATAAAATGTATTCTTATTTAAACCCTTAATAAATATTGATCCTCTTCTCCTTTCAACTTTACCTGCTATTTTGTAGCTTTGTTTTTCCACAATACTTTACCACCAGAATTAAGCAACACTTCATGCTAGGATTTAAATTTTATGTTAGCAATACTGAAAGTATTTCAATAAAAAAAAACCTAAACCCAAAATTCAGAGCTGTTCTTTGTTTTGTGTACACTTGCTGCATTAATTCAAAGAATCTTATTAGCACCCCAGTGTTTCTTTTCAGGACTACAGAAAAATGAATTCTTTGAAGAAGAGTATAGAGATATACAGGGTGTGTTTGAGTAGTTTAGTGAAAGAAACAATACAGGGTTAAGACCACTCGGTCCCCAGAAATGCTGCATCTTTTTAAGCCAACAACAGTACTCAGGATTTCTGGTGGATTTTTTTTTTCCAACAGTTGCTAACAGTTTTTTAGTCACATAACATCATTGGTCCTCTTCCTCAACTGACTGGTAGGCAGTATTTGCCTTTGAGCCATGGTTAGCTTGAAAATATAGTCCCCAACTTTGGGGGAGGAATTTTAATGCTCAGGGGACTCAGGGGGAAGCAGGTCAAGTGAAAATGGTAATCATTCAGCCAAAAAAAAAAAAAAGAACTGGAGCTAGATGACTAGGTTCGTAACTCTCCCTTTTTTATTCCACCCGCTGAAGGTTCTCTTCTTACCTTTCTAATTTCTTTAGGTCTTATCAGTTTTTACAACTTCCACATATTTTTTCAATAAAATTGACTTAGAAAAATGTGTGTAGGTAAAAGCTGTTTTATTCTCTAAACATGTATAAGTAGACCCCACATTATGTCAGACATGCAGCCACATGTGCACCAGAGGAACAACCTAAGCAGGATGTAAACATATGAAGATAAAGGACTTCACGCAACCGCAGTTTGCAATTGCAAAACTTGAATTCTGTAATTTCTTTGTAAAGACAAATTTGCAACAGTACAATGTTCATTCTGAATAAAAAGGAAAACTAAATAATTTCAAGTATAAAGTCCACTGGTCAAGTCCACTAAATGATACTATACAAAAGAAAACACTGATAAGCCAGCCATAATCTTGGTCTTGCTGGTCATATGACCAACCAGGTGTTGTCAGCAAAGACACTTCTTGCTAAGCTACTAATGGATCTAAGCAGCATAAATCAATATAAGAAGCTTTCCCTACGCACTTTGTGAATAACAACATGACCGTTCCAAAATACTTGTTACACAGAGATTGTGAGCAATGTGCAAACCAGAAATAAATAATAAAAAGTACCTTTAAAGAGCAACTAAACTCTACAAGCTGTACCTAAAATGGCAAGCAGAGGGTAAAGTGGCCTGTATTTCTTGTGGTCTCTCTGAAGCTGTGCTTTTCCCATTACATTCACAGTCTTGTTGCCACTGGGGAAAAACCACTGGCCCCTATTGATTTATAGGTTATTATGTGCCAGGAAATAAGACTCAAAGTTTTCGTCAGTTTGCCATATTCAGTAGGTGCAATTTAAATACCAACATAGGAAATTCAAAAAGGCATGACAGCTCCTTCCTGAGTCACTGGGGCTGATTTAATAAATCTCTCCAAGGCTGGAGAGGAGGATGCACTTTTATCAGTGAAACTGGGTGATCCAGAAAACCTAAAATGGATTTCTTAAAAGTCATTTGCTATTTGTTAGCAAATGTTTTATAATCATAGACCAGATCCATTGCAGGTTTGCTGGATCACCCAGAGGTCAAAGTACCTAGTATCTAACACTGCAGACATACAGGTATGAGGCAAGAAGCACTAAACTGCTCTGCTTTTTTCAGAAGGAAATTGAGACAACAAATTAAATCTTTCAGAGTATGGCTTAAGCACAAAAATTCACAATCTTCCCTAAAACATAGCAAAAGTTCACTTTTTCGGAGTTCTGATGGACACTGATAATAAAAATGTATTTTATAATATGCTCATATTGTTCAAGGTAAAGCGGGACTAATCTAAAAATAAAAAAATGACACTTACCTTTAATCCCTCGATCTCGCTGGTCCTTCCTATGATATGATCCTACGTCGTCCATTTGTCCCGGCACCAGGCACCGCCATCTTCGTTCTTCACTTCGGTCTTCTTCCTTAATCACCTGATCGCAAGAGCTGATCTCAGCGTGAGATCGACATCTCTTTCCCCTAGGAGGAAAATGCCGCTGGGAGCAGCAAGAGCCTAGGCGATCAAGACTTAATGGGAGTGCTGAGCTTCCCAGGATACCTACATCACACATTCCTGGGAGGCTCTGTGCTCCCATTAAGTCTTGAACGCTTTGGGTTAACAAAACTTAAAAAAAAATAAATAAATAAAAAAAAAAACAACATCTTTACTTTAATAGGATGGTTGTGTACCCTTCTATGTAAAGTAAAAATATGGAGTTTAGGTACACTTTAAGTAAACAGTCATTTGGTTTTTTCACACAATCCAAATGGAGACGATCTGAAGAAACAGCAGGCATAATGTAACAAAGTAGATTACAAATGAGAACTACACATGCACATGACCTAAAGATTCTTATCTGTGGTCGAATACATTTTCCCAGTAAAGGTATCAGCATAAATAAGAAAAGATTTCTTTAGTTTTTGCTTAAGCAACTTCATAGCAAGTCATTTAAATTTGTTGGACAATACCCACCTGCCCACAAAGCTACCAGGTACTTCTGTTTTTATTATCTTTTAAATTGCATGTACACTTTTCTTTGATGTGTGAAGTAAAGCTATTGCATTGTGTTGAGTTATAATGAAGCAATAAATTCAGGTGTAGAAGATGCTGAAACAACTGAAAAAAATAAACTTGGTAATAATCTTTAGTTCTTTGTAATCAAGGTGGCACGATTCTTTCTAATATATCTAAACTCAAGAACAAAAAACAAAAATTTGCATCTAACCCTTACCAAAATTTGGTGGTTGTATTCATGTTTTTATTTTTCCAGCTACAAACATTTTCAATGAATACAAGAAAATACCTGTCGATTTTGTAGAAATGCAGTGTCATTCTGTGATATGTACTGGAAGCCAAAACACTTTCTTTTACGCAACTACTAAATCTAATATTGCCCCTGTAACAATAATTAAACAGATATACTTGTGGTGTAGCATTGGTGACAACCATAGCTCTCTTCATACAGGGGAGTAGTGAGCAAAGCTAGTTTTATTATCCTGATTTGATTCATTTTACTTTTACTACTGGGTCAGTGGTGACTTTAAATTTCAATTTGGAGGCACCCTAGGACCTAGTTCAAATAGCCTTTAGTTTGTAAACCAAACTCAAAAGTATTTTACAAACTCCAGTCAGTTTTTTAAAACCTTTTACCTTGTGCCTACAATATACTAACCCAGCATCTTTAGGCATTGTGTAGTTAGTTGGGCAGTTGATAAATGCTATTATGAAATTGATAAGGACTTTCCCTTATAGGGGATTGAGATGGAAGATAGTAAAAGACATTTCTCTTAAATATGACTGATCGAAGATATATGTTAGGTAAGACACCGATTGTGGTGTTAAATGGTTCCACAGACTAGGTTGGGTGGAGGATTTTGATAGTGGTGAAAAGTTATACATGTTTCATTTTATTTTATAAGAAATGGCTTGAATAATGAAGGTTTTTTCTCAAGCTGTATATTTTTAAAAATGTGTTATGTATTTAATTCTGTCTTGGTGATAGAATTGGTAAGTCATTGAAATGTTAAAATAAAAGGTTGGGGTCTTTATACATTTAATTTGAGGATTGATGTTATGGTGATGAAGGGGAAAGTTTGATTATTTTTTGAATAGCCAAGAGGGTAATGGAAAGATCTTAGTACAGTGGGGAAAAAATTTTAGGAGGGTGGCAGACCCCCGTATTGTTACCCAATTTTACAGTAAGTACCCCAAAAACAGCCAGGTGGTGCACCCAGCTAAAAGGGGCTGGGAAGAGCACTATAGTACTAAGATAAACTGTTGGGGAATATTGATAATGATATTTCATTAAAAATAATGAGGATTTAATCATTCAACATTTATGAATTAGACACCAGGTTTCATTTATGCACCCGATGAGCATTGATTGGTCCTCCTCAATTATTCAGGTCTAGCCCATTGGCTTTTTCTCTTTTAAAGAACAATACCATACTGCCCATATTGGATGGAGTCGACATGAAAGTAAGGAAATATTGTATGACAAGATTTTATGTTTGAGATTGTACGCTTTTTAATTGCATACTGTATTGTATAACTATAGGTCTCACAATAAGTTCCTGAGAAAGCTGTTAAGATTCTGTAAAATGCATCAAACATATGTTATGTTGAGACTGCCCCAAGTTGTACACTGTTATGCTACTGGTTTTTTAAATGTGATTTTTAATTTTCTATAATACAAGTTTAAAATAATTGATAAATGGACCGTTAGGTATTTGATGATTTTTAAAAGTCCCGTTTTCTTGGTCTTTTCTGTTCTGTCGAAATTACTGGGATGTGGCATGGAGAAATTTGCCAATCAGTGAAACATTTTGTGGGAATTGTCATGGAGATGCAAATACTTTAACGTCCAGTCTAGGCAAAGGTGCTCTTTGGGCTCCAATCTGTGAGTGCAGAATGTAAACATCTATGGGCTACCAGTGGCTTTAAGCAAACCTTTAGAAAACCTCCCACTGTTGCTGACACTTAGAAAACCTACTTAAGTCTGAATACAAAGCGGCAAACAGCTCACAAACTGGGATACCCGCAAGTTCTCTTTATTACCTGTATTCAACAAATCCAAAGTTAAAATATTCTTTAGAAAATTCTAGAAATTTCAAGCTTCCTAAAGTGGAACTTTCCATTCCACAAGCATGTTACCATAGTGGTACCAACATAATCTGGTCCAAATGTACTGTTTCCTTAAAAGATGCAAACTAACAAGACTACAATGCATGCTCCTTCTCTATCTGCTCATTCTGGTCACTAACATATGCAGAAATCAGTGGCATGCAACTGGCACAGGAAGGGGAGGAGGCGTTGGTAATATGCCAGTTGTAATTGGCAGCCTGGCTTTATCTTCTCTGTTCTGTAAAACCCAATGGTGGTGCACAGTGGAGGAATAACTGGGTCTCAGGAGTAAGACTAAAGCAACATTTATGTTTAAGGATTATTCATTGAGCTTGTTATAAGAGTTTGGCTATGTACAAACATCAGTAGACTATTAAGTAAGATGAACAGTCCTGCTCAGAAAAATATAGGGTGTGTACAGAGCCTTTGTATTTGGCCGTAGTATCTTGATATTGAAAAAGAAATTGTTTCTTTAAGTGCTTGCTAAAACCTTCCTGAACAAGCCTAACAGTCCAAGTGCACAGGAATGAACTTACAAATGCAATTAAAACTTTTTTATGTTACAAGAACAATAAAAAAAAATACATGAAAAAAGGCAAAAAAGTGCAAATCACAAATATACAAATCAAAACCTCTAATCATTTGTGAATTATAGCGGTCGTCTTGCCCTAGTAGATGCTGTTGAAACATTTCTTCTGCCTCCTTGAACACTTGACACAACCTGGGAAGTGGATGGCATTTCAGAACTGGTCTGTGATATTCCTGTCAATTGTAGAATATGCCCATAAATAAAAAAAAAATTATAATATAAATATAATATATACAATATTTAAGTACTACAGTACAAAGAGAATCAGCTTTCCACAACCAACAGCGGGCAGACAAGGAAATAACTGTACTCTGCTGGCCTTTGCCAAAACAAGTTTTATTAAGGGGTTTGTCCACCTAAAAGGATGTTTCTATTTTGTGTAACTGATGGCAGTACCCAGCAGTTTAAGTTTAAAGGGCATTGTAGTTTATTCCTATATGTCTAGTCCACCAACCTCCTGAACAAAAGTAACCAATTTCACCCATACTGAAAAAAAACTAATTTAAATTTGATGGGCACAGCAAGCCACAAAATCCAGATCCCATAACAAATCTGTCCTTGTAATGACCGCATCACAGCAGTCGACCCCCACTGATTTTGCGGAAACTTTTTCCTGATACAAGTTTATAAGGATCAACTAAACTAAGTGAAGGGTATGCTTCAGTTCTGCTGATAGGTACTTCTGAACCAAAGTAAAAGTAAAATCAACATACTTGGAATTTCTTGGGTCCATGGCTCTGTGCACTGAGGGCATCTTGGTCCTGACTGTCCCCTGAAATACCTTTCCACGCAGGTCAAGTGAATCTTGATACCACAGTTTTCACAAATTTGTCCCTAAGTACACACAAACAATAATCAAAATCATGATTTGCAGTTCAAATTTACAAGCGCATTCCTTTTTGGCAATTCGACTTCACTGCACAGCGCACATTAGAAAACAAACTAGTGAAAAGCTAAACTCCGAGCAGAATACAAAACAATCCATAAATATTTTGTTTCTACAAAATAATGAGATTTTTGTACTCACAAGAAAATCCTTATTTTTCAATTGTTTGGAGTAGCGCTTCTTGACCTTTTTTAACATGGGGAAGCTCTTGAAATAACTTCGAGGTTTTCTGGGAACCCCTTCTATGACTACTATATCTACAACTCAGAGTAGATTAGCATGGCGATTAGTAGGAATGACTCTTACATTACTGGCCAGCGAGAAGAATGTCACCCATACAGATAGCCAAAAAGATAAATGATGCGAGTGAAACTAGAGTCACATTTTGCTCAAGGAACTTCTAACAACCTCTGGAGGAACCCTAGGGTTCCATGGAACCCCAGTTGAGAAACATTGGGCTAGAGGAACACATCAAGGCTGCTCCCTCAATAAACTTTTATTTGATTTGGCTTTGGATCCATAGTTGCAGGTACTGGAGTCCTGCCTGGAATTTTAGGGCATTTAAGTTGGTGGCCGTAATGTCAAAATTACAGCTTTGTTTTTGATCTTTTGCTATATATTGGAAATCCCTGACAACATGTTTGTATAAATACTCTATAAACTTAAATCTAAAGCTGTATACCTCACCAGTTATATGAGACCAGGTTGGGGTTCTTCATACCCATTTATACAGTGTAGAAAAAAACATTCCGTACCTTGGAGCGCTAATCTCAAAAAAATCCTTACAAATTTAAATGTTTTTCCGCCTTCTCCACTTCATTTAAATTCAGTTCCAGCAGTGGATCAAACTTCCACTCTCGAGCCTCAGGCGGGTGACCCTACTGAAGATGGTAGTATTTCCCAAACTAACATATGTTTTACAAATACTATCTATTGTAATATGGAACCTAAAAACTTCTCTCCATTACAGTGGTACCTTGGTATAAGTCCTTAATCCGTTCCAGATCCTTGGACTTATACCAAACTATTTTTTCCAATAAGAAATAAAAGGAAAATCAATATTCCATTCCCATAAAAAAAAAAATCCTATTGTTATGAAAATGAAATGATGAAATAAAATTTAACCCCACTTTACCTTGCTGAGAAGAGTCGAGTGCCTACTAAGATGGTGCTGAAAATGGAGGAGGAGGAGATGTTATGTAATTCACAGAGAGTTATAGCGCGGGTTGTTCAGTGATGGGTAACAACTGGCATACTGACTCTCGTGGGCAGTCGTTGCTTTGTTTCGGGAGAGGTAAATAAGGGTAGCACGCTGTTTTATGACTCATTTTGACCCATACAAGTTCTAGCAAAAAGGTTGTAAACCAGCAAAGTTTTTCGTGTCTAAACAGGACTTATACGAAGTTGGACTTATTCCAAAGCGGACTTCTACCGAGGTACCACTGTATTTCTTTGGTAGCTATGTTGCACACAGAACATAAATTGTTAGAAATTGTTATATGTCTTTCAAATGGATTGGCTATAAACTTTCCCTGGTAAGGAATCATGGGTTAATGTAGTTTTTTTGAGGTGTGAGAGTCTTTTATTGATACCCATCTCTCCTTTAGG
This sequence comes from Pyxicephalus adspersus, assembly GCF_032062135.1. Lineage (NCBI taxonomy): Eukaryota > Metazoa > Chordata > Amphibia > Anura > Pyxicephalidae > Pyxicephalus > Pyxicephalus adspersus. Next base: position 18,568,866 of record NC_092864.1, on the reverse strand, counting down.
AAGCAGCAAAATTGCACAATCAATCAAATTAACTTCCTGGCACAGGTACAGATGGTTTCTTAGTGACCCTGCGATATATCTGCAGCTGGCTTTGGAAGTCTCCATCCCTGATCCAACATACACCCCAATATTTTATTTGCAATTTAAAAAATGTGTGTTTAAAAATATGACTAAACTCCTTCTTTGCAGCTTTTTATTTTGCTTTTTGTTGTATTGTTCATCGCTCTGGGTCTTTAATTGTTTTATTGTACTCACTTGAACCTTGTTTATTTCGTTTTATGGATTACATATTATTCTGCTTAACTCATCCTCAAATAAAAAAATAAATATGAAAAAAAGGAACCGTAACCCTAAAACTTACAACATCACAACCATTGCTGAATCATCATTATGGTGTAAGAGCAAAAATAGGAAATTACATCCCTGTATGCAACTAATAATATGAGGTATCACTGAAGGTCAGAAATGCAGGACCCTAAATGCCCCTAAATTAGGAATAAAAACAAGTATTTCTGAACAAAGAATGTGTATGACATAGGTATAAGCAAATATTATAGCAGTAGATCAGAATGGAAAAAGAGATAACAAATACATTGTACAAATCAAACAATGATGTATGTGTATATATATATATATATATATATATATGACAAATATATGACAAATATATATATATGACAAATATTATAGCAGTAGATCAGAATGGAAAAAGAGATAACAAATACATTGTACAAATCAAACAATGATGTATGTGTATATAAAACCTGATAGCTTGTACTAATAGCAATACAAATTAGAATAAACTGATATAGATCCATTAAATCAAGTTATACCTGAACTGCAATGTTGTGGCAAATGTTGCATGTTTTCACCAGATCTTGGTATGTATTTTGAATATAATGTTCCATTTCCATTATGCAGCGAGTGTGAAGACTGTACTCTCCATCTTGCTAATAATGAAAAGAAAAAATACACAAACCATTGTTTTGAAGTTAGTCATTTAATTTGCTATAAATGTCAACTACTGTACATAGTCAGGTCATACGAAGGTACAAATGCAGGAGGCACAATTAGGTATTTAAAGGGTACGTAATCTCAAAAAACAAAGTCGCCAAGATTTACAGAGATTTATTAAATCCCTGTCTTCTGGGGGCTTTTTGATCAATCTCTACACTGTGTGGCGAATTCCCCATATGTGCAGGAGTCACATCATCAGTGGCCATCCAATGGCCGAAGAGGATCACCACCTCCGCAGAAGTCAGCTGTGGAGCTGGTGGCAAAGATGACGCCTTCCGAGGATACAGAGATGAAAGGTCCTGGACCTGTCAGTGCTGCATGGCAGCTGAATATAGATAATTAGGTGTCATAATCGACACAGCATACTTGCCAATGGCAGATAAGTGGGCGTGTGTAATGACATCATCGGAGCAGTCTGTGTGTAAATGGTGCATGTCATTCTGCATTACAGCACTCTGTGTATAAGCATCAATATCTCCAAAACTGTATGTCATAATGACTAGAAATTTTCGAGGTGCACAAGGAATACTCAAGTTAGTAGTAACCACAATTTCACGATATGGGATCAGCATTGTAAAAACACAACATTGGGCTTTTGAAACTGACTAGGAGTCCTTAATTGAAAATGCAAATTGTGGCCCCCCGGGACCACATACATAGAAAGGAGCATTGGGATGGGGCCCCTAAATTAATACCTACCTGTCACAAATCTATAACTGTCATACTATGTTACCCTGTCTGCTTCTCTTCTTTAAATCCAAATTTCCCTAGAATGGGGGGGTGTACAAAGCCGAAAATGTAGGTGCAGTGGGGGGACACCGTTGGCTATCCCCCCCTAACTAAAATTTAATATTTATGACAAACGCACTGCCCTGTTACACATTACTGCCCACTTCTAACACTGGAACCCCAATTTCCCTGGAATAGGGAGGTGTAGGAAACTGAAAAAGTGCGCCTTGATGGGCAGAGTTTTATCTTGTAATAATGCCATTGTGATGAAAGTGTGGGGGGTGTTACTTACACTTACACCTATATTTTTACTTGCACTTCTCTGTTCAAAAGAAAGTAGAGTTCAGTGTAGGGAAACGGGCAGTTTGATGGGCAGAGGATTTTTTAATGTTTTAATAATACCATGGTAATGAAATTTAGGGGTTTATACATCTGTTCCCCACTTGCACCTACATTTTCAGTTTCCTGCACCTCCCCATTCCAGATAAATATAGTTTGGTGAAAGGTAGGTAAAAAAATGTGTGCAAAATCTGTGCTGTGCAAGTGGCCCCTGGAGGTACTTAATTTGCATTTTCAAATTTGGGCTCGTACGTGCACTTCTTTTGAAATAGCAACCCAAATGTTTACTTTAAATGTGTTTAATTTCCACAGGTTTTTGAACTTGTGACCCCCATATTTTGAAATTCTTGAAATTAAAAAAAGACATTTTGGTTTTTAGTAGCTATGAGAGTCCCCTGTGTACCCTAAAAATTTGAAGTAATTACAACCAATAATTTAAGAGACCGCAAAGGTGAAATGAAAGGTGAACTGAAATTGGTGAGTTGTTAGGCTGCAGAATATGACAAGCAGCCTTTACACACACAGCTATTACATTGCGGGTGAATAAATTTCACAGGCAGTTTTTGTTTTGTCCATAGAACATGGGCAGTGATGGGGGGGCACTGGCTGTCTTGCTCCCATATGCACGATGCTCTTAAAGCATCACCACATTTCAACATTATATAAAGGGGGATATTCCTCTTTTTTTTTTATAATAGAAAATGTTTTTTTGTGGAAGACCCCTCCCCTTCAGTCTTTACTGCCATAGTGGTAAAGAATGCGGAGTAAATCTGCAGCCTCCTGGGCTATTTGTGTCACATATACCAGGTGGCTGTGAGCTGCTCCCTTTGTGCATGCCCGACATTGGGAAAGTAAAAAAAAATGATCAATCTCACGCATGCCCAATGAGATCAGCACTGGATAGAACGGTGAGCATCAGAAAGATGAGGGAAGCTGAGCAAGCGTGGGAGTCGATGGGTTCAGTTTGTGGAAAGATCAAGTGAGAATTTTTTTCAGAAAAGTTTTGTGTTATCCAGATATAGTTGACATCTGAAGTTAGGTTGAATTCACATTGGCAGTAAGGGTGCATTTGCTGCGCTTACCTCTCACTTTCATCTTGCCAGGAACCACTGCTCCTTGAAAAACTGCTAGGCCTGAAATATTCCAGCACTTACCGCCAGTTACCAATCCCAGGTGCCTAGCAGTTACCAGTAGTCACTCAGGAGGGGTAAATGGTTTAGTTTTTGTACTGCTAATGTGAACTAAGCCTAACTTGTTACACCACATTGACGACAATATTACACCACTACAAGGGATTACATATTACACTGTTGGGGCATAATACAAAAAAATGGAAAAAACAACAAGCCAGGCTTTAGAAAGTTGGAACAAAGTATAGGGGGAAGGTAAAACACAGACACAATAATAGAGGTTACTGGATACCTATGGCATAAATAACTAAGAGCACTAAATTTGATGTGTCTTGCCCTGCCCACTTTTTTTTTCCAAGCTAGTTTCCCCCCACCCGGCTGAAAAAAAATTCTGGGGAGAACACTAAAAGGGATAGTATTGTTGTATGCAGAAAGAGTTCACATACAAACAAATGAGACATGGCTTCTGTTTTAACTAAACCTGCTATGAAAGTCTGCTAAATATCATCGCAAAGGGTATAAAACTCAAAAAAAAAATCATATTCAGGGCAGCTAACCACACCTAGGGCTAGTGAACACAGGCATCTAGTTTTTGCTTCTGACAAATTGTAAAGCATAAAAAACATCTACCATATTTTCACATCAGATTCTCCCCTTTTACGTTAGGAGCGGGGTACATTTAAAGTAAACTTCACTTGACCTCAAATGCATGTAATGAAACAGAAATGTGTATTAAAAAAATATGCAGGCTGCCATTGCTAATATTTCCTTTTGACAATTCGGCTTCTGGCCATTGTACGGATCTAAAAAGCTGTAAAGCCCACTTATTTTCTGAAAGGCTACCTTTAAATAAAGGGGCTGCAAAAAAAGCAGGGCATAGAGATTCCAGCTATTCTCTTCATTAAAGTACATGTACATTGTAAGTAATGGGCTTCTTTTATCTGCTACCCTTTGTTTTGTTAAAAATGAACTGTCACTGAACTGTCTCTTCAGCATGTGCAAATAAAAAACTTATTGGTCAGATTATGTGGTCAGAAATTTGAGTTGTCCTGTGCCCTCTGTACATTTTCACAGTTATCTGAAGAATTTTTAAAATCACTCCTAGTTCTTTTCTTGGAGCTATAAGTGATTAGCCTTGATGTTGAACAGAGTAGACAGGCTTGAATAATTCATTTAGTGTACAAAGATGCTGATTAATGTAATGCTACCTTAGTGAAGAAGTTTTACTGCTTTAAAGTGAAAAACATGAAAATAAAGATTTTTGAGATATAAAAGTAAGTAAATGATATTTGTGTCTGTAACAGGTTGTATATGGGTGCAGGTTTACTTTAAATCAATCTTTGACTAAGCTTCCTTGTTATTTATAGGGAACGTCTAAAAACCAACTATTCTGCCATAACCCATGTTTCTTGTCAGTCAACACACCTCAATCAGCCACTTATCTTGCACAAAGTTCTGCAATAGTTGTTCAACCTCCTTTTTCTTCATCTTCTTGTTTTGAAGATGGTCAGCAAGATTCAATATGTTTGTTGAGGATGCAAACCCACTGTCAGAGTCGATGATTAGGTCCATCTATGTATAACAAAAAAAAAAACAAAAGCAAGAAAATTTTGTAAGTAGTGAAATATTTGTTAAACATTTCCAGTTTTGAAAGCTCTTGTGGTCCAGACAAGTGTGGCAAAATCTGACCCCATTTAGGAATTAATGATCTGTTTCTCTGGAAATTTAACAAAGTAACAGAGAAATGTTTTTGAAATACAGAAACTGTCCATTTACTTAAATGTCCCGTACCATCACTGGAGCAATGTATATTACTAGGTTATGAATCTGGCCTAAGCGTCTTCTTCATGCAACATGACTATGTAGCAGATGACAGAACCCCTTCACATAGAAAGCTACATCATTAGGATGAATGTCAATAGAGATAGAGTAATGTCCATATTTTTATTCTCCAAGGGCAGAGAA